>NC_080028.1:2190000-2490000 GCF_030020395.1 Manis pentadactyla | reverse complement strand
TGGACGACATGTCTTGGCAATGTCTCCGCGCCTCCTGTCCATCGCCGGGACACTGGAGCTGGTTCACGCTGGCCGGTGGGAGCTGACTGCTGCATTTTCAGGATCTCTGTGAGCTGATTGAAGTCATGTCTGTAGCCTGAAGTCTGTCCTGGTGGACATGTTTACACTGTGGAAATCATCGAAGACCACGGGTCTCTCCCCGCCCTCTCTGTAGTGCCGGCAGTTAAACATTAACCAGAACCCCCTCAGGTGGATCTCAGTCCCTCTGACAGCTGTGGGGTGTTCGCAGACATCAGAGCAGAACTCATTTACCCACTCCTCCCTCCACAGGCATTTCAGGGGCTTGGCCACCGCACCAACACCGTGCGTGTGGGTGTGCGCGCCTCGGTAGAAGAGATCCGTACAGTCAGTGTGCCCTGAATATGAAATCATAAATAAGAGCCAGCTGACGGCCCGTTATGCTCAGGGACGTGTTAACACTTGTCTATTGATAGAGAATGAAGTTCAAAGGGAGCGGGAGATGAGGCGGCAGATTTATGGAGGGGCCATGCCATCAGAAAGAAGGTGGCCTCTGCAGGCGGGAGCTGCTCGGGGCATCTTACCAGTGACAATTATTAACCACACTTGCGAACCTCATGTGTTTTGGCTGCTTTCTGTTCTAGTTACTGGTCTAAGTCGCTTTATGTGTATTAACCAACTCGGTGCTGAGAATGCCTGGACCACGGGTACTATTAGTGCCCATTTCACAGAGAGGATCCTGCCCCCTCCGTCATTCAGAAGGGTGGACCCCGGAAGTCTGGTGCATCATTTCAGTGATCACACCAGAGATTTAAGAAGGCGCCTCCTATTTCGGCATTCAGAATGGTCAGAAGGAAGCATGACAGAAGGCTCCCACGAGTCTCAACCGGGGCACTGATTTCAGGGACAGCAAGGGGGGGCATCAAGGGACAGTGAGCAGCTGAGTTAGCTGGTTTGAGGACTGGCTGTACTGAGAGTGGGCAGCAGGAGATGAGTGGCGTGGGTGGGCCAGGTCTGTCATGGAGGACGGGGCGGGTGGGGGGGCCGGTCATTCATGGAGATGGGGGAGAGGGGAGGAGGCTTTGAAATGTTGCTGGGACGTCTGTTCCTGGATGAACCTTAAGCTCAGGGGAAATTTTGAAGATGGAGATAAAGGTTCAAGGGCATTGTCAGCAAGGGGATAGTTCAAATCATGAGCAAGGGTTTCCCAGGAATGTCATGTGGTGTGAGCCAGACCCTGGGTGATACCACAGGGAACGGACATGCTTAGAGGAGAGAAGAGCAATGTAGGTTTGCAAACTCTTCTTAATAATAATGGCATTTTTAGTTAGGCCCATGGCCCCCCACGCAGACCCCACCTCCCAAACTCCTCTGCAATGAGGTGTTGACGTAAGATCAAGTTCTGGAAGATGTGAGGGAGACGTTTTATGTATAATTCCCAAACAGTACTCTCCATTCCCCGCCTCCTCAGTCCTGGCGGTTGGAACCCGTTCTCAGGTGTGCTGGCTGGAGCTGTGGCAGCCATGCTACACCTTGAGCTGAAAGCCTTGACAAGTCGAGGGCGGCATCTGACTCAACAGGATGGGAGGAGCCTGGATCCGATGACTGGTGATTTGTCACCTCAGCCCTGAACATCCTACCCAGACTTCTCAACAAGAAATTGAAAAACTAAATTTATCTTATTTAGGACATTTTTATTTTGGGGGTCTTTCAGGTGTAACAGTCAATGTGTAGCTTAAATATAAGAACCTAGAGACAGTTGTGGTACAAAATCCAATTGTACTTATAGACATGGTTGCAAGTGACCGGAACCCATTCAAATTTGCTTAATTATTTTTTAATGGAAAGGAAACATTTGCTCATATAAGTCCAAAGTCCAGGGGAATTTTTTCTTTCTGAATTGGCTGAATCTGGGTCCTCCAGTTACATCACTGATAACCGATAGTGTCTGTGGCTATTCCCTCCTCCCTGAGGTGAAGCTCGGTTTTCTCCCCAGCGCCCTTAATGATGAGCTTGCTTAGGGACTTGCTTCCAAAGAGAAGAGAAGGGAAAGGAGTGCTTGAGAGCCGCTTTACCCCGCAGGGAAGGCCTACACCCCGCCATGCCATGTGATCATGTGGGCGCCAGGCCCCCACGTAAGACGTGACGAGGCTCTCAGACCAGCCGGGCCAGGGAAGCATGTGGGCCAGTGCGGCACGGTGCCCTGGGTGGTTCCTGGGACAGAAAGGACACGAGTGGGAAAGCGGGTGACGCCCAGTGCTCAGCCCTCTGCTGATATCTCAGTTGTGAAGAACATCTCATTAACTGCCCAGGCCCTTGGACTGTCGGTGGCGGAGTCCTGGTCTCAGCTGGGCTGCCCGGCACCCGAGTTCATTGCAACAGCTGCGCTAGCAGGAGCCGCAGGGTGAGTCGCCCCAAGCCCTGGGGGAAAAAATCCGGGAAAGGGTGAGGATGGAGGTGTGGGAGAGGCGGGGCGGCTGTAGAATGGGTGGCCGCTGACCTGGGGAGACCAGGGATCTTGAGCCTTGCCAGGCGGGAGGGGTCAGGCTTCCCCTGGCATAGAGGCTGTGTGGCCATGAGGGTGGCGGCATGATGGCAGTGGGGGTTTGGCTAAGCGACATGATGGGGGCTCTGGGAGGGTTTCGGTGGCCTCTTCCCACTGCCCGGTGAGAGGCAGGGTGGAAGACCGTGCTCCCGTCCCCAGCCCGCTGTGTGTCTCTGCACCCGAGGCCCCCAGGTGAGGTGGCAGCTCCCTGCACCGGCCCCGGAATTCTGCCTGGAAATGACTACCCCGCTGCACATGCCAGGGCTCAGTGTGGGGGGAAGAGCTGTAGCCTACACCCTTCTTGGGGGTCTAGTGCTGAAAAGGGGTTGTGGTTAAACTGCATTGAATTGGGGTTCCGGGGTCTCCTGTATGACCGGTCCCTGGGGACTGTGGCATGTTAGACTCGGTTCTTGCCTCACGAGTGGCATCAGCAGGAAAGACGCAGGCAGACACAGCTCAGCTGCCTTCCAAGCACCAAACCCCACCCCACGTCCCGGCGCACCACGCAGGTCCCCTCACCAAGCGCCCTCAGCTCCCGGCCCTCGTCGGGGCTTTAGGAACATCCATTTTTGCTTGTCCTTTAGGACTGACTCAGGCATCGGTCTCTGCAAAGCCGCTCCCACACGCTGTCGAGTGGTCTGCAGCTCTACACCGGGCTGCGGTCTGGGCTTCCACCCGTCACCCGGGCCCTGTCCCCAGGACTGCGTCCCTGAGCACGGGTGTCTTTCACCCCTGCAGGTCCCTCAGCGCCTGTGTGGGGTCTGGTATGGATGGAGCCGAGTTGGGCTTGCGCCGCTCCCAACGTGCAGGCTGAGCCAGGGACCTGCCAAGCTGGGCCAGCACAGATGACATTCTCTGGGTCACAGATACTGTCAGTGCAAATTTGCAGCGACCATCCAAACATCTATGGGATGATGCCTTCTATCAAAAGCACATCGTAAAAATAAATAACGTGACAGCAGCCACATCAGAAATCACTCCCCTCACCACCAAGGCCGTTGGCTCCAAGGTGAACACACGCACCCATCGACAGCAGCTTCCGGAGAGACGAGGCTCTGAGGCAAAGCGGGAAGCTGGGTCAGTGCGAGAAGCTTCCGAGAAGCCCAGGCAGAAGGCTCCGTGCTGTTGGGGTTCTGCAATGGCAGTGCCGGCTGGGCCCTCCTGGGTCAGCTGCGTTTGTTTACCTGGGGCAGGAAGCGTTGCTGGAGAGACTCGGAGTGCGCCCGGCCGGAGCAGCTGGCCCAAAACCCCCGGGTCGGACCCTGCTCCTGGTCACCTGCTGGCGCCCACCTGCCCGTCGCTGCCGGCCCCGATGTTGCCCCGCTGCCTCCTTCTGCACCTTGTCCTCCAGCCTGTGCCCCCCCCGCAGCAGGAAAACAGCCCCAGATGGGAACCCACATGCCCCCCACCTCATGCTCAGCCCTGCAGTGGCACCCGGGCCACCCTTGGTCCCGTCTGCCCACTGACCGGGGGCCGGCCCCGTTTTCAGCCCTTCAGTGCTGAGCCCCAGGCTCCTGAGCTGACAGGGAGCTCGTATGGCTGGCTAACATTTTTCTCTCGAGTGATTTTGTCTTCTTTTCTTCTCTGAGATGCTTGGCTTGGCCATCTTGGCAGTCCTGGCCCTGGAGTCTGGGAGGGAGTCACGCTCTCTGTGAGTGAGCAGGGACCCGCCTGGCCATGGCGGACAGACCCACACTGCTGTGGCTGGGTGGTGGCCCAGGCGGTGGCTGCGTGCGGGTCCCATTTTCTGGCTCGGTGTCTTCCTCAGATCATCCCCTTGAGGGTCGCCAGCAGCTCCCTGGGCACTTTGCTCTGGGGCTGATTCACCCCCTCTTCCTGCCCCTGTCCTGTCGGTCTGGAGACAGGAGCTCCCGCCTGGGCTGCACAGAGCTGCCGCATCCCCACCCATCACGGCACCTCCGAAGGGCCGCCGCCCCTGCAGGAGCATGTGGAAGGGGCTGGGACTCTGCTCCTGCTCTGAGGGGCCCCAGGGCAGCCACCGCATCTCAGTTCTTCCAAAGTGCTTCTGTCACTTTACTCCTTGAAGCCAGGCTTCCCTTTGGCCCATGGGGCAAGAGGACTGTCTACAGGGCAACCCTGTCTCTCCAGGTGGCCTGATTCCTAGCCCCTGGAACCCAGAACTGAAAACCAGGGGGTTCCTGGAGGTCTGCTGGTGGGCAGCAGAGGGCACCCAGCTGCAGGACTGGTGTGCGACAGGGCCCCACGGCCACAGGCTCCTTGGGAGGCAGAGGAGTAGAGGAGGTACCCCTTCTTGGACCGGCACCGGCAGGATGCCCGCCTGTGCCAGCCTGAGTGTGCCCCGCACTGCAGGGCTGCCCGCCCTCTGCCCGTGACACCCAGCCCCCATGCATTTGCCCTGCCTCACTCCCACGGCACCCCACCTCATCCCCCGGTACCCCCAGGAGAGCCGAGTCAGATGTGATGAAGCCTGTTTCGCTGTTCTGATCCAGCCCATCTCCCCAACTATTTATAGGAAATAAATTGTTTACCAGGGCTGCAATCTGCCCTCCTCCCTGCCTGGCATGGCCAGCAGGCTGCTCACCAGCTCTGCACAGCAGCCATCGACGTTCCCAGATGCCCGGGAAGCCCAGTCATGCCAATCATTGATTAAATCTTTAATGAACTGAGAATTTAGTCCTCTCACTCGCTCTGCTCTGATATTCTCAAGCGCCTCAGCAAAATGATCTCACATTTTGGGCTCATGCCAAAAGGAAGTCACAGAGGCGAGTATCTGGCAAAGATACCATGGTTGCTGACAGGAGGGAGGGAAGTGCCACATTTTCTCAAATGCAAAGGAAATGGGTCGCAAGGGGCATTCCTGTTCTGGAGTCAATCCACCGCGGAGGCTGTGCGGTGGTGTTTACCGCGTCAGCATCTGCGAGGCACTGTTCTCCCGATGGGGGTTCGGACGCGTTCAGAGCGGTCACTCCGCAGAGCTGGTAAGGGGGTGGCAGGTGGTCAGCACAAGCCGCCTCGTGGGGCAAGGTCTGCGATTCTAAACTCTTGGACAGCTTCACCCACTTACAACGGTGACACGGGGCAGGTATTGGACATCAGCTACACAATGCAAGTTTTTTTTTAAATACATTTTTTAAGTTTGAGAATGACTGGTCAATAAGAATTTTCCAAAACACAGCAGCAATTTTCAGAATACAAAGAATTTTAGGTAGTACTTCTAAGTAATTGTGAACTATTTCCTCAGTCCTGAAGACTCCAAAGATCTTTCTTCAATGTGGGCTGTGCTCATTTTTCGTTTTTCTTTAAAGAGGATCAGACTACTCCGTGTCCCCAGCTTCTCCGTGTGCTTCCTGGGAAAGGGCACTTGGGTCCTGACCCCGTTCCTGGGAACTGCCCTGGGGAGCCCTCCGGCCACTCCCCACACTCCCCCGCGTGAACCGGCTCCGACAGCTCGCGTAAATACAAGTGCGCAAAATATTCTCGTTGCCTGGCTTTCTTTCTCATACGCATCTTTAATTCCCAGGATGTGCATGTTGAGTGTGTTCTCAGCTCGTGTTTTTACATTTAGAATAATTTTCTGCATGAATAGGACAGTTTGGGTCAACTTCAATTTTCTAATTCCAAGTTTGGAAATGAAACTTTGGACTAAAAGCTGAGCTTGTTTGAGGTTTAATGCCCTAAGTGGTCAGGCTCTGAACCCAGCAGAGAGAAAAGTGCCACATACACCACTTTTCTCTCCGTACTTTGGGTACTTTTATCATATTGGGTGATGCTGACTGCTGGTACTTGGGAAGGTGGTTGCTTTTACTGTGTGTGTGTGGTGTGAGGCGTGTGTGTGTAGTACGGGCATATGTGTGCATGTATGTGTGCTGTGTGTACGCACACATGTGTGTTTACTAGGTGGCATGGAGTGATGATGGCGCTTGAGGGGAGGGAGGAAAGAGACAGGTAAACAGTCATTGATGCTTCACAGCAGAAACCAACCATCCCCTCAGAGGACCCGCTCTCCTGAGCCTCTATCAGAAGCTCTCGTAAGTGGGCGAGGTGGCCTGTTAGTTCAGAATGGCCCAAAGAAAGCATGTGCTGCACAGACTGTTCTCACCGGGCACTTGTAGGGGCCAGATGGGCAATGCGCCGTGCCCCCAAGGGTCCTGTTAGCGGAGGATTTCCCAGCTTCTCTGACTGCTCTGTGGCTCTGGGGTAAGGCAGTTCCCTGCCCAGGGCAAGTTCGCCATGAGTCTGATGGAACTGGAGGAGGACAAGGGGAAGGGCAGGTTGGGAGGAAGGGGTTTCATTGTTCACAGCTTGCCCGGGTTTGCCAGCCAGCCCT
The DNA here is from genome assembly GCF_030020395.1 of Manis pentadactyla. NCBI lineage: Eukaryota > Metazoa > Chordata > Mammalia > Pholidota > Manidae > Manis > Manis pentadactyla. The sequence continues at coordinate 2,483,128 of NC_080028.1, read as the reverse complement.
CTGCACCACCCCTCCCCCCGGTGAGAGCTCTCCTCTGCCTGTCTGCCCTTCCGGGAGGACCTCCCTGGGCTGGTCCCTGGTGACTGGCAAACACCAGAAATGTATGCAAGCACCAGGAATTATGTACCCGGAATGGAGGGGAGGAGAGATTGGCTGTTTTCTCTTTACCTCTTGCCCAGGATTGATGGGAGGCTCTGCTGGGGGACTAAGGCCAGGTGGGAAATCCTGGAAATTCTGGGTGAAAACTTCCATTTACCCGACAAGCACTCATGGTGGGGTCCTCAAGGGCAGCAGCTGCTGACAGGTTAGTCTGTCCCACTGGGACTAGGCCCGCCCGCGTGTGGCCCACGAGTGACAGAGGGGAAGTAAGTGCCCATAGTTAGGGGGTGGTGTTGGGAGGTGCCTTTGAATATGGCCGTGTTCCCTACGGGCTCCTCGGTGAGTCCAAAACCTTCAGTGGCTCCTTGCAGAAGAGGAGATGGAACTGTGTACATGAAAAGGGAAAATTCAGGGCAAATCCGTGGTGGGGCTGCTCTGCAGCACGCAGGAGGCTGGGGGGCCAGCAGGTGTGCTGAGGATGCAGTGCTGGTCTGCGGCGCATCTCTCTCCTCTCCAGCTCAGGGAGGAGGGAGAGGCAGAAATTGGAGCCAGGAGGGTGGCAGAGGGGGCACTGTGCTCTTGGGGCAGGCAAGGGTGGTGGCCTCTAAGGGCATGGCTGGGCCAGGTCCCTGGGAGTGGTAAGTGGAGGTCACAGTGTGCATTTCGCTGGGCAGCTGGGGCCTGGTTGCTCTGGTCTCTCCAGGGTTCAATAAGCCATTTCTAGGAACAGACAGCTCAGTTCATTGTGAGCAGCTCCAGCCGTGAGTCCGTCCCCCAGTGCTGACTTGAAATCTTTCACCCTGAAGCACCACAACCTCCAAAGCCCACCGCGGGGTGGCCTGGAGCCTCACGTGCCCACCCCCTCCGGACTCTTCCTGCCTCCTCCAGAGCATGTGGTTCTCAATGTCACATTCCTTCTGCCTCCCAGTGTCAATGCCCATCTTCAACTATGACACCCCATGTGGGCACAGAGCTGGTGGGTCCTGACCAGCCCAGGAAAGGGGGGCCGTGACTTTCAGGGTGAGCAGCCAGGATCGCATCATTATTATGTGTGTTAGGCTATGTTATTGTCATTTGTTTACAATTATCACACATATTATTAGCATTTGTTTTTAATTTTACAATTTAAGTGTGTGGTTTTTCATGACGCCAACCAGGTCTCTGATTCTCCATCACCAGCAGGGTGTCTGACAATTCAACTCAATTCTGACTCCAACTGTGCAGACCCTGCATGTGGAGGGGGCAGTCCTACGAGACTGTCCCCCAGTGTCAGATGCCAGTTGCAAACGGGCTTCGAGGCTGCCTGCACTTCTATGGGGCCAACTTCAAATCGGAGGCTCCCATGATCCCCTCCTCAGGTTCGGTAATTTGCTAGAATAATTCACAAAACTCAGGAAAACGTTTTACTTAACATTTAGCAGTTTATTATAAAGGCTCCAATTCAGGGACAGCCCGAAGGAAGAGATGCCTCAGGCAAGGTACAGGGTGGGGCACCGAGCTTCCAAGCCGTCCCTGGTGTGTGCCCACCACCCTCCCGGAACCTGGCCAGGCCCCTCAACCAGGAGATCCTCAAATCCCATTGGTCAGGAGCTTCTAGAGCACTCCATCTCCCTGGAGTCTGGGGGTGGGGCTGAAGTCTCTGCTCCCCCATCACTTGCTCACTCTGCTGGGCGACCAGCTCTACCTGAACCGTCCCATTAGCGTCGAATCTGGCATGATCGAAAGGAGCACCTATGATCACAAAAGATGCTCCTGTCACTCGGGGAATCCCAGGGGTTTCAGGAGCTCAGGAGCAGGGACAAAGGCCAGGCATATTTTACAACACACCATGGTAAAACATGTCTAAAACGCTACTGAAGGTTCATGTGCTGGTGGTGCAATGAGGAGCCCTATCTGGATTGAGAGGTTTATTTACACAAAAGAGAAGACGCATTTGCACATACCTTCCCTGTCTGCCTTCCGTGATTACACATTTCAGCTCCTGAATCGACGCTGGACCTGAGATTCTCATCCGTCCCCCAAGATCCCAGTGCCAAATGGCCCCGTTAGCCAATGAGTACCCCCAAAAAATCAATGGAGAAACTGCTTGGAGAGATCTCTGAGCTCTTGCCAACTCCGCTCCCTTTCACGGATGAAGAATAGTATGGGGGGATATTGAACTGTGAGTAAGTCACGTTGACAGGGCACATGCCATCTGCCCAAGCAATTATTTTAAAAAAGTTCCTGCCACTCACCCTCAGCTGCTCTCCTTTGATTGTTTTGCTTGATCAACAAAATTGCAGTGAATCGCTCCATTGCAGGAGACCACGGGGCTTGCTTTTCTCCTCCAGCTTGTCTGTGGGCTGCTGTTCCGCTTAGGCCCTAATGAGGCTGCAGAAGGAAGGGAAGCGGGGAGCCCGCTGAGCGGCGGCAGGGCCTGGGCCCTCAGCGTCAGTTCTGTGTGGAAAAGCAGCGAAGCTCCCGCAGGCAGAGCGGTGGGCGGAGATGCCCCCAGACCGCCTTCCTCAAGCCCCTGCTCTGTGTTATTTATTTTCTCTCAGGCTGTAAATGTGGCTTTGGGGGTCTCTGATGCGGGGCTTAATCACTGTTCCCAGTGTGGCAGGTGGGTGGCCGACTCCAGGACCCATTGTTCACTCTGTTCCCCCACCCACCTCCTGCTGGCTGCCCTGGAGCCCAGATCTCCCCTCTCTGGGGAAATGCAAGTCCCCCGCCGGCACACAAGAGCCCCATCTGACACGCAGGAGTTGTAGCTTAGCCCTGGGACACTCTTCAAGGTCTCTCCAGCTCTGAGAGGTCAGGGTTTGCATCCGTGGGACTGTTGCTATGGGGACCATCCCTGGAATCTACAAGCTTTCTGGAGGGCATCCTGGCCGCAGCCCATTGCCCCCGGGGCCCCTGAGTGCCCACGCCTGGAATGTTCCAGGGCCAGGGAAATCTGGTTGCCTCACTGGACCTCAGCAGGGGAGCCCACAGCTCTTTGGGATGCTGACCTGGGGCATCGAGGAGTCCCAAGGGTTCCAGGAGGTGTTTTGTCCAGAGGACCCCTCTGCAAACTTAAAGGGTGGTTGTTGAGATGTTTCCAAAGTAATGATGGCACTGACTGCTGCTTTCGCTCAAACATCCGGGTGACAGTCATGAAATCCAATTATACTTGTGCCCTTAGTGGCGTGCAGATGAAAATATAATTTATTGTAGCATTTCACATGGGTTCTACAAGGTTCTTCTTGGCACTGAGGGAAGAAATACAACAGTAACAACTCATGTTTGCAAAGGGCTTTTGAGTCAGCAAAGGACTGAGGCACCTGTGAGGTCCTGTGCTGTGGTGGCCCTGGAGGCAGGCGCAGGGGCTCACCTATAGGTGGGTGCAGGCAGGGAGGAGGTGACTTGCCCAAGGGCACCCAGTGCCAGGCAGTTCCTGGGTCTTGTCTGTGGACTCGGCACCATTCTCTCTCCTTGGTCTCGAGGAGGTTGAGTCAACTTGATGAGGCATTAGATGCCGGCATCAGAAGATGGAGACGCCAGAGAAGAAAGTAGTGCCATGGAGCGGTGGTGGCCCTGAGCCTGTGAGAGCGACTTCGGAGGTAGAAGTCACCCTGAGTTAGTGGGCAGGCTGCCCCTGTCCTCCCTGGCACATGCTTTCTTGCTCTCTCCTAGCCTGGCTGCTCCCTCTCAGCCTCCTCCCTGGCTCCTGCGCATCTGCCTGCACTCAGGCCTGGACCTGCTTCCTCTCCACTGACCCGTGGGCGGTCTGTGCAGGCCCCACGTGGCCCGGTCACCCCCAGGGCATCTCTCTGGCCCTGACCTTGGATGGCCTCTTTCACCGAGGTCATGTTTGTAAACAGAACAGTGAAAGAGTGGGCAGCGTGAGCTCGCCACATTGTCCGGGGGCTGCCCGAGACCCCCGGCCGCAGCTGACGGTGGGGCCCTGGGCCCCGGAGGACATTGCAAACAGCGGTGAAGGCTGCCAGCCTGTGTGTACTCCTCAGGACCGGAAATTCATTCTATGTTGCGCCTGTTTGGGTGCCTGAATCTGGCCTCTGCTGCTGAAGCTGTGCTCAGTGTGGCCCCTGCCCTCCCTGGACAGACCCTGCCTGCCTCAGTCTTCTCCATGGTCAGTGAGAAACACACGTGGGAGTTGGCCTGGTTTTCATACTTCCCCCAAGCTACCAGCAGGTGGTGAGACACCTTCCCACCTCAGAGCCTGGGTCCAGCCCCTTCGCACTCGCCCCCCACCTCCTACAGGTCACTGTCCACTTATCTTTTTATACGAGGTCCGTCTGATCCAGTCAACTTAAACTTCCTAATGACCCCCTGGGACTCCAAGCAAAATCCTGGCTCACCACCCTGGTTCATGGCCTGGCCTGTCACTCAGACCTGGCCTGCCTCTCCTGTCCCTCTCCTCGGTCCTTTACCTTCTGCAGACAGGCCAGGCTAATGCAGGGGCTTTGCACCCGCTGCCCCCTCTGACTGGCACTGCCTCCCACTTGTGCCTGGTGGCTGCTTCCTTTTGCTGTTTGGTCTCTGTTAAAGGGGCAGTCCCGAGTCAGCCCTGGGTGGCATGCTTCCCTCCTCCCATGTCCTGTCCGTTCACCCCTTTCCCCGGCTGCTGTGTGGCCCCCTCCCCATCCTGCATCTCAGAGCCTTGCCCTCTTCTTTGTCACTGAGCCCAGCACTCAGAACAGAGTGTGGCCTGTCTTGATTGCTCTACACCTTCTCTATGAATGAACGAATGAACGAATGAGAGAATGAATGAACGAACGAACTGCCATACCTGGAGACAAGGTGGAGAGAGACGTTTGGGGTTGGGGTCTGTAGACACAGGTGTGGAGGTGTCCACAGCCACAGCGGTGAGGATGGGGGACAGTCGGCTGGAGCAGGGGTGCTGGATCCCTCCCACCCTCCAGAGCCCTGGGAACATGTCTGTTCGGGCCACCTGGTCTGGAGTATGTGGGTGGCCCCAGCTGATCGGTGCAAGTCCGAAGGAGGACAATCCAGTGTGGGGCATTCTTTCCAGCACATCGACGGGGCCCCTTCTGGGGAACAGGAGCTGTTCAGGCACTGGGATTAAAGCCGGAGAAGCTTCTGGCCCTGTTCTCCTGAGGCTCACGGTCTAGCTGGGAGGTGGCAGGCAGTGTGTGTCATGGGCCAGGGGAACTGGGCAGAGAGGGGCTGCTGAGAACACCAGGTGTGCCCACGGGGGCAGGTGGGGGGTGGGGGACATGCCCGGACTCACTGGTCTACCCGAGGCCAGTTCAGGACAAGCACAGAGCCACAGGTATGGTGACACCCACTCACCCCTGCCTGGATGGAAAGGGTGGTGCGGGATCCCGGGCCGGTGACCCAGATGTGCAATGGGGCGAGCCCCCCGGGGAGAGTGCCCTTTTCATTTTCATCACCAGCCAGCCTGGAGAGTGACCTGAATAAGTGCTCCGTGTTCATCCCCCACCTGTGTGGTTGGGCATCTGTGACAGGGCCTGGGCTCGGCTCTGGGGGCCCCTGACAACACAGGTTCTCTGCAAGTTCTAAGCCCTGAGCATTTGACAAATAGCCGGGAAAACAATGGTCCTTATGGAATTTTTCTTCATGACAGTTGGGAAGGCGTGGTGATGCGTCGAGTCATTCATTTGCCCCCACGTACAGCCGGTGAGCCACGCCCCTCCCAGGAGCTTCTGTGGGTCATCCCCACCTGCAGAGATCACAGGGTGCTCCGTGTGGGCACGGCTCAGATGGCAGATGGCCCGTCTACTTTGATGCATGGAACGGGCTCCTGAGGGACCTGCTAGTTTTTACATTGTGGTGACCAGGCAAGTTTGTATTGAACAGGAGTCATCCTCTGATGAGGCCCCTTGTCGAAATTAAAATTCCAGATCAACCCAAAGGAAAGTGCACGTGAGTAATCGGATTGCTGGGGCCGGGGGCAGCTGTGCTGAGTCATTTAGACGCCGCCCCCGTTGGGTGGCATGAGGTCCTAATTCCCATCAGACCAGAGCCATGCGATTAGAAACACTTCCGCCTGATGGCTGGTGGCCCCCGTGTGCTGCTGGTGATGTGGAGCCACAGCGGTGATCAAGGAGATGTCACCGGGAGGGAACAAATGATGGTGGAGCCACGCGGACAAGGAGGCCTTGCATGTGCTGCCCGGTGGCCTCCTGAGTGGGGCCTTTCAGGAGTGGCCCGGGGCTGGGGGTAGGGCCTGAGGTCACCACTGGCCCATGTGCGTCTGCCTCTGTCCCTCCCTCATTTATCTGCTCTGGCCCAGCCCTCGGGAAAGGTATGAGCCCAGGGGCGCCTGCTGCCTTTGCAGCTCTGAGTGCCGTGTGTTAGGGGGTGACTGTGTCACTCCAAAACCAATATGCTGAAGTCCTAACCCCCAGGACCGCATGTGACTCAGTTTGGTGATAGGGTCTTTAAAGCGGTGATTAGGGTAAAATGAAATCCTAGGTGTCCACCTGACCCAGTGCGGCTGGTGTCCTTATAAGAAGAGGGGTTTCGGACACAGGCAGGCACATGGGGACGAGACAGGGCGAGGCCGGCATCCGTACGCCCAGGAGAGAGGCTCAGAGGAACCGACTGTGCTGACACCGTGGTCTCAGATTCCACCTCTGCAGTGATGAGAAAATAAACTTCTGTTGTTTGAGCGTGCCTGGCCACGGCACTCAGTGTGCCAGCCCGAGGACACTAGCGTGCTCGCGGTGTTGTGACAGTTCAGTGGCACGGCGTGGTAAAGTGTTCCTTGTGGACATGCTGTGAAGAGCGACGGAGAGCCTGGGGCCTGGAGCAGGGGGCACGTCTGTCCGCAGCCCCCCTCCAGGCTGGCCCAGCTTGGGCTCTGGCCCCCAGCGCCGTGCCGAGCTCTGGGATGGCCTGATTCTCAGAGGCTGTCAGAGCCTCCGAGGACCAGCCGTCCAAAGTGCTGCGTTGGGCAGGGGGCCGATCACTGGGGAAGCCGCCACCTTCCCCAGAGAGGAAACTGCCCTTCGTGATTGTTCTCCTCCCATTCTTTTCAGACATTGTCAAGCCCTAGAATATTCATTTATTAAAATGAACTCACCAATTTCCAGCAGTTAGATGCTGACATCCTTGCCTCCTCTACAGCGGTCACGGCCGTGGAGCCGGCAGTGTGAGGAGCTTCGTGGGTTCCCGGCACCGCCCTCTGTTTGGGGCTCATTAAAGTACTTGGAAATGGACAGTAATGATGCTGGTACCATTCTTACCATGCACCAGGCCCTTGCCTGCACGGTTCGCATCCTCTGTGTAATGCTTGCCATGATAACTCGGTGTTGCCATCCCACTTACCAGAGAGGAGACCAAGTCCTCCAAGGGGAAGTGACCTCCCAAGGTCACACAGCTCCGAGGGCTGTGCAGGACTGAGCCCAGCTCTGCCCAGCTCCGGAGCTCCGTGCTTCCTCACAACGTCCCCAGATGTGGAGTTATTATTAATTTGCTAATTAGTCCCTGCTATTTGGTGTGTTTTCTTGTTGCATCAGGCTGCCGAACAGCAGAATCCAAACAGTTCATGCCATCTGCCCCTTAAATCTGTCGTTTTCTTTTCCCTTCAACTCTCTGCATCCGTCTCCTGCTCACTTGGTAGGAGCAGTGGGGTGCTCGGCCACCACCCCTGATGGCCAGCCCCTCCTGCTCGCAGAACCCAGCCGGCGAGCGTGCGCCCAGTGAACCAGGCCTGGCTGGTTGTGAGGGGCAGAAGGCAGCTGTAAGCTCAGAGGGGGACGGATTGGGCCTCATCAGAGGATGACTCCTGTTCAATACACGCATTGGACCCAACTCCAGGACTCAGGAGAGCAGCTCCTCGGGTCTGGGGGCCAGACTGGGGGCGGTGCTCCCTGTGGGCCCCTCCCCTTGCTTGTCTCTCTGGGACGCCATCATCCTCACCCCTACTCCGACTTCCCCACCAGGCTGCAGGCCAAGACCTCAGCAGACCATCCGGGGCCCCACATGTACATCAGGCTCGCAGGCAGACTGGAGCTTGCCCTGTGTTTTAGCTTTATAGTAAAGATATTCATTATTTTAAAAATTAAGGGAAGAGGGGGACCCTGTTTATAGCCCTGGAAAGTCACTAGGTCTGGGTTTGAAGTGTGTTGAGTTTCAACCCTGGAGTCTATACCTTGGCAGGCAGAGCCCAGGGCTCGGGGTGGCTGTCGCACCTGAGTATGAGGGACCCTGGGTGCTGGTCATCTCCCTCCAGTCCTCGTGTCCACTCAGGGCCTCATGGCCTCGGTCTGACCTCTGGCAGCCCTGGTGGTGCAAGATGTGATGACCTGGAGGAGGCCGGCCTCTACTGCCAGCACTGCCCTGGGGGCTCCCTGCAGGTTTGAGCCCAGGGACCTGAGCACATTTCCAGATTTGGAGTGGGCTGGACCACCGCTGGGTGTAGGAAGCCTGAGCTCTGCCCACAGGGTGTTGACACCCCCCAGAGGGCACCGGGAGCCGGCTCAGGCGTCCACGCCAACCTGGGGGCTCCCCAGGCCGCAGTGTTCAGTGCCTGTAGAAACAGCATGTTGGGTGGGGAGCACTCACCCCTAAATCGTTCATAGTAACAAATCCTGGGGCCACCGAAGGCCAGGTCCCACTGGAATCTACCCAGCTGGCAAGCCTGCAGGTGAAGTTGGTATTGCGGTAGAAGAAAGACAGGTGGACCTGGTCCCTCCCCTCCCACGAGGCTGACTTCCATCAGCTCCGCTTGGATTTTCTGCCCACTTGTTCCCATGGTTATTACATGATTGACAGGCTGATGTAAGTATGAGACAGTCCTGGACTCACACTGGCGGCAGCCCCAGGGTGTGAAGCCTCAAAACCCCTCCCTTTCACAAGGGCTGCTTTGAAATGTTGTTGCTGAAGAGCCTCATGGAAAGGGCACCTGCAGCAGACAGGTTCCTTGTCTTCCAGGCTGCTACCGCGGGAGATGGGACCACAGGCCAAGATGCCACCCATCCCACGCAGGACCCCTTCCTCCTGACACCCATCCTGTGCCAGTCACGGCAGGCCCCGTGGACCAGGCCACTCACACCATCTCCGCTCGGCTCCCTGCTCGGTGGCTGTTACCCCTCCTCCCACCCACCGCCAGGCCCGCTCCCACCGTCCCTGCGTCCACCCCTGAGGCATGATGCGCCCCCCCCGGGCTCCAGGGGCTCATGGGCACCGAGGCTCAGAGATGCAGAGAGAGGTGGGCCCTGACCCTGCAGGCAGCCTCCAGGGCCACCCGACGAGTCACAGCCCAGGCCCCTCCCTTCCTCTAGCTGCCATGCGGTGCCATGGAGACATGCTCGTGTCACCAGCCTTCCTCCCACAGGCGTCACTTGCCTTGAAAACCAGAAGGTTAATTAGTCCAGAACTGAAATCTGGATCTCAGAGAGACACCTGCCCCCCTACGTCCTTTGCATCAGCCACAGTAGCCAGCCTGGGAAATGGCCGCCTACGGATGCATGGGTTAAGCAAACCCACTCATGAGACAACGGAATAGGACCCAGCCTCAGAAAGGAAGGAAGGGCCGCCTGTGCGAGGCTCTGGGGGACATGGCGCTGTGCGTGCAGACAGACACACAGCGCGACCTCACTTACGTGTGGAGTCACAGAAGCGAGAGCCGAGTGCGGTGGCAGGGGCCGGGGGTGGGGGAGAGAAGGGGGCGCTGGTGGCCGTGAGCGCAGTCCCAGTGATGAGCAGGGTAAGCAAGTCCTAGCGATCCGCTGTGCAGCTTCGGGCCCGTGGGCAACAATACCCGGGAGGTGTGCCAGGAGGGCAGGTCTTGGGTTAGATGTCCTGATCGCACACACGGTAATAATACATGAAGGGGGGGGAGTTGGGGGGCGACATAGATGTGGGGGAGCTCCCGCAGGTGTGCACTCACCCCCAGACTCAACAGTTTGTGCACATTCGGTGTGTCCGGTCACTTCCACAGGGCGGTTTAAACAGTTACTGAATTTCTAACACAGAAGAAACTATGGTTTGTTAAATGTTGTCACAATGCCAGTCCCCGGTGACCCCGGCCCTGTGCAGGGCCCTGGGAGCACCCAGGAAGGGTGGCCAGCCCAGCCCGGGGTCCCTGAGAGCTGCCTGCGGGGACAATGCCCAGGGCGTCTTGGAGGGTGAGCGGGGTCAGCCTCTGCTTCGATTTCTGTTTGAACTGCCGGGACCCCTCTGATTTTCTTGGAGCTTTGGCATTTAGCTTGGGGGAGATCTGCTCAGTTTCCAGACGGGCTCACCACGATTCCCAGGAAAGGTCGTCCTGCTCCTTGGACTGGGCGAAACCTCTGGCCCTCCCCTGCCCACCCCTGGTGTCCCTTCCTCAGTCGCCTATGCACCCAGGATCACTGGCTGAAGATCAGGTTGTCTTCCTCGGTCTGGCCTGCATCGGGCGGGCGTGCGGCTGTGGCCCGGGGTGGGGCACACGGCGCTGCTCACGGGCGGCCCTCCGGGGGTACAGGGGCAGTCTCTGCCCCCACGAGGCCGAGTCACCTCGCTTTTGGCATGTATTAGCCTGAGAGGAAGAGGCCTCGCTGAGGATGCGCGGCAAGAGCCCAGAGGCCCGGGGCCTTGTGGGGAGGCCGGGGAGCGAGGGGCAGGGCGTTCACGTCCACCACCCGCAGACGGTGCCCAGGGATGTCTGGCTGTTTAAGTGAGTCTGTGCTTTTAATATTTCGAATCATATCTGTCCATTATAAGTGATTATTTTCTTCCAGCAGAGCTACAGTCTGGAAAGTGTATCTTTCTGAAAATTGAAAATAGATGTAGTGCATTTTTGTGTTTTTAATGTTAACTGGAAACTGTTTCTGAAAACGACAGTACAGATGAGGAAACCTCTGTCGCACAGAAGGGGGAGGAAGGCTGGGGCGGTTCAGGCGGAGGTGGTTCAGGCGGAGGCGGGCAGGCGGCTGCAAAGGGACCAGCCGGGGCCGTCGGCTCCGCTCGCCCTCCGCCCACCGGGCTCCTGCTCCTCTCCATCCCACGCCCTCAGGGCTGGCTCCCCTGCCCCCGCTGGGCCCTGGCGTTGTCTCAGCCCCTGTCCCAGGTGAGCCCGCCTCCACACAGCCTCAGCCACCTCCCGATCCCCACGACTCCGTGACCCACACCTTGATCGCAAGCTTCCCATGGGGTGTCAGACTGAGGCAGCAATCCGTCTGCCAGCCACCTCTCCCCTCCACCCTTCCTAGTGACCAGTGGGGCTCCCTCCTAGGGGCCGCCCTGGGCGCAGCCTAGAAGCCTCTCTGGGGCCTCTGTTAACCTCAGGGAGGAAGGCAGGCATTGGGTCCTGCTGACTCCGCCCTCATCGGCTCCCTCCGTCTCCGCTGCCCTCTAATCGGGACCATGCAGTGTCTTCCTGAATGCCCTCGCTCGCCATCCCCTGTGCCCCCATCGAGCTCAACCCGATGACAGATGTGTCCCAGGAGTGTGAAAAGACCACAGCTCCTTCCCAGGGCTCCAAGCCCCCCCAAAACCATGCGGGCTGACCGCCCAGCCTCACCCACCTGCTCCCGAAACTCCCTGCCCTCGGTGGGGCCGCACCCTCCCCCTCGCCCTGCAGTAGCACACACTGCCCCCTCCCGCTGGCCTCGGCCCGCTGTGGTCTTGCCCACGGGCCTCCTTCTTAGGAGTCTTCCTGCCTCCTGTCCCTGGCTGTCCTTGTCCTCCGCAGGGAGAGCTCAGACCCACCTGCTCCAGGTGGGCGGCAAATGGCTTGGAGACTCTGGCTCCATAAACAAGACGATTCAAACTGCTGTGTCGCTGAAAGGACTCCGTGTAGACGGTCTAAATCTTTCCTGGGCCTTCATTTTTGAGGGGTTTTTGTGGCCACATCAGGACACTCCCTGACCGTGTCCTCTTACCTCTGTACTTCCGTCTACAGAGTCGCTGTGATTAGACATCAGTGCTTGGAATTTGGAAACCCTAGTGTAAGCTCACAGTGTAAATATTTATAACCCAGACAAGTTAAGGGTATTTCTCATGGTCAATAAACCATACATTGAAAAAACCCGCATGAAACCCTTGCTCGGGCGGCTCATACAGAGCCCGGGGAGGGAGACACAGAGTTAATCTTCCTAGGGAGCCTCTCATTAAAATGCCAGAACTTACCATTTGGAAACAAGCATTTAAGACTATAAATCGACTCTAAGAAGAAGGAAAGGTATATATATTTTTTCTCTTCACTGATCAACTGTATTTCGGATCTAACTGAATGTGTTCCACTAGTTGGGAAGAAGACATTGTTATTTGCCCACGAAGCATCCATTTTCCTGTTCTGTCTTTTGAAAGATTCCTGTGTTTGGGGCAGCAGTGTGCCTGCTGGAATAGCTGCGCTTCCTCGTTCTGCATGCAGGTGGGGCTGACCTTGTGATACATCTGGCCAAGGAGAGGCCAAAGTGGTCAGTGGGGAATTCTAGGAAAGCTCTTTGCCTTGTCACTGTTCTCTTTTGTTCCTGTTGGAGTATGGGTGAGATGGCTGGAGCAACAGCCTCCACCTTGAGGCTTGGAGGTAAAAGCCCTGCCATCCCTGAGTGCTGAGCCACCACCTACCTGAGATCTTTTCATTAGGTGAGAAAAATAAAGCCGCTGTGGTTCAGCCACTGCTTTTGCTGTTGTCATTCGTGGTTGGGCAAAAATTCTCACCAAGTCAGCTACTGTAACAGCCCAGCCCAGGCTGTGCGCCTACACAATGGGCATCTGCCTCCTAGGGGCTGCCCTGGGCATAGCCTAGGAGCCTCTTTGGGGCCTCTGTTAACTTCAAGGACGTCCAAGGTCAGGGTGCCCGCAGCTTTGCCCTGGGCAGAGCAGAGGGAGGCAGCCAGCCTCCTTCTCATTGTCTCCTCATGTAGAGGCAAGAGATGAGGGCTTCGGTGAATGAGTTTGGGGGACACACTTCCATCCCCCTGGTTTCTGACCAAGAACAGGGCCCTATTCCTGGCCGGATACTCCAGAGGACAGCTCTTAGCTCGATGCTGTTGTAGAGATTCAAACACACCTTCACTATTCCAATATTTTGAGCACTCTGCAGTAAAACAGGAAACATTTATGTTACCACCCAGGTCCCTCTTTCTCCAGCCCCCCAAAACCCCAGCAAGGCTGCAGTTTATCATTTAGGAAATGTGGAGTAACAGGAGTCACCCTGTATCGGAAGGTCACACACAAACCCCAGTAGTGTTCTGAAAGACACAACCTTCCTGTGGATCGCGTTACACAGGAGGCTTTGGCCTGGCCAGGTGGGTGGCGCTTGGCGGGGGTCAGGGGCAGCGCTGTTCCTGGAGGGATGCCGCAAAGGCGCGGGCAGGGGCAGGTGCTCCTGGGGACGGCAGCTTGGGAGGAAGGCTGGAGGCAGGAAGGGGGCCGGGCAGAGGCAGTGTCGGGGTGACCTCCTAGGGCCGCCTCTGAACAGCCTCTTTCTCTGCTCTGCTGAGCCGGCATCTACCCCATGACTGGAGAACGTTCTAGAGACCCTTGCCTTTCTTCCCATTCAGTTGCACGCTCCCGCAGGGGCACATCTGCCTGGCTCGGCCACCCGCAGCCCTTGGGGGTCTCCTATCCATGCCTCCACTGATGCTTCCTCACTTGGTTTCTAATAGGAGGTGAGAAATCCACAGACTTTGTCCGGGCAGTTAACGTCTGTGGCTGTCCTAAGGGGAGCAGAATTAGGTGAATAACTCTTCCCTGTTGAGAAATGAAGTACAAATAGGAAATGGTGTGCCCGGCAAGGGCGTTGCTTCAGGTGGACTCCGTGCCGGTGGGAATCCCGTCCTGTCACTGGGAGTCGGCCCACGTATCCCACAAGTGACTTTGCTTGTTCGCACGAGGGTTCTGGGGGCCCTGAGGTGAGCAGGGAAAGGACACTGTCTGGAGGGCCCCTCACCAGTCATGCTGACAAATGCATGTCCTCACGGCACCCTGACTGTCTGGGGCCTTCGTGGGGACAGCCTGCTGCTACAGGAGCCCTGAGGAGGGATATGTCTGGATGGGTTTCTTGGGGCTCCTTGGAGGAGGTGTCCCTGAACGGATGGCAAAGTAAGCCTGGTGGGCTGCAAGATGCCCCCTCCCTGCAAAAAGGAACCAGCTTCCTAATCCCTGGGGCCTGGGGATGCTGCCTCATGGGAGAAAGGACTTGGGGAAAGTGAGAGCCTGGGATGAGGAGGTGATGTCGGGTCTGGGGAGCCCCAAATGCCACCATATACACCCTCCTAAGCAGGGGGCCAAGGGAGCTTTGTCACCAGAGAGGAGGAGGCCGCGTGACAAGAAAGCAGGGGCGGAGCCACCAGCCACAGGCCTAGGAGGCCCCCCGGAGCTCGGCAGGTGGGCACAGACCACGGAGCCTCCGGAGGGGCACAGCCCTGCCCACGCCGGGATCGCAGACTTCTTGCCTGGGGCTGGAGAGAGGAAATGCCTGTTGTTTCAGACCGCCTAGTCTGCTGTCACTTGTTCCAGCCCCCAGAGCTGGGCCAGCGGGTGAGGCTGGTGAGAGGAAGATGTTGATTGGCACCTGCCTTAACCCAGGTGGCACTTGGCTTTGAGGTCAGGTGCAGGTCACAGGGCACGGCCTGCAGGGCCAGGGAGGGGCTCCTGGGGTCTCCCGGAAGGCAGGAGCTGCCGCAGAAGGGCCCTCAGGACCCTGTCCGTGTTACGCTCACCCAGGCCATGGCTGTGCGCGGGAAGTCCAGAGCCCACCCATCCTGCCAGCTCGGGTCCCCTGAGTGCACGCCTGCACGAGCTCCTGGGGGCCTGACCCCTGCTAAGCCCGGTGCCCTCCTCCTGGGGTTCCAGCTTCTGTAGGTGTGGTGAGGTCGGCTGCCTTCCCGCTCCCCTCCCAGTACCCCTCCCTGCACCTCTAACACTTCCCACACTTGTAACTGCCTCCTGAGGGAGCTCAGAGCCAAACAAGGCGCAGGCACAGCCATAGGGTGGGGCACACTAAGGGTGGGGCCCACCTGGGCAGGACTCACCTCTGCAGGGTCACAGGGCTTCTGAGACCCCGGGGCACACCATGGATTTCTCCCAGGAAATAAGCCCACAGACGCTTGTGTGCACACATGCCTGCACACTTGCCTCCTGCGTGCGCCCCCACGCCCCCCTCACTCCCCGCCACGCACACCATGCACGAGCTCCCTGAGGGCCGCCCTAGTTCTGGGTCTATAACCCACGTCTGGGGCAGACTGAGCTGGGAGGGTGGTTTATGCAGCCTGGGCTCTAAGGAGGGGGTGGAGCAGAAGAGGAGGCAGAGAACAGACCATCTTTGACAAGCAGAGGCTCAGCAGGGGTGGGTAAGGAAGGGCGCCCAGGGCAGGGAAGGGTATGGGGGGAATGTGGAGAACGCCAGCGTACGTGCCCCGTCTGTGTCCCTGCCTTCGTGTGCATGCCTCTGTGGGGGAGGGGGGAGAGGCGCGTGGTGCTGTGCATGGTGCAGAGAGGTTGCATGATTAGTGAGTAGCTGCGGCCAGCGTGGAAGGGCCTGGAAGAGGCAATGAGAGGCTCAGACTCTCCTGGGGCAATAGCGACCAGGAAGCTTCTCCATTCCCTCCTGGTGTCCCCAGGGCTGAGACACCCACCCCTTCCTTGGAGCTGGCCACGGGGCTGCAATCTCCTACACCCCCTGCCTATGTTCCTTGAGATGGAGCCTGGGCTGACCTGACCCGCAGGGGTCCTGGCACTGTGCCAGCTCAGGGAGGCTGCCCGCCTCTTTGCGGGAGGCGTGCAGGTGCCAGCAGGACAGTGAATCCTGGGGGGTGATTTTGGCAACTGAGGGACCAGAGGAGTGAAAGGCGCTGAGGATGGCATGGAGGCCGGCAGGGCCTGGGTGGGACTGGGAGAGCGGGTCCATCTGGCTTGGGCTCCTGGAGCAGACCCCAGGGGCTGGCTCATACAGTGGCATGCAAGTTCTGGAGGCCGGGGTTCTGGAGCAAGGCGCCCCAGTTCCCGGGGGCAGTGTGCGTCTGCCTCCTGGCTCATGGACAGGGGGCCTCTCCCTGTGCCTTCACTTGGTGAGGGGGAGGGAGCAGGCCAGCCTCTGTTCTCAGGGCACTAATCCCGTTGGCGGGGGCTCATCCTAGATGCGATCACCTCCCAGTGGCCCACCTCCACGTGCTGTCAGACCGAGGCTTAGGGATTCAACGTAACAATCTGGGGGGTATGCGGAAGTCCAGTCCACAGCAGTCCCAGTGTGCGGACGTGGCCATCATGCAGGAAGGGCACAGTGATTTCCGACTCGGAGTCTCCCTTTTAGGTATAATGGAGCCTAGAAACTGCCATGGCCGATGAAAGAAGGCATCAGCCGGCTCCTCCAGGAGTGCTCCCACAGCTTTAAAGGGAGCAGCGGATGTCAGCGTGCTGGGCATACAGGGAGCGGAGAGGCAGGCTGCTGACCCGTCCTCCTGTCCCAGACGTTTCTGTCCTGAGGAGGTGGTGGTGGCCTCCTGCTTCTCAGGGCAACAGATACCCATCCCTCTGTTCTGCAGACCCTCTGGGCCCTCCTCTCACGGCCCAGCACGCACCCCCTGCTCTCCCCTCTTTATTCTTCCTTCCTTCCACAGTGACAGAGCACCTTTGCTTTATGCCAGGTGCCCTGCAAGGGCCTTGGGAGGGGACACATCAGGCCTGGTTTTGTTTTGGAGCAGCAGCCCAGAGGGTCTGAGCCAAGTGACCAGCAAGTCTGTGTGCAAACGCAGCCACGGTGAGTGGCCTTGAGAGAAGGTTCCTGGAGGTCACACACGGCACGGGCTGAGGACTGTGGATGTCCCGGAGTGGACAGCCTCCAGGAAGAGACCACACATGCAAACGCCCGGGTCAAGGGCTGGGGAGGGAGGAGACAGCACAGGAAGCTGGAGGGCCGGAAGGCCTGAGCCCTCACGGACACATTGAGGATGTGGGCCTCTATCCTAAGGACACCGTGTGTTTTAAGCAATCTGGGAGAACATGTTCCTGTTTGCTGGGGACCATGGGATAGGGAAGCATCTCCCAGGAGCAGGTGACTCGCTAGGTGTGGCAGCCACAGAAACGGGGAGCCTGGGGTTGGTCTTGAGGCAGGAGTACAGAAATAGACTAAATGGGAATTATACTAAAATGTTAATGGTTATCACTTCTGGGTGTTAGGGCTCATGAGATTTTCATTCTTTTTATTTCTCATGCTTCCAGGAGGTTTCAAAATAAACATGCATCAGGGAGAAACTGATAAACGTTATTTTGAAGGCTTGTCTTTTGACTTAGCAATTTTTCAAGACTTTTTGCCTTAAGAAATAACCAGAAGATTAGAGGTGGCTGGTAGTTGGAGCACACACCCCTGCTGACAAGAGCCGATGGGGAGGGGGAAAGTGCCCTCGCCGGGCATGGGCGGGTGGAAGGCACCCAGATTTCAAAATGCAAGTCGGTTCAATCATCCTTCAAGTTATGTGGACCGATTCAGCGATCCAGGCTACACTCCCGAATTACACGGAGGAGGAAATGAGCGTAGTGTTGGCCTGAGGAATAAATATTCATGCTGTGGCCCGTGGACGATATAATCTGTCTTTATGATCAGAACTCTTTGCCGAGGGACTCGGCGTTGGCGGAGCTGGTGGAGGGGCACAGGGGAAGCCCATGCAGCCGAGACATGAACCGCTCCGCCGCGCAGCCGCCGGGCGTTGGCAAATGCACCCTTAATTACATTATGTAAAGCAGAGACAGACTCTGGGACGCGGAGCCTGCCGGCTGACCATGCAAATTTCTTGAGCTGTATCAAAACTGTTCTTCCACAGATGGAAAGGCAAAGGCTTTGGGTGTCTGGACACTTCATTTCATTGATTTATTACCCAGAGGTTCTCCGAGCACGGAGCCCGGGAGCTGGAAGCAGCAGGGCGGCAGGCTCTGCACGGTCCAGGGCGCACAGCACTGCAGAGGGCTGAGGAGCCTGACAGCCGGTGGACAGAACTCACCCATGCTGTGGCCTGGGTGTGGCTGGGGGTCTAGGGGTCCTGCACGGGTGGGCAGTCTGTGCCTACCTGGTGAGCGAGTGCATCTCCTGCACACTTCGGGTATGGAGCTGCTTTAGGGCTGCTGACCCCACGCTGCTGGGGATGCCAAGAGGCCTCTGCACCTGGGGGGCCAAACAGGGCAAGCATGGGTGATGCAGAGGTGACTGTGGCCGGGGGATGCCTGGGGCAGCTGTCCTCCTGTCCCAGCACAGTCACTCCCACAGAGACCAGAGCTCTGCGCAAAAAGGCCAAGTGCAGCCCAGCTGGGTCCCCGCTGGGCAGAAGGCGTCTCTGGTAGCAGAGCAAAGGCCGCGTGCTCTCCTCACCTGTTCAACTCACCAGAAATTCCCGAGGCCGTCCGGAGGCACAGCAGAGGGCGGGCAGGCCGAGCGGCCGTCCGGGCAGGTCACACGCCCGTGCAGGTGCCCTCTCCTGCCGCGCCTGCCGCTGTGGGCTCACTCGGATCGGAACGGGAAAGGCCTTAGGAGAGAAAAGCTCAGAATGTACCGAAATGACTCATCAGACTTTTTTCCTGTAAATTGACCAAATTGAGTCAAAAGGTTTGTGGGGGCCCCAAGCAGCTGAGTGGGCCTGTGCTCGGTCACGTGGAAGGAGGCACTTTTCTTGCTGATCTGTGGGAGAGGCGCCCGGCTGAGAAAAACAGAATTTCCCTCGAAACAGAATTTCCCTCGTAGGCAATGCTGTTAGCAGCCAAACAAATCGGACTTTTGAGTAAGAAGACCTACTTGTAAGAGGTCGGGAGTCAGGGGACTGGCCCGGTGTTTTGAACAGAAATCCCCGTTCTTCTCAGTTAGGAGGAACGGCCTTGCGGGCCCCGCGGACTGGTAGCCGGGGTGGCCCCACGTCCTGCTGCCCTCCCGGCGTCCGTGCTCCGGCCGTGCAGCCTGTAGATGTGCTCTTCCACCCCAGAGGCAGCCTCAGACCCTCCCTGGGGAGGCAGGGAAGCCTCCGAGCTGGCAAGCCTGCCTCTCCTTGGCTGGGCGACCTTGTGCATCTCTAAGCTTGCAGGCGGTTTTCCCATCTGTTAAATAAGCAGGTTGGGCGCCCTGATCCCTGGTTGTCATGAGCTTCAAATTTCTGGTTCTCTGGCTGACGTGACAGGCTGCTCTGCTCTCCTGGGCATGAGGCCTGGGCATGAGCTGTGTGGCGGCTGCAGCCACTGGCTGACCCAGCCCTGGGGTGGAGGGCCCCTCCGGGGTCACCGTGGCCCATTGGACACTAGAAGCATGCCCTGCAGGATGGCCATCTTCTCCAGCAGGGCCACGTGGTGGGTGGTGGATTGGACCTGGCTGGGCAAGGTACCAGCCTTTATTGAAGAGCGTGCGCACCAGGCAGCTGTGGCCAGAAGCGACCTGGAGCTGAAAGCCATCACAGAACTTTTGCCCCTGGCAGAGCATGGCCAGGTGGGGCCTGGCAGGTGAGGCCTTGCCAAGTGGCTGCAGGAGGCACAGTTCTGCGGCCTTGAGTGCCTGTCGGCCTCCTGGCATCAGAGCCTCATGCTCTGGCTGCTTTAAATGAGTCACTGAGTCACCACTCACCTGGTACCGCTGATTCTACACGAGGGGGGATGTGAGCTCCAGGAGGGGCACCTGTTCTGCTCACTGATGGGGGGGCCCAGGGGTCCAGACCCGTCTCGGGGGCATGCAGTGGGCACTCAGCGATGATTAGCTAAGTGGGGAGGAGGGAGGGAGGGCGGCGGACTGGCAGAGGCGTCAGCCCAGACTCTTCCTTCCCCTTGGCCACTTCTGGGCGTGTCTAGCCCCCCACTCTTCAGCCCTCCTGCTTGGGGGCCACTTCTGCTGCCACGTTCCTTCCGTCAGTGGCCTCCAGACAGGCCCTCCGCCAGGGCGGGGTGGGGAGTGCTGACACGTCAGGAGTCAGGCGGCCTTGTCGTTCGGGTGGCTGGAGGTCAGGCCCTAGGCCGCCACCCACAGAGGCCACTTCCCTCTGGACTGTGGACCCCCCTCGACGCTGCTCACGGCCTTGTGCTGCGCTCTCTCTTCTGCCCCACGGAGCCACTCCATCCTCACGTGGGAACACCATCTCGCATGTCCCTCAATCGCTCCAGCTCCCGTCTCCATCTGTGCTTCCTTTACAGCAAATGGGCAGCTGGCCTGTGGGCAGCCCCCCCACACGCATGGCCCTTCCCCTCACTCCCTCCACCTCCAGGGAGCAAGATGAATCCAACTAATTGGGCTCCTTGGCCACCCACTCTGCTGAAGGTGCCCAGGTCACGGCCACCCGTGCCCCCCACATTGCTGGCCCCGTCTCACAGATCTATCAGCCACACCTGACCCACGCGGTCTCTTTCCCTCTGTGGGACCCGTCTGCTCTGTGGCTCCCTGCGATCGGCAGGCTTCTGGTTCTGCTGCCAGTGCCTCCTCCCGTCCCCAGCCTGGCGGGAGCGTCCTGGACTTCACCACGGCCACTCTGCGCCCCTCCTGGTGACACCCCGCCATACACTGGGGGCTCTGGGCTTCGTGTGTCCAGCCCAGACCTCTCCCAGCACCTCCAGTGGGCCTGACTGTGCCCACAGCGCCAGCTGCCCCTCGGACTACTCGGACGGCCTCCTGACTAGTCTCACTGCATCGTCCCTGTCGTCTGTCGTCTGATCTCAGCGCAGCCTCCAGAGCCGTCTGTCACCTTCCTGCATCCTGTTCTGCCTCTTACAAACCTTCTGTGGTTCTGTCTCGACTGAAGGGAAGGTGGACTTTGACGCAGGTCCGCAGGGCTCCCGAGGCCCTGGCGACCCCTCTCTGTCGCGCCCCCCACTACTCCTCTTGCTCTTTCTTGCCTGGCCGCTTGAGCCCCTGAGCACGCCCAGCACAGATGCCCCCGGACCTTTGTCCTGCCTCTTCGTACTGCCCCGGGCTCTCCCTCAGGCGTCCACATGGCTCATTCCAGCTCCTCCTTTGAGTCCTTGGTGGTGTGTCCCCTTCTCCAGGTAGACGTCCCTGACTGCCTATTGCAGATGCAGCCCCTCAACACCTCCCAAGTCCATCTGGCGTCATCTTTCCTCTGCACAGAACCTTTGTGAGGCATGAATGTTTGCCCCCAGCCACACGGTGAAGTCCTAACACCCAAGTGATGGCATTGGGGTGGGGGATCTTTGCAGGTGATCAGGTCTTGAGAGCGGAGGCCCCACATGCGCTTAAATCCCTCACAGAATGAGCCCTGGGGAGCGCCCTCTCCATCCTGCCACGGGAGGACACGCCAAGAAACGGGCCATCTGCAGCCTGGGAGACGCTCTCACCAGACTGGACGGCGCAGGCACCCTGATCTCAGATGTCCAGTCTGCAGAACTGTGAGAAGTAACGTTCGCCTGGCCTATGGCACTGTTATGGAGCTGGAAGGACTAAGTGGCCTCCCAGGGCATTATTTAACTCACCTTCCTCTGATCGAGTTACTTGTTTCCCTCCACTGGAGTATAAGCTCCGTGAGGGCAGGGAGGCTTGTCCGTCCTCTCTGCTGTGTCTGCCCCACCCCCCAGAAAACTGCCCGGAGCGTGGAGTACACCCGGTAAGTATGCGTTGGGTAAAGAATGTCCTGGCTGAGCCCCAGCAGGCCGCCGTAGAAGGACTCATCTCAGAGCTGTTGGGCACACCTGGATTCTGGCACTGGGTCAGCTTTCGTGGCCCATGTTGTGACCTGAGTGTGTTTCTGTGGGAGGCAGGTCTGCAGCGATGGTGGGTCAGCCCCCAGCCAGTCTGCAGCCTTCTTCCCTGCTCGACTGTGTCATGCCTGGGAGGAGAGACTCTCACGTGCTGGGAGATCAGTGGATGGGAAAAGGGCAGAGGGGCCTTGAGATTCGTTGTCATTTTATGCATTGATGGATCCCCATGTAGCGAATGACAGCAAACACCCCAGACCTGGGGGAGAGCCCTCTGTGTCCAGGTCAGTATCCTACCTGCATCACCTGCCCATCAAGCGTGCACACCCCGTGGCCCTCAGACACAGCCTGGGCAGGGAGGGGCCCCAGGGGCCCCCCCACATTGCCCAGCTCCTCCACCCACCAGGCCTGGGGCTGGGTAAATTCTGAGAGGCTGGTCCAGCTGCCCCGGACATCCTGAACGACGGGTGGCATCCTCGTGACATCCCTTCGACCAAGTCCATGTCTCTGTCCCCAATCCTACTTTACTGACTTTTGAAACATTGTTTTCTTCCCACCAAGAAACAGGGTGGGAGCTGTGGTAGGTGTGCTGGGCTGCACGAGGAGGGGCCTTCTGAGTATGGGGAGGGTTTACTGGTGCCTTTCCTGTGCTTTCCTAACAGGGAACACAGGCTAATTAAATACCAGTTGTGTTGTGGAACACTCACAGGCGCGTTTGGATTTTAAGTATTTATCAGGTCTTTTAGACCTCTCTGAGTGGCACTAAAATGAATAAGTTGCCCACGAGAGCACCATTCTGTTAGTTTCTCCACAAAGCCAAGGACTCCTCGTTAGTGGGCTTGTAAATAGCGTGCTTGTTGCTGCCAGGAGCTCCTGCCTGGCACGGGCGCCCTTAGGAAGGGTCGGAGCCCTCAGTCATGCTGCAGATTTCTGAAGAGTGCAGGACAGGGGCCAGGCACGGTTGGCAGTAGGTTCCCTTATTTGTTTATGGACCTCTAGGAAGGGTTTGGGCTTGTATGCAACTAGGACAGAGAAAAAATGCCATAAATAAGCCTCTTTTATGGCAGAAGCCTTGATCAATCAGGCCGTAACACAGATGGAATACGGCTTGGCCCCCACTAATGCAAACATATGGACTTGCTCATTGCCAGCCTGCATTTCTGGGAGAATATTTAATAGTTTAGAGGAAACATACTGCTTTAATGTGACTTGCCTCCAGAAAATCATTCTGTGGAGATGCAACGTGCTCAGCCCTCTGTAGTTTCCATCTCACCGCTGATGTGGTCCTGGGAGAGGGGGTGCCCCAGGCTGACTGTGGGAGGATGACTTGGTAGATGGACTTCCCTGGGTCTCCTATGGCTTAGCTCAGAGCTTGCCCCATGGGAGGCCACTCTGGTGCTTTGCCTGTGCTGACTGCTGGTGATGGCGGCCGGGCCGTGAGAAGCGGGGTCAGCTGGGACCTGACCCCTGGTGTGCGCAGAGGTTTTGAGATTGCGCTGAGCAGACGCACTCAGGGCCGGTGGAGACAGGGTAGGAGTGACATGGGCAATTGGAGGACACTGGTCTCAGCCACGTCCACCCCTCATTAGGCCAGAGATGCTCTGTCTGGTTCACCGTTATCTTTCCAGTATGTAACACGATGCCTTCCACATAGCAGCTGCTATGTTTTAAAAAAAGGTTCTATCACTTGATGTTTTATTGAAGACTATTTTTTAGAGCATTTTTAGGCTCACAACAAAATTGAGAAGGTACAGAGATTTCCTCTACACCCCCGCCCCCTTCAGCGTCTCCTACCATCAACATGCCCCGCCAGATGGTACCTTGGTTATAACTGATGAGCCCACACTCACACGTCATCATCCAATCTGCACAGTTTACCAGGATTCACTCTGGGTGTTGCACAGTCTGTGGGTTTGGACAAATGGGTAAGGACTTGTATCCACCATTACAGGGCCATAGAGTAGCTGCCCTGCCCTAAAACCCCCTGCTCTCCTCCGGGTCATCCCTCCCTCCCTCCTCAGCCCCTGGCCCCCACTGGTCCTTTACTGCCCCCCAGAGTGTCACAGAGCTGGAGTCACATGCTCTGCAGCCTTTTCCAACTGGCCTCTTTCATGCAGTGACATGAGTTTACATTTCCTCTGTGTCTTTCCACGGCCTCACAGCCCGTCTCTTCAGTGCTGAGTAACATTCCATCGCTGGATGGACCCCAGTCCATTTATCCATCGCCTACTGAAGGACACCTTGTTTGCATCCAAGTTTTGGCAACTATGAATAAAGCTGGTATATGTTTCCAACTCCTTTAGGTAACTACCAAGGATCACAATTGCTGGAGCGCATGGAGAGAGTGTGTTTAGTTTGGTAAGAAACCACCAGGCTGTCTTCTGCGTGGCGGTACCCCCTGCACCCGCCTGCGAGCGAGCGCCCCTGCTGCTCTGCACCCTCGCCAGCATCTGGTGTCGCCAGTGCTCCAGGTTTTGGCCATTCTAGTAGGTGTGTTGTGGTGTCTCCTTTTGTTTTAATTGAAATTTTCTAATCGCATACGATGTGGAGCATCCCTCATGTGCTGATTTGCCATTTGTGCATCTTCTTTGGTGAGGTGTCTGTTAAGGTTTTCAGTCCATTTTTTAATTGGAGTGTTTGATTTCTTATTGTTCATTTTTAAGTGTTTGTTATATATTTTGGGTCACAGTCCTTTTTCAGATGTGTTTTGCAAACACTTTCTCCCAGTTTGTGGCTTATCTTTTAATATTCTTGATGTAGTCTTTCACGGAGCAGAAATTTTTAATTGTAAGTGCAGCTTATCAGTTCTTTCCTTCATGGATTGTGGCCTTGGTATGGTGTCTAAAAAGTCATCAGCATACCCAAGGCCCCCCAGGTTTTCTCTTGTGTTATCTTTTAGCAGTTTTATAGCTTTGTGTTGTATATTTAGATCTGTGATCCATTCTGAGTAAATGTTTGTAAGATGCTAAGATCTGTGTAGATTCTTTTCTTCTTTTTGCATATTGCAGCAATTATTGCAGCACTGTTTGTTGCAAAGATTGTCTCCTCCATTGCATTGCCTTTGTTCCTCTGCCGAAGATCGGCTTGCTGTTTTTATGGAGGTCTGTTTCTGTGCTCTCCATTCTGTTCATGGATCTATTTGCCTTTTCTTCTTTAGGCGATACCTCAGTGTCTTGATTAAAGTAGATTTGCAGTTAAGTCTTGAAGCTGGATAGTGTCCACCCTCCACATTTGTTCTTCCCCTTCTGTTCTGGGCCTTTTTCCTCTCCATATAACCTTTAGAACTGGTTTGTCAATATGTACACAATAACTTTCTGGGATTCACATCAAGATTACACTGAATCTATAGATCAATTGGGAAGAATTGACATCTTGAAAATATTTAGTCTTTCTGTCTTATGAACATGGAATTTCTTTCCATTTATTTAAGTCTCCTTTGATTTCATTAATCAGAATTTTGTAGTTTTCCTCATAGAGCTCTTGTAGATTTTTTTTTAGACTTTTATCTAAGTCTTTCTTTCTTTTAGGGAGATGGTAATATATATGGTAGGTATTGTGTTTTTAATGTGAAATTCTACTTGTTCGTTGCTGGTGTATAATGCAAGTGACTTATATGAATTAACTTTGTACCCTGCAATCTTGGTATAAACATTTATTAGTTCCAGGATTTTTTTGTCAATTACTTGAATTTTCTACATAAATGATTAGGTCATCTGTGAACAAAGATCTTTTTATGTATTCATTCCCAATCTGGACACCTTTTATTTCCTTTTCTCGCCTTATTGCATTTCAAGGACTTCCAGTATGATGTTGAAAAGGAGTGGTGAGAGGGGACGTCTTTCTCTTGTATCTGATTTTAGTGGGGGCTCTTCAGGTTTTTCACTATTAAGTATGATGTTAGATGTAGGATTTGTGCGGACAGTCTTTATCAAGCAGGGAAAGTTCCTCTCTATCCCTAGTTTACTGGCAGTTTTTATCAGAGAGTGGGTGTTGGATTTTGTTGAATGCTTTTTCTTCGTCTACTGATATGATCATGTGATTTTTCCTTTTTAGTCTGTTAATGTGATGGATTATATTAATTGGTTTTTGAATGTTGAGCCAGCCTTGCATACCTGGGATAAATCCCACTTGGATGTAGTATAATAATGCTTGTTATGCTTTCTTGGATTCAATTTGCTAGTATTTTGTTGAGGATTTTTGCATCTCTGCTCATGAGTGATACTGGTCTGTACTTTTCTTTCTTTGTAGTGTTTCTCTCTCTGATTGGTATTAGGGGAATGCTGGCTTCTTCATGGCTTTTCTGTTTTCAAAATGACTAGAATTTACAGCAATCAGGTTGGCCCCTGATGCATTCCTCCTGATAATGGGTTAGACGCCAGCTTGCAGTTAATGAGTGTCCCTGGATTTGTGTTTTGTCACTGGAGTACGGATGCTCCTGGAGCAGCTGAGGCCGTTGGTCCCTCCTTTTGGAGTTCTGGCTAAGGTTTAAGGTGGGGCACAGGTATGTCTGGAAACTCACTCTGGAGATTCTGATATACACCCTGGTAAGGAGCCGCTGCTCCCCAAGCAGCCAATAGCTCATCATAGGGGAGCGGACGCCACATGGCTGCAATTTTGGGTTCAGCAGTAAAACAGTCCGGGTGACCATCTGAGTAAGTTTCTGACCCTTTTGGGGGAATGTGTTGTGTATTTAGGAAACAGGGGGCTGCTTCTTAGAAGATGAATTAGCTCCCTGTGGTCACTATAACAAAGTGCCACAGACTGATGGCTTAAAGCAGCAGAACTACTGTGTCCTGGGATGCAGAGTTGGTGTGGAGAGGGCTGTGCTCCCTCTGACACCCGTGGCTCCCATGTGACCATGAGCACTCACTGTCCTTTGGGGTAAGTCACTGCTTACGGCCAAGACAGAAGGCCAGGGGTGTTCACTGCCGCTCACATGCCGCCCGGCCCTCTAGCTGTTTCCCAGTTGGTTAGGAATTATGCATTTATAGGCCTAATTAAATCTACAGCTAAAGACACATCAGGCATAGCCTGATGCAATGGTTGGGAGCAGCCTTAACGATCGTGAAGGAGCCACGGATCGAGCTCTGTGGATTCTTTGGCAGCAGATAGGAATGGCGGGTGAGGAGGGGGCCTCTGCCTGGCGAGGCCCCTGGCTGCAGGGTACGTCAGAGTGCGGGGTCTTGGGGGTGGGAGGTGCACGGACAGTTGTAGGAGCTGGGCGTGAGGTCTGGACCTGACGTCAGCCACCTGGGCTCTGGGCAGCTCCACTGGGATGTGACCTCCCTTGGAGCAGGGGCCACTCCCAATTCATGTCCAGCATCAGGGCCATGAAGGATTTAAGTAAATAAGGTGTTGAGGAAATAGGGGGATGGATGGGGGCCTGCAGGCTGAGCAGGAGTTTCAGGAAGAGAGGCAGGTACCAGCCCCAGGTGGGCAGCTCTCTCCTGCAACCCCACTGCTCCCACTCTGATGCCAGCTGCCCTACGATCCACTTGATTCTGCATGAACTCCCAGGGTCAGTGGCGGTGCCCAGGGGACGGGTCTCAGTCCCACAGGACCACCCCTGCCTCAGATGCCAGCTTTGAGGCTCAGGGACCACCTGTACTTCTAACAAAACTGCTACAAATGTGGGGGTTGTGTGACCACCTTTGGCTCAATCGTTTGCTGGAAAGACACGTAAAACTCAGGAAAACAGTTTCCTTTTGTTTACTGATTGATTATAAAGGATGCGACTCAGGAGCAGCCAAGAGGAAGAGGTGCCTGGGGTCAAGGCTGGGGCACGGGGCCTCCCAGGCACCCCGTCTGGGACCTAGACTTTCTCCCATCCACTCAAACCTCCTTGTTCAGGAGCTGCTGTAGAGCTCAGTCTCTGGTCCCTCCCTCCCTGGAGGTCGGGGTGGGGCTGAAATCCCTGCTCTTTCTTCATGCACTGGGTTTTCCTGGTGACCAGCTATTTAGTGGGTCCCACCTGAGTCACCTCATCAGCATAAAGTCAGGTATGATCACAAGAGGGTCCTTATGAATCTCTAAGATGCTCCTACCTCTTAGGGACTTCCAAGGGTTTGGGGAGCTCTGTGCCAGGAGCCGGGAATAAACCCAAATTGTTTGTATTACACCACACCAGAGACCCCTGCTGTCCAAGGATTTGGCAGAGGAAGGGGCAATAAAAGAAGTGGGTCCGTGGGGAGAGAGGGAACCCAAGAGGAGGCAGCACGCAGAACCCGAGGGAGGAGGGCCCCGCAGCACAGGGAGCGGCCGCGGGGCCCACACAGCCGCGGGGGCACAGCCCAGGGGGAGGCTCGCTGCCACTCGTCGGGAACTGCGGCCCCTCGCGGGCTGGGGGACCGGGCGGTGCATGCCTGGGTCCTCTCCCACAGCCGTCCTCATCCTTGTGTTGCTTCCGCTCTACTTTCCCCACCGGCATCCCCCTGAAGGCGAGGGGCTGGGCTGAGGGCCCTGAGCTCAAAACCCTCTCCCTGAGCTCCCCACTGCTCGGCGGCACCCCCAGCCACCCAGCACCCAGCACCCAGCAGACGGCCCAGCCGGAGCAGCTGAGACAGAGCCTGCCAGCGCACCCTGACACCCACTCCCAGGGGAATGCCGGCGGCCCACTCCAGCCCTGGCAGGGCTCCCCCACCGCAGCCCGGCGCCCCATGCTGAGGCTCCAGGCTGCCAGCACCGAGGGGGCTGAGGCACCCCGCCTGGGCAGATGGGGCTGGGGCGTTGATTTGACCTCACAAGCTGCAGTGATTGCCCCGAAACACTGTCTGTTCTTCCCGACATAAACACAATCTGGTTCCCCAGAAGCACCGCCATAAACAGATGCCAGGCGTCCCAAACCAAGACCACACACTTGGAATGTGTGCTGCTCCCGAGCTCATTTCCAAGGATTCCTGGAAACCCGGTGCAGAGAGGCTGGGGAGCAACCTCGCCCGGCTGCGTGTGGCCTGGGCCACCCCCCCACCTCCCTCCCGGGCCCTGTCCTGCAGCTGTGGCCACCCCATGGCCCCCATGGGGTGCACATCCGCCTCTCTCCCTGCAGGGCCCAGACGGCGGATGCTGGGACTGTCCCTCAGCCATGTCCCCAGAGGCGCCCAGCCCCTCACCTGACAGGTGCTGCAACAGCTGCACATCTTCCTCGGGCCTCAGCCTCAGAGAGGTCAATCTATTGCCTGAAGGTCACACAGCTGGAAGGTGGTGGAGAAAGGGCCGAGCCAGGAGTTTCCCATTCCTAGGCTCATGACCATTAGTTCTTAGTGTGAGTAACGTGGTCTTCCAGCCAGGGGCTTTCCTTTCTGAAGATGCTTCCAGATCTTTCCAAGGAGAGCACAGAACTGCGTGCACGTGTCTTTCCTTCTCCTGGGCTGCGTTATCCGTGTTCCTCATTAAGTCTTAGCCTATTAATAACCACCCATTTGTCTTAATTCAGTCCAAAGATGATGGATCATATTTGCAATGATTTTATCGAACTCCTGAAGGTGGTGGAGGTGGCCCCGCAGCAGGGAAGCCTCTGGTGAGGTCACATCCTCACGCTCCCTCAGATGGGGTTGGTGTCCTTCCTGTCTGACCAAACATTTTGAGACAGAAACTTTAAAAGACCATACATTCTGTGTTTTTGATCCTAGGGTTAGTCTGGATTTTGACTGGCTTCTGTGGAGTGGACTTTAGTTCCCCTTTTCAATGCAGTCATTATCTACAGAACCACCCATCTGTGGGTTTCTAGGGAGAGTGGGGTGGTCCCTTCTGTCCTGGAGATGAGCAGAGGGCCACTCAGAGGTGAGTGGAGCCCGGACTCACGTTGAATGCACACCCAGGGCCTTTCCAGCCCCACGCGGCTGTCGGTGGCAGCTGTGTCCTGACACACACATGCACACCCCGCCCTGGAGCAGGCCTACCCCCAGCACTCCTGGGCTTACAGGCTGCCCAGTGCCCGGCCAATAGGCCTTCCCGGGCTGACCTCACACTAGTCCACGTGGCCCACTGTGTGGGCCCACCACCCCACTCTCCCTAGAAACCCACAGATGGGTGGTTCTGTAGATAACGACCGCATTGAAAAGGGGAACTAAAGTCCACTCCACGGAAGCCAGTCAAAATCCAGACTAACCCTAGGATCAAAAACACAGAATGTATGGTCTTTTAAAGTTTCTGTCTCAAAATGTTTGGTCAGACAGGAAGTACACCAACCCCATCTGAGGGTGCGTAAGGATGTGACCTCACCAGAGGCTTCCCTGCTGCGGGGTCACCTCCACCACCTCCACCCACCCTTGGACCCTATGCTCCATGGGACCTGGCTGTCTGCCCTTCCAGAACCTTCCAGCCATTCCCCAGGGCTCCTCCCCGACTCCTCACTGTCACTCATTGGCATGTGATGAATCACTCCCTTCCCCTTAAATGCAGAGACTCTGTGTATGAGTCCCTGGGCTTCTGATTCCAGTAGCGAATCACTGCACCCCACCCTCAGCCAGGAGACCCCTCCCTGGCCTCCCTCCAGCCTGCCCTGAGGTCTGCCAGGGGTCACACCGGCAGCCCACTGCCATGGCACTGTTCGCCATGCCAGGACCAGCACTGGCCTGGACAAATGAGTGAGTGGTGGGGAGAAGGCAGGCAGGCGCTGCTCCGGGGCTCCTGCCCTGCCTCCCGGAGCCAGGCCGTGTGCAGTGGGACAGGACAGGAAGGCAGAAAGCACGCCTCTGGAGGACATCATCTCTGCACTGGAGTATCTTGTGCCTTGTTTTAGCCAGTATCTCAAAGCCCCGGGTAGGGTTCTGATCAATAGGATGCAGGGACGATGAAAACCGTCAGCAGGTAGAAGCACATTATTAGGAAGATCAAAGGATAATAAGGCTGCAGGAGGGAAGGCGGGGCACTGAGCCCTGCGGCTGTGCGCGTGGGCTCACGTCTCTCCTCCACAGAGGAGATCGTGTATTTTAGTGGATTCGCTTTTATGTAGCTTCTCCTCCATTTACATCTCCAAAGATGAAATCAGGACTTGTCATTAGTACATTTTCTGGTACAAGTTTGGAACCCATAAGAGACGCTGGTGCTTGGTTCTCTTCATGGGCTCTGTGGTGCCTTCCTGCCGTCCAGGGCTCCGTGCTGAGGACACGGGGCGGGTCCCGGCCATTATGAGCAACCCCACCCCTGCAGCGTGAGCCTGCATCCTCCGGAGTGTGGGCAGGCAGGCAGCCCCAAGCCCTGCACCGGAACATGTGGCACTTGAGACTGGGCCTTGGGACAGCACACCCCCGTCCCTCCCCTCGGAGGGGCCTCTCCCAGACCCTAGATTTTCCTGGACCCCCTAGGCCATCTTCTTCACGGAAGCGGTCCCACATTCCTGGAGGAGAGGAGACTGGTTAAGGGAGGACCGAAGAGGACAATCAGCCAGATGTAGTTGGACAGAAGAAAAGGCCGCTGCCCCAGACGTCAGACAGGAGACGGAGCCCTCTGGAGAGGGCCGGGCTGTCCTGTGGACTCCACAGTGCCTCCCTCTGACCTACAGCCACTACCTGTGCTCAGGGGGTCCATATTTGGCCAATGAAAACACAGGACGCCCGGTTAAACTTGGATTTCAGATAAGCAACACATTGTTTAGTGTAAATATGCCCAAATGTTCCAGGAGATATACTTACACTAAAGCATCACTCATTTATCTGAAATTCACATTTACCTGGGTGCCTGCTTTTCATCTGGTAGCCCCGCTTGGGTTCCCTGTCCCCAATTCTCAGCTCTTTTCCCTGCGTGTTCCTTGAAAGGGAGGGCTGGGTGAGAGCAGCTCCTCCCCATTCATTCATTCCATCCCAGATGAACTCATTCATACCAGGTCCTGTCACTTGGTGGGTGTTGGGGAGGAGACCCGGGTGCTGGAAGCAGGGTCCCTCTCTGGCGAGCTTGGATCCAGGATGGTGACCGGTCATTGCTCTGTATCCAGGTGGCTCTTGTCGCCTGGAAGGCGTGTGAGGCTGTCCCCTCCTGATCCCTCACCTGCGGCTATGAACTCATGTAACAGAGGGGACTGGGCAGATGTGATGAGGTTAAGGGCTCTGGGATGGGGAGGTGACCCAGGTAGGCCCGCAGACGGAGTCACTGAGGACGATGCTCAGACACGCGTCGGGGGCTCTGAGGTTGGAGGAAGGGCCAGGAGCCAGAGCACAGGCAGCACCTGAAGCTGTAAGATGCGTGGAGCACATTGCACCCTCAAGCCCCGGAAAGGAGGGCACGGTGCTGGGGCAGCCCGGCCAGATGCCTGGCCTCCGGAGCTGCGTCCTCTCCATTTGTGTTAAGTCAGTAAGTATGTTGCGATCCGTTCCGGCAGTGACAGAAAGCCTACAGCCTGCTGGGCAGCATGGTGGGGTTTTGGAGAGGGGCTTGAGTTTGCATTTCTAACAAGCTCCCAGGTGTCCTGGGAGGTCCCAGTTTGAGATCCACTGCCTTGGGGAAAGGACGCTGGGAAGGACAGCCATGACCACTTCAGGGAAGGAGGGCCTGGGAGCTGGCTCTGGCTGGCAGCTGCCCTGGAAGGCTGGGTTGGGTTGTTGGGGTCCATGCCATGCATGGCCCTAGCCAGGGCCCCCAGGTCCTCCAGCACCAGATGCCCTCACTGGCTTCAGTACAGACGTGGACACTGAGTCCAGACAGCAGGAGTGTCTTGGCCTGGCCTGCTTGAGGGCCGGGACCTGGACCCTTTGAATCCAGGGACTTGGTCGGGGCCACAGTACAAGGGAATAAAGCTCCTGGTGCCCAGGAGAGAGAAAGCAGGGGCTCTGAGTTCTGAGGATCTGCGGGATGCCTGGGCACACACCAGGCAGGCAGCAGGCCATGAGCAGACAGTAGGCTCTCATTGCCTCTGGACCCCCACCTGCAACTGGGGGTGCAGCTCAGCTGTGTGCCCCAGACCTGTCTTGGGTATGAAGATGATGGTGAATGGGAAGTGGGGCTGTGGTGATCTGTGAATAACAAGCACCCCCAGGGAGTGAGCTGCCAGGCTTCCTGGTGGCAGGCGGCACAGGGGCTGTCACTCTGGGCTGCCGGACCTCAAGGCCCACCTTCTGCTCAGGCCAGCAGCCTTGGGGGAGCGAGGGTCTTGGAGAGAGGGGACGGGCTTCGTTCTGCCTCCTGCCAGCCTCGTTCCCTCCCCTGCTCCGTGCTGCTGGCAGCAGATTCATCTACAGCAAGGTGCCCGCCCCCTCCCAGGCCATTCCAGCAGAAGCCTCTTTGAAGGCAAAATAGATTTCAGAATGATCGTTCACTAAGAGACATTCATCAGTGAGATGTCCTCCATAAAACTGAAATATCATAAAATCTTACACACGTGGGCCCGGAGCTGGGCAGGAGCCATATTTCAGTGGAGAACATAGCCCGCGCAGAATACAAGAGCCTGTTTTTGATAAATTAGACCCCAGTTTGCACTGTTGCTTCCTCGTTGGAGAGAGTGAGATGGTCATTCAATCACCATTCTGGCTCCCAGGACGGCAGGGACAGAAGCCTCTTCCACAGTCGGTCACTGACAGCCCCCACACAGCTCTCCGCAGGGCCTGGGCCCACGCTGGGCACCCGAGAGAGCCTGGCTTGGAGCAAGGCGTCAAGGAGACGAATGATGCCCAGGAAGTTGGCAATCATGAGAGCTGGGAGTGGGCATGTGTGCATGAGCCCGTCACTCCAGGGCGCCTCGGCCACTCAGCCCGGCCATCCTGGGCTCTCCTGGCAGTGCATTGGCCTCTGTTGGGCTGCCTGGACAAGCCGTCATTGGAGAGGAGACAGCTGCATGCATGTAGGCGGAGAGCAGCGGGGTGGGCTGCAGAGCAGCTGCAAGGAGTACCCTGGGTGCCCCAGGGCAGGATCACTGCTGCTCATGTTAAGTCTGTAGACCTGGGGTCACCCATAACACAGGAGGAAGCAGCCCTGAGGGCTTGTCACAGCCTGAAGTCACGGCTGTGTTGGGTGCAACTTTGGGGCTCAAACCCAGACTCGGGTCCAGCAGCCAGACTCTTCAAAGCACCCCCTGCTGGGAATGAGCCACACATCAGCACACGGGGCACGTGTGCCTGGGCCTCGGAACCTGTACCCACGTGCAAGGTGGTTCCAGTCACAGAGCTGGCCTCAGAAAAGCTGTTCCCACCTCCGATTTCCAACATGCTTTATAGACATCAATTAGGTATTGATTGATAAACGAATGTATTAAGATCCGGAGAAATAACCGCAGGCACAGAGTAATGACTTGTTACCATGAAAAATAGCCCTGGAGGCACAATGATTTCTCACCCATTGATGGCCCTGATTCCTACCTGCTCCAGCAGGAAATAGAAATAGGCGAAGCAGGACTGGGCTGAGGCCTGAAGAAATTGGATTTTGAATTTGAAAATCAGTTTAGACCCGTGGAGGAGGGGAGTGCGTTCTCCAGCCCGAGCGGCCGCCCCACCCTGGGGTGTTCTCCTGCCAGTCTGACTGCCTGCTTGGCCACCTCATCTGCCCCTGCAGCCCTCCTGGGGGCAAGCCTGCCCAGCCTGCCCCGGCCCTCATCCCCCCGTGCACCTGCTGCGAGCCAGCTCTCCGGCCTGCCTTCCACTGTGTCTCCCGGCGGCGGCCCCAGTGATCGGGGCCAGGCCTGGCCACCCGCCATGCTCCTCGTTGGCACTGCCGTTGTCCTGTCTCCCTGAGGCCGCGTCTTGCTCGCTGTGGGAGGCCTATGTTATCTGCTCTGGCCTCCATAACAAAATATCATAGACCAGGCGCTTGGCCGGCTGACACGGATTTCTCCCGGTTCAGGGTGCTGCATGTCCCAGATCAGGGTGCCTGTGAATTTGGTCCCTGGTGAGGCCTCTTCCCTGCTTGGGACGGCGCCTTCCCACGTGCAGAGAGGGAGCGCTGGTGTCTGCTCCTGAGGGCAGATCTCATCACGGGGCCACCCTTGTGACGGATCACCTCCCAAAGGCTTGCCTCCTAACCCTATGACCTGGGAGTCAGGGCCCCAACATGTGACTTCTGGGGGACACAAACATGCCATTGGTTGCCCGGAGCTCCTCCCCATCAGCCCTCAGGGGCACCCTCCATCCTCCACCTGTGGGGGTTCTGGTATCACACCACAGCCTTGGTTAGTCTGCGCCCTGTCCCAGCCCTCAGCACTGCAGACGCAATGGGCTGACACCATGTAGCCGGGAACTCGCACTCACAGGCCTCAGTGTGGACCTGGGGGTGCGGGCCCGACTTCTCCAGGTCCCTATGGGTCAGGGGGCGAGTGCGCTCCCCCCAGGGCCGTGCAGAGAGATGATGCAGGGACGGGAGGTGACGAGCCTGAGCAGTGTAGATGAGGCGATCGCTGCGCGCCGGGAACCCCAGCCCTGCGCATCCCACTTGGTGCTCCAGCCGGCTGAGTTCCTGGGGGAGGGGTGGCCACCATCCAGGCCCGGCTCCTGCCATCCTCTGGTGCTGTGTCCTTGGCTGGCCTGTCACCCAGTGGGGCACCCACACTTGGCCCTGGGCTCCCCGCTGGGCCACTCACACTGCCCTCTGGGCCTAATGCCCAGTTCCCGTAGGCCAGTCTTTCTGTTACTCGGCGTATGGTTGCCATTGGTCTGGGAAACACACTCATGCTTGCCCAGGTGGCCTCCGCCGGCCCACCCCAGGCTCTGGGTCTGGGAGAGTCCCACTCCTGGCACAAAGCAGGCACAGGTGATGTAGGTCTGTAGCTCTGGGCGCCGCACGCCTCCTGCCATGGAGGGAGGAACGTGAGGGCCAGGTGAGGCGCTGCCCGGGGTCCTGGCTTTCCCGCTGCACTCACCGTGGACAGGATGCTGGCCACTGCCTCGTCAGACCACCTGAGCAGAGAGCCCCTCCGTCAAGCCATACCTGAGCTGATCTTCGACGGACTCTTCTCTCGGGCAGATCGGCGCCTCCCTACCTGTGCCGTGGCTGGTTCGCGGCCGGGCTTGGCCGCCTTGCACCTGGCCGAGCAGCTCTGGTGCCCCTCACCCACGTGCACCTGAGACGTGCAGGCTGGGAGGGCGTCCTGCCTCCCTCGGCACATCCTCCAGGCCCCTGCCTGGCTGAACAGCTGCTCTAGGCAATGCCCTTGGGTCCTGTGCTCTCGCCTGGCCTCCCGGCCTGGAGAGAAACAGCCTCCCTGCTGCAAAGCCCGCCACCCCCAGCGAAGCCCCTCCCCCACTGCAGGACTTTCCAGCCAGACCTCGTTCTGGGCCGAGAGGCTGATGAGACTTGCGCGTCGTATCCTGGCAGCTCAATGCACTGATCGTACAGCTCCCAATTATAACAGGCATGAGCATGAATGTTCTGGAAAATATACATACGTACGAGCTGCTCAGTGTGGTGAGTCATCAGATTTCCCAACTTTCTGGCAGGTTCGGGTGCCAGGGTATGTGACCTACAAATCACAGAGATGAAACCACGGCTGCCTAGGGGGCGGGGGGCTGTGATCTGTCAGCAGGCCGGGGCGGGGGTGCGGCGAGGAGGGCAGCGCTTCTGCCAGAGGGCGCTTGTAATGCCTGTAAAACCCGAGATGGGCCTGACGGATTGCCTTTAATAAAATGTTCTCTGAGCACAACTGGGGAAAGTCAGGTCTCATTCTGGCAGCAGGGCCAGATCAGTGCACACTTCAAGACAGGTGTGTCCACCTGCCCCGCGTGGAGTGTAGCCCTGTGCGTGTGAGCCCGTTTGTAAGTGTGTGTGAGCATGTGTGCTAAGAGTGTGTTTGAACCTATGTGAGTCCGTGTGTGTGTGAGCCTGTGTGCCTTGCACACTCAAGTGTGTTGTGAGTTTTTACAGGTGTATGTTCACCTGTAGCTGTCATGTGTGTGACCAGGAGACCCCACACCCACCAGCCCTGTGGGGTGGGCTTCCTTCACACACAGCCTGGGTTCTGCATGAGCCCTGTCGGTCAAGCGTACCTCCAGGCACAGGCTCACCACTTGAAGTCCAGGCCACCCCACTACCCAGGTGTTTCCACGCCTGGTCCCCACCAACTCAAGCTGGGCCCGACTGATGGCCAGACAGGGCCATCTCCTCCTGCTCATCTCAGGGCTGAGCCCCAGGCCCTGGCTTGACTACTGCGGCTGCCCAACTGGTCCTCCAGCCAGCCCCCTGTGTCCAACCTGTGTCCAGTCCCTTCGGACCTGGCAGAAGCCTACAAGGCCTGTGAGAAGTAGCCCCTTCTCCACTGAACCTCCTTTGCAAGCCCAGTGGGGCTGCTCTGGACCCCCAGGCATGGAACTGTGTGTCCAGCAAGCTGCAAAGGGGCCCCGTTTGCACGGCCCACCCTCTGCCCATCTGCAGTCTCCCTGCCGCCCTGCTGATGGGGTCAGCCGGCGTGTCCCATGCCTCCAGGGTGGTGTAGACCACAGTTTGCAGACCTGGCTCTCACACCCACAGGAGACCGCGTTGCGCTGACCTCAGGGTCTCGTAGCCCATGGAATGGGGCCCTGTGACTCTCTCCAGGAGGGTGTCTCCCTCCTCCTGCCTAGCTCACCGAGGGACCCTGGGCGAGTCTCTCTCTGGGACACTTCTGTAGGATGGAACTGCAGTCACTCGAGTGCCCTCCCATCACGGACGACGTCTGAAACTTCCCTGCAGCTTCTGCCGGACTCCGGAGACCCGGATTCTGCCTGTGCTGTCCCCCGGCAGGGCCAGAGGAGGGCCTGAGGTCCTGTGGTTGTGACTGACCAATGCTTCGTGCGGCTCCTGGGCTAACCCACCAGCCCTCACCCCCTTCCCTGCAGCCCCCCCAGGGGCCCCCACCGGCAGCTCAGGGCTGTTCGGATCCTGAGCCTTGTCCACTGAGCCAGGGGGAGTCGGCAGCAGCTTCCAGCCTCGGGGGACGAGGGGGCAGGCTCGGGGTGGGAGGATGCAGAGGCGGGCAGGAGAAGAGGGGCGGGGACAAGGCTCCGGGGCTTGGGGGTCCTGCAGCCATGCGATGTGGGCCCAGGTGTCACGGATGACACAGACCTCCGAGGGGAAGGGCGTGCCTTGTTCGCTTAACGAGGGTGCACAGGCCGCACAGAATGCATCTGGGCCAGCTCCAAGCTGCGGCCATGGGAAACCCCGAGAAGGAGCTGGGGGGCACGGACGCAGGTCACTCTGGGGCCTTGCGGTGGAGTGCCTCTGCTGCGTGCCCCGAATCCACGCTCCCCTCTTCCTTAGCAACAGCAGCAGAAACAGGCCAGCCCAGGAGCCGTGTTTCCGGGTTCCTCCCAGCAGGCGGCAGCCATGGAGAAAGGCAGGGTCAGGGCCAGGGGCCTCCAGGGAGAGCCTTCTGGGGACGGACCTAGACACCACGTCCCGGCCTTTTGTCCCCTTCTTCCTGCTGCCTGACCCAGGTGGCTTGTCACCAGTGGTGACTTGAAGGATGGAGATGTCACAGCAGAAAGTTGGGTGCAGCCCAGCTGCCCTGATGTCTGAGCTGCGAAACTGGCCTCAGACAGACAGCCCCCCGCAGCTCCAGTGAGAGTAAGACTGTGCCCTCTGTGAGCCCAGTGTACCTCCTGACCTCACCCCACAGCCTGTCACGCTGGAGTTTCCCGGGGACGTGAAGTGGGTCCACCTGGTACAGGGGGCTGCTTGGAGGTGCTGGCGAAGGGGGGGGCCTGAGAGGTGGGACCGGGGGTGACAGGGAAACAGGCAAGGTGGGGTGCTTTAGGGTGCGCTGTCAATGCTGCTGCCTGTTGCATGAGGGTGGGATGGCCTCCTGGCTGGGGTACACCGAGGCCAGGGCATAGCAGGGACAGCTTTGGGCACAAGAGCAGGAAACTAAGGTGATACACTGGGCAGTGTGTGGGCAACGCGCTCTCGGAACTCGGGAAGCTTCCGTCTTAAAGGTTGTTGAGAGCGTCCCTTGGATGCCGATGGGGAGGGGTGGGCGTCCGGCAAACAAAAGTGAAAAGTGATGGAAAGGATGGGTCCTGGGCACCACTGTGGGGTGGCCTCTGGCTGGGGGGACCCAGGGGAAGGGCGGGAAGGCGCAGACGAGGGGGCTTGGGCTGCTGCTGAGACTAGGTTCCCTGCTCCAGGCCACAGGCGCCCGCTCTGTCTCTGCAGTGCCCAGCGTGGTCTGGGCTGAGTAAAGTGGGGGTGTGTGCTTAATGAGGGCTCTGGAGCCCAGGGACCCACCCGTCCACGGGACGTGGGCACCTCCCAGGAGGAGTACAGTTCGAAGCAGCAGAAAGGGGCCGCCGGCCAGTTGTCAAAGTTTTCGGACGGCTCTGTGGGGACTGAG
This sequence comes from Manis pentadactyla, assembly GCF_030020395.1. Lineage (NCBI taxonomy): Eukaryota > Metazoa > Chordata > Mammalia > Pholidota > Manidae > Manis > Manis pentadactyla. Next base: position 2,444,241 of record NC_080028.1, on the reverse strand, counting down.
CTGGAGACAAGCAGTGGTGATGCGGCTCCAGGTGTCACCGATGGCACAGACCTCCGAGGGGAGGGTGTGGCCGTGTTGTTCGCTTAACGAGGGTGCACAGGCGGCACGGGCTGCATCTGGGGCCAGCTTTGGAAGCCCCGAAACACCCATGGGAGCTCCCGGCCCAGGGAGGCGACGGTAAGGATCCCAGCTAAGGGGGCCGGCCTGGAAGAGCAGGAGCGGGCCGGGCCTGGGACACCGGACTTGGAAGGGAAAGAATCCGCAGGACCCATTCTGAAAGAAAGGGAACCAAATTTAGTTTCATTTATTTTATGTTCTTCACTTGGGGGAGAAAAGAAGCTATAAAAATTGTAGGCAGGTGCGCATCATGTCTTGGTAATTTCCAAAGGGTCGCTTGTACTATGATAGGCACATAAAAGGGTTTAAAAGCAGCTACTTTACATAGATATCACCTGCCGCTCCCGGCGCCTTATGGCCCCAAGGGAGAGCTGCGCCGTGAACCACAGTGCCTTGGCAGCCATGCACTGCCGCAGGCAGCAGAGGGCACGGGGGCGCCAAGAGGCTGCAGCATGCAGAATGGATCCCCCCAGAACGGAGTTCCCAGGAGGCAAGACCCTGCAGCTGTTGGCAGGTGCCTCAGACCTCCCTCGCCCACTCGTCCCCAACGTACCCCAGCTTGGGGAGTGTCAGCCTGTGGATTGGGCAGTGAGCGTGGCACAGACCTGGCCCCCAAGAGCCTGTCCACGGGGCGCGAGGCATGGCTCAGGGTCACAGAGGCCCGTGGATGTGCTGGGCCCTGACGCAGTGGGGTGGGGACATTGTCTCCCCACGGCTTCCTCGTTCTGCTTCAGTGGGGGTGAAGGGGGGATGCTTTCCTTTCTCAGAAGAAATTCATTGACGGGGGCAGGAAGTGAGCACCCGGAGGGCCCAGGTCATGGTCACACTCATGGTGTGAGCCGATGCTGGAGGAGCTCGCCTGTCTTTCTGGGGGGGAGACAGGGAGGTGTGGGGCTGGAGGTGGCGGGGGCTCCACGCCCCACAGCATCACTCTGCCGCTCTTGGGTGTCTGTGAGGCTGCCGAATTCCAGCAGGCATGGCTGTGAGCGGGTGTGTGGGGGAGCTGGTGGTGTGGACATTGCACTGCATGCGTGAACGTGAGCACAGAGGCAGCCAGGGGGGACAGATCCCGGAGGCGCAGGAGGGCCCACTGACATCTGAGGTCTTCATGCGACGTCACATGCAGACAAGCAGACAGGAACCACCTGCAGGAAAGCTGGGGGAACCAGGGAGGGAGAGAGATCACGGACTCATTCAGGGAGCTCTCATAGGCGAGCCTGCTGGTCCCCACCCGTGTCGGATGCCTTCTGTTTCCGTCACCTTTGCTTCATCCCACATTCTGTGCACAGCAGTCGGACCCTCTAAAGCTGAGTCTACGCCCCTTTTTTGGCTGCTTGCTGGGTTTTGCTCCCTCGGGAAGACTTGTTTCCATTATGAGGTCATGTGGGTTTAATCTCTACTATGCAAATCTGGGGCAGGGCCTGTCTGAGGTTCATGTGGAGTGATTTTCTGTCCAGCTTTCAGTGACCAGGAGAAGGGCTAACATTTCCCAAGCTGACTGTAGATTTTTTAGTTTCTTCTTGTTTCATGTCAGTAACTGCTTTATGTATTTTTTTTATATTTTATTTCGGTATTATTGATCTACAATTACATGAGGAACATTATGTTTACTAGGCTCCCCCCATCACCAAGTCCCCCCCACATACCCCTTCACAGTCACTGTCCATCTGTGTAGTAAGATGCTATAGAGTCACTACTTGTCTTCTCTGTGTTGCACTGCCCTCCCCGTGCCCCCCCCCACACTATACATGCTAATCGTAAGGCCCCCTTTTTTTTCCCCCGCCCTTATCCCTCCCTTCCCACCCATCCTCCCCAGTCCCTTTCCCTTTGGTAACTGTTAGTCCAATCTTGGGTTCTGTGAGTCTGCTGCTGTTTTGTTCCTTCAGTTTTCCTTTGTTCTTATACTCCACATATGAGTGAAATCATTTGGTACTTGTCTTTCTCCTCCTGGCTTGTTTCACTGAGCATAATACCCTCCAGCTCCATTCATGTTGTTGCAAATGGTAGGATTTGTTTTCTTCTTATGGTTGAATGATATCCCATTGTGTATATGTACCACATCTTCTTTACCCATTCATCTGCCGATGGACACTTAGGTTGCTTCCATTTCTTGGCTATTGTAAATAGTGCTGCGATAAACATAGGAGTGCATCTGTCTTTTTCAAACTGGAGTGCTGCATCCTTAGGGTAAATTCCTAGAAGTGGGATTCCTGGGTCAAATGGTATTTCTATTTTGAGTTTTTTGAGGAAACTCCATACTGCTTTCCACAATGGTTGAACTTATTTACATTCCCACCAGCAGTGTAGGAGGGTTCCCCTTTCTCCACAACCTCACCAGCATTTGTTGTTATTTGTCTTTTGCTGCTTTATGTATTTTTAAACTGGATTATTATGTGCATACAAATTTATAATTTTTATATCTTCCTGGTAAAACACTGTGAGTAGGTTTGATCTCAGCATGAAAATGAGAAAAGGAAGCCCCATTTATAATGGAGTCAGACAGCCCCAAAGGGGACGATCTCATACACGGACCACTGCCTAGGCAGCAGGAAGGAGGAAGACAAGGAGGGACACATTCTGCATGGGGATTTCATCTCTTGCTTTTAAGATGAAGAAGGAAGATGCCTTCCTGCCCCAGTAACAATGCACCAGCCACCACGTGCAGCCTCACAACCTGGAGCCCTTTTTCTCCAGTGAGCTTTTGTGCGGAACACACAGAGAGAACCTCACAAGAGCTGACTGCCTTTTGTCCCTCTGGACCTGCCTGTGGCCCCCCACAGCTTGCATGTCCTGAACTGCAACTCCTCTGTTATTCCCAAGTAAACTCATTTCACTGGTAAAATAACTGGTTAGTTTATTTTTAAAGTTGACACTGCACCATGAGGGAGAGAAATGAAAGGAGCCGTGATTACCCACGCCCACTGATGGGCAGAGGACACTGTGTTTTCTGGGCCAAGCTCTTTTCTTGACTCCTGGCCCTCTTCCTGGTAGAAGCCATAAGTCTCTGCGAGCTTACCCACTCGCATAGCCACACCTGGGAGCTGTGTGTTTACAAACAACCTGTCTCCTGGAAATAAATCTTTCCACTTTCCCAGGAAATATAGTCTATAAATCACTGTGACATTTGAGATGAGGATCGCCTGTTCCCGATCCTCCGCGTCTCTCTCTCTGTGTAGAGCCCCGTGCATGCTGCCAAGCCTGGGTGGCAGCCAGCCCAGCCCACGCTGCGCGATGTAGGGACAGTCAGTTACGGATGAAATCAGTGCCATCTTCAAACACCAGCTTTGCCCCTGCAGAAACCACTGGTGTTTGGGCACCACTGGTAAGCGAGCAGGCAGAGAGCGCATGGCACAGTCTTCAAAGTGACCATCCGGTTTAACCCCCCAGTGACCTGTGGGGTGACCCAGGCTTTTTTCAGGCAGAAGGGCTATTTGGCAAGTGCCCTGAAGGCCCTGGGAAGCTGGGCGGGCCTGGAAGAGGAGCAGGGCTGCTGGGAGGCGTGCCCTTTGCTCTGCGCACTGCTCCCTCCACAGAAGGAGGTGTGACTCATGGACGGTGGACTCGCCCAGGGCACCGGCACCCGCTGCAGTCCTCAGGCTGGCTCCACTACCCTCCAAATTCACATGCTGACATCCCCTCTTGTGAGGTGATGGTGTCAGGAGGTAGAGCCTTTGGGAAGTGATCAGGTTTAGGTGAGGTCATGTGGTGGGCTTGGTGCCTGATGAGGTGAGGATGACCAGCTGACTCCCCTCCGCGTGTGGACGCACTGGGCAGATGGGAGGACGGCTCTCTGCCAACCTGCAGGCAGGTTCTCATCACATCCAAGCTGCCGGCACGCTGATCTTGGGCTCCCAGCCTCCAGAATGGCGAGAAATCAATGGCTTGTGAGGATACCAGTCTGTGGTTTCCTGTGACGGCAGCCTGCGCTTACTGAGACAGGGCTCCAGGGGAAGGGAAACAGAAGGTCCGGTGAAAGTGGACGGAAAAGAAGAAAACACACATCTCCAGAAAAACAAGGCTGTATTTTTGAACACATGATAACACAAGAAGAGGGAGCACTAGAGCTGTGATGGTACAAAGCTGCTCTGGCCCACTCTCTACTTCTGAAAATGCTGGAAAATTATCTCCTTAAACAGCAGCAATAAAAGATTGTGGTTGAATTACAGGCAAAGTTTTAAGGGAAAACAGAACAATTAGCATAATAATATCCCTGCAGACAATAAGGAACAACAGAAAGACAAGTCCATGAAAAGATAAAAAACTTTATTTCAAAACAGTCTGAAATGTTTGATACAAGCAACAAAATTTGTGAAAGAACAGAATATATTAGAGTTAAAATGACACATACATGAAGTGACTGGATGAAGAGAAGAGAAAGAACTTAGTAAATAATTAGAAATAGAAGAAGAATTGTTTTAGTAAAAATGAAGAGTTAGAAGGATACAAGAATAAACATCTATCACAGGTAGTGCTATCAGAGAAATAGAAAATGAAAAGGAGGAAATATTTTAAGGAGAGAATTAGGAAAGGCATTAAAATATTTGAAAGTAATCAATGTGGAAGACTGGAACAAAAGATTCAATCTATGCATAGTTGGAGATGCAGAGGCAGAGAACCAGGGCATGGACAGAATGAAAGTGAAATAGAAATTTTTAGAGAAATTCTAAAATAAGAGAAAATGCAAAGTTAAGTATTAAAAAAGGACATATGGAAAAATCTACCCAGAATGGTCAACACAAATACACATTCCTAGTAAAACTACTGGGCTTTGGATTAGAAGATAATTTTTTGGCTTATGCAAAAAGAAGAGGGATGTTATAAAGGAAAGAAAATGTTATAAAGAAAAGGAGAAACGCTGAAAGACAGTGAGAGCCGAGCAGCCACACTGACTTTCAGGTACACATATGTGTAAAAACCAAGGAAATAGTGTCGCTCTGAGCCCTTCCTGAAGTGCCTAGTTGGGAGGCAGGGTCCCACGCAGGAAGGGCGGAGAGCTGGTGAGGCACCCCAGGAGGACGAGTGGAGCCCGCAAGCCGCGGCTGTGGGGGGCAGGAGGTGGGCGTGCCGAGGCAGAGGCCTCTGGTCCAGCACTTCCCGGGTGTTCACCACGAGGGGCAGACGTGGAAGTCCAGGTCAGCTGCTCCGGGAGAAGGAGGGCAGCTGGAAGAAGGGGGCAGGTGCTGGTGACTGGGGTCCGGGAAACGGGATGATGGCGAGAATGGGCCAAAGTGTTCATTAGACCAGAAGGACAAGTCTTTCTAGACACCTGAAGGTATACTCCCAAGAAAGAGTAAAAAACAGATAAAAAGAACAAATTAAACATAGCACTCAGTGGACAAATATGTGTGTGTGTGACATATAAGTCATATATATGTATGTACGTGTCATGTATGTGACAGAATGAGGGCAAATATTGATTATATCTATGATATGTAGAAATGGGCTTAATTAAAAAAATAAATATGAGTTTTAGATTGGCTAACAACATGAAATCTAGCACTGTGCTGTGTGTGTGTGTATATATATATATGAAAGTTGCCTAAAATAAAGAGATCAAAAAAGAAGTATAGATGAAGGTAACCAGGGGAAAAACTGCACACTGAAAGAAAGCAGGCCCAACAGCCATGTTATCTAGTAAGATGGATATTAGACCAACATTCACTGGAAGAGATTTAAAAGGAGGCATTTTTATAATTCTTAGTCTACAATTCACAATGAATATATCACCGTTGTTAATAAATATATACCTGATCATACAGGAGCAACTTTCAAAGAGCAGGAATTGCAGAAGAAACAAGAAGAAAGAGACAGAAATACACTTGCAACAGAAGAATTCACCAACTCACTCTCAGTCTTAGTAAGGGGACCAAAGACTTAAACGATGTGACCAATGAGGCAAACCCTACAGATAGATATTGAACTCTGAACTCTAGTAATTGAGAATACATCTTCTTTTTAAAAGTACATGAAACATCCTCCCAATTGACCACATCATATGCTATAAAGAGAAACTCATTAAAATCCAAGGCATAGAAATAATACACCCAACATTCTCTTACCACAAGTAATAAAATTAGAAGTTAATTATAGCATTAACCAAGCAAAAAGGCCTGATCACCAAATATGCTGTTAAACAACTCTTGGATGAAAAGCAAAATACAGAATGAAATTATAGAATTTCAGAATGATAAATTTCATAAAAATAATGACGATGAAAACCCAAAGCATAAGAATCTATAGAATACAGTTAAAACGGTTTAAAAGAACAACTTTAGCCTTAAATAAAAATGAATGGTAAAAAGAGAAAATGTGATAAAGAAATGCATATTCAACACAAGAAGCTAATGAAAGAACAAGATTAATCCAAAGAAAGCAGAAAAAAGAACAAAAGAACTAAGGAGTTAAAACAAAAGTGATAGAACTAGTCAATACACCCCAAATCTGGTTCTTGGACAGTGATGAGGCAATCTAAAAACAGTGCCAAAAAAACCGAAGTGGGAGTCGGCAGAAGGAAAATGCACACATATAAATAAAATCAGAAATGACAAAGAATAAATAGCCATCAAATCCAGAATTTATTTTTTAAATGATAAGATTACTTCTTAAATTTGTAGGCAAAAAGGTTAAATGACAATATGAAATAATCTTCTAGAAAAGTTCAATGTATCAAAATTAACCCAATTTTTAGAAAAATCTCAACAGGCCAGGCACCACTGAAAAAACAGAGAAGGTAGTTAAGGGCACTAACTGCCTCCAAACACCATCTCCACAGGGGAAATATACCAAGTTGTAATTAGATCAATTAATAGCAATGCTACTTACATAATTTTAGATTATAGGGAGAGATGGAAAACTTCCAAATTCTTTCTGTGAAGCAAGTAAAATGCCAAACCTGACAGAGCTTTTATTAAAAAACCAAAGTGCTGACCAGTCTCACTTGTGACTCCAGACACACAAAAATATTAGATAAAATATGATTAAACAGAAGCAAATAGCCTGTTATAAAATAATGCATCACACCATAGAGGTTGTTTCACCAGGAACAGGAAGGTGGCTCAATAGTAGAAAATATATTAATATAATCCATCAAATGAATAGAACTAAGAAAAACATTTCAAAAGCAGAAGAGACTTTTTACATAACGAAACACATAACGTAAAAACAGTTGATAAAATAGAATTGATGTATCTGAAAGTTAGCATGCTACTCAGTGGGTGAACATAAACACCCTTCGGGCTAAACGCAGAAAGGGAATTGGGGTGTCCACATCTCTCTGGCTGTTTATAATCGCCCTGGAAGTATTAGACAACGGAATTGGACGAGAGAAAAACACTAGAGACACAAACTGGGAAAGAATAGGACCTCTCTTTGTGGGTAATAAAAGTATATACTTGAAAATACCCAAAATCCAAAGGAAATACTATTAGGGAATGAGAAAGAGAAATGCAAATGGCATGTTATAAAAGCAACATTAAAAAATCAGCAAGGACTTGCCCTTCTGGCAAGACGGATTAATTTGCCCTGTTCCTTCCAGTATGTATAACTGGAAACCATGGACATTTTATATAAAACAAGCATAAGACATCTTGAAGAATGGAGAGGAGAGGCAGGCTGACTTGGGGACCCATGGAACGATGCGGTGGTGAGGGTCCTGGGTATTGTTTTTTTTTTTGTCTCCTGTACCCTAGACTTGGAGCAGGAGAAACAGGCAAGCTGGAAATGTCCCTGGGAGCAAACTGCAACAAAAATAGTCCAAAAATCCGCTCTCTCCAGCTCAAGGCGATCCCAGGAGAGCAGCGGTCTCACAGGAACCCCCACCCCCACTCACACCAGCAAAGACCACCCCACCCCGGGAAGAGAAGCGCCCCTGCGCACTGCGCCGGTGTTGGGGAAGGACCCCTCACCCGGCAGCAGGGAGCCCCCCTGCCCAACACACTGGGTGCCAGCAGAGACCCTGTGGAGTGGGAATTCTCAAGAGCCCTCCCCACCTTGATGTCGAGGGAGGTGGAGCAAGGAACCCCAACTTCAATGTCTGCCTCCACCTGGCTATAATGAAAACAAGTTGGGGGGGGATAGTGCCCCTCCGTCCTTCCAGAGCAGGGTGAGGAGGGAACCGGGGAGCATTCACTGGCCGCGGGCCTGCTCTGCTGCTAACAGAGGCCTAAATCAGGTCCAGTCTCATAACATAATCCAAAGAAGTCCAGGTTTCAGTAGCAACTCACTTGTCAGACCAAGCATTGAGAGGATCTCAAACGGAATGAGAAAGACAGTCACCAGCGGACAGAGATGTTAGAATTATCTGACGGAGATTTTGAAGCTTCCATGATAAAGGTGCTTCAGTAGATAATCATGAGCACCCTTAAGCAATGGAAGCATAGAAGGCCAAAGCAAAGACATAGAAAGTCTCAGTAAAGAAATACAGACATAGGGAAAAATAAACATAGCAACTTAAGAACTGAGAAACATAACTAAAATAAAAAGCAGTGTGGATAGGATGGATTCGACAGAAGAAAGGAGGGAGAGAGGAAGGAATCATGAACTGGGCGATGAGCAACAGGAACAATCCAATTGGAACAAAGAGACACGATTAAAGAGAAACGAATTAGACCCTCGGGGACCTTATAACTTTTGTTATGACAAAAGTCGAAGATTCATGTCACTTTGTCCACAGAGGAGAGGAGAAAGGGAGAGGCTGAGAGGTGGTACAAGAATAATGGCTGAAAACTACCCAAACTGGAGAAGCATGTAAACCTGCAGATTCGAGAAGCTGAAAGTATCTCAAACAGGAAAAACCTAAAGAAACCCAAGCCAAGATGCATCATAATTAAACTTCTGGAAGTAAACATAAAGAAAAAAATGGGGAACAAAGGAAAGCAACACCTTACCTGGTGGTCAAACGTTTGAATGGCAAGGGACTTCTCATCAGGGGCGATGAGGTCAGAAGGGACACAGTGTGTCTCAGGGGCTGAAAGAAAAGATCGGTCAACCCCAAATCCTACACTCAGTGAAAATACCCTTCAGGATAGTTGAAGGGAAATCCAGATATTCTCAGTTGAGGGAACGCTAAGAGAATGTGCTGTCAGCAGACTTGCCTGGAAAGAATGGCTAACATTCTCTAAACAGAAAGGCAATGATGAAGGAAGGAGCTTTAAAACATCCAGAAGGAGGGAAGCACACAGTCAACAAAAAACAAGGATAAACGCATGAGGCTTTCCTTCCTTTTTTGAGTCATAAATCAGGTTTGATGGTTGAAGCAAAAATAATAACACCGTCTGATGTGCTAAATATATGCAGAAGAAATATTTAAGGTAATTTTATTATAAACTGCGAAGGTAAAGGGTTGTGAAGAGAGGTACGGCTTCCATCCTTCACTCCAGCTGGTAAAATGATAACACCAATAGCTTATGGGAATTTATGAATATGTAGTTTAGAACCTACACAACCACTCAAAGTGCTATATAAACATATCCTCATAAACAGGACGGATACATCCGAATGGAATTCTAAAATACGTTCAAATAACCCACAGAAAGGCAGGAAAAAGTATACAAACAAACAAAAAAGCCCAGAGGGAGCAAACAGAAGACAGGAATTAAAGTGGCAGATCTGAGCCCTGACATACCAGTACTGATGTTAACAGAAATGATGTTAAGATACAGACAGCGGTAGAGTGGGCTAAAAAGCATGACCCAACCACACACTGTGTGCAAGAAACTCACTTCAAATATGATGTGGGTGGGTTCAAAGGATAAGGATGGAAAAAGATGTGCCATGTAAACATTAATCAAAGGAAAGCAGTAGAAACTGAATGAATATCAGATAAAGGGGACTTCAAAGCAAAGAAAATTATCAGAGACAGAGAGACATTATGTAATGACAGAGGCTCCATCCACCGAGAAGACACAGAAATCCCAAATTTGTATCCACATAACAACAGAGCTGAAAAATAGGGGAGAGAAAAAACCCAAGAGAAACAAAAAGGGAAATAGACAAATTTGTAATTGGAATCAGAGACTTTTACACCCCTCTCTTGGCTATTGACAGAGCAACCAGACAGAAAATCAGAGAAGCCTGGCAACCACCAAGCAACAGGACCAAACAGACACTTACGGAAGGCTTCCCCGACCGCACACAGAATACAAGGTCCTCACAAGTGCCCGCGGAAATACACCAGCATAGAGCACCTCCTTGGCCGTGAAACTAACCTCAAGTTTAAAATCGCTGAAGCATACAGTGTTCTCTGATCACAATGGAATCAAACTAGAAATGAATAAGAGAACAGAAACAGGAAAATGTCCAAACTTTTGGAACCTGCACAACACACTCCTAAAGAATCCAAAGGTCAGAAAGGAGGTCTCAAGGGAAATAGAAAAATACCCTGAATTGAAGGGAAATGAAAATACAGTTCACGGGACACAGCTAATGCCGTGATGAGAGGGAAATTTATAACAGTAAATACGTATGTTATAAAAGAGGAAAAGTCTCAGATCAACGGTCTAAGTAAGCTCCCATCTTAAGGACCTAAAAATAGAAAAGCAAAGGGGGAAAAAAAAAAGCAGAAAGAGGAAATAATAAAGATAAGAGCAGAAATTAACAAAGAAATTGGAATGTAGTAAAGATGTCAATTTTACACAAATTGATATATAAGCCTAATGCAATGCCTATCAGTCTCAGCAGGATCTTTTATAGATAAGATTATTGTAAAATTTATATGGAAAGACAAAGGCACTAAAACTGCTAAAATCATTTTGAAAAAGAAGAAGAAATTAGAAGGAATTGGTCTACCTGATTTGTTCCTATTTTTAATTCTGGTGAACTACATGCAACATAAAATTTACCATCCTCACCAATTTTAACTGTACAGTTCAGCAGTGTTAAGTACATTCAAATCACTGTGCAGCCGACCTCCAGAACTCATTTATCTCACAAACCTGAGACTCTACCTGTTACACACCAACTCGTCATTGCCTCCCCCACCGCCCCAGGGCTTGGTAACTGCCATGCTACTTTCTGTCTGGATTTGGTTGTTCAGGGACCTCCTGTAAGTAGAATCACACAGTACTTGTCTTTTTGTGGCTGGCTTATTTCACTGAGCATGATGTCCTCGAGGGTCATCCACCTTGTAGCCTGTCAGAATTTCTTTCCTTTCTAAGGCTGGATAATATTCCAATGTATGTACATTCCACATTCCGTCCATCCAGTCATCTGCTGACGGATGTTCAGGTTGTTTCCACCTGTTGACAGCTGCGAATAGAGCTGCTGTGAACATGGGTGCATAAGTATCTGTTCAAGACATGCTTTCAATTCTTTTGGGTGCATACCCAGAAGGGGAATCAGTGGATCATGTAATAATTCTATTTTTAATTTTTTGAGCAATCACCATACTGTTTTCCATAGCAGCCACACAATTTTACATTCCTACCAACAGTACACGAAAGTTTCAGTTTTCTCACTTGTACTTTCTTTGTGTTTTTGATAGTAGCCATCCTGATTGTGTGAGATGACATCTCACTGTGGTTTTGATTACACTACCCTGGTGATCAGTGATGCTGGACGTATTTTCATGTGCTTACTGGCTATTTATATGTCTTCCTTGGAGAAGTGTCTATTCAAGTCCTTGATCCATTTTTTCTTTAATCAAGTTCTTTTTGTTGTTGTTGTTGAGTTGTGGGAGCTCTTTATATATTCTGGATGGTAACCTTGTATCCGATATATGATTTTGCAAATGTTCTCTCCCATTTCATAGGTTCCCTTTTCAGTCAGTTTCTTGTGTCCTTTGATATACTCTACCTGACTTTAAGAATTTTTATATAGTTATTGTATTCAAGTCTGTGTGGTGTTGGCAGAGATAGATGGAGCAAACCAGAGAATCCATAATTAAATCCACAAAAATATGTCAACTGATTTTTGACAGAAGTGCAAAGTAATTTAATGGAGGAAAGAGAGCCTTTCAACAAATGGTGCCAGAGGGGTTGAACTTCCAGACAAAACCAAAAACCAAACCAAAAAAACCTTGATTTGATTCTCAAATCTTATATAAAAATTAATTTGAAATGGATCACAGACTTAAATGTAAAATAGAAAACTGTAAAACACAGAGGAAAATAATAGGGGAAAATCTTCAGGACCCAGGGTGGGCAAGGAGTTCTTAGACTGGATATTAAAGCACCATCCCTAACAGAAAAGATGGACAAAGAGGACCTCTTCAAGATGCAACTAAAGAATACATGACATCTCCCCACACTATATCCTGAACTGCATCCTGTGATATGTAACTATAGCCTAACTTCATGGGAATCCATATCTCAGAATAAAAAAATTTGGTTTGAAATATAAAGGGAAAGAATGGTTTTCACAGCTAGGACTCAAAACCTGTTAAATATATAGTGAAAACCCCATTTATGGTAGTAATATGTGTGTGCACATGTGCGGACAGTTATCTGCAGCTGTGTAACAAATTACCCCAAAACCTACTGTCTTAAAACCACAAGCATTTATCATCTGGCTCAGAGTGTCTCACGGGGCTGCTGTCAGGCTATCACTGGAGGACGTGACGGGGGCTGTAGCAGCCGCTTCAAGCGCACCCGCATGCCTGCTGGCAGCCCTCATGTCCTCACTGCCTGTTGGCAGGCGTCTGTCATTCCGTGCCATGTGGGTCTGTCTGCAGGGCAGCCTTATAACACGGCAACTGGCTTCCATTGGGTGGTGGAGCGAGGGGTTCACACAGAGTGCCAGGAGGGAAGGCGCCGTCGTCTCTTTGTAACCTCATCTTGGGTGTGATATTCGTCACCCCTTTCTGTATTTTGTTCCTTAGAAGCAAGTCACCGGGTCCAGCCCACCTTCAAGTGGAAGGGGTTGCACAAGGCAGCAAGGACTGCCAGGGGCCAGGTGGCCCACCGCTGTGTACACACACGCTCGCACCACCCACACACCACACTCAGGCACATACACTCACTCACACACATCTCCTAGGAATAAATTTAAAAAGAATTGTCCAAAAGTTACACGAAGTAAACTATAAAACCCTATCAAAAAATGTTCAAAATAAGCTTGAACAAAGAAAAAGGCATCCCATGTTCTTAATGATCTCATAAATTAAAAAATTTTTAAATACCGTTTTTTTCTCTCCATCTAAACCCCTTGATTATGTCTTCCATTAGGAAGAACTGATAGGCAAGAATAGCTAAGAACAGCTCAGCCTTGAAGAAGAAGAGTCCTAGGAGGGTGCTGGCCGCACACAGTGTTAGGATACACCCACAAATACAGGCCCCAAGCCAACAACCTGATAGGAAGATGGGGAAAATATGGGCAAAAGATACGAATGAATAATTCAATGAAAAATACGTTAAAATGCCTTCAACCATGAAAAGATGAATGTTTCAAGAGGAATGTGAATTAGAGCTGCACTGAGACAACATCAGTCATCCGTCAGAGGCGAAATCCGGCAGTCTGACCACACGCTGGGATGGAAAAATGCGAGCCAACAGGTGTAGTTGGGCACTGTGGCTGCGCGCGCAGACCAGCTCAGCGCCTCCGAGAGGCTCCTGCAGAATTATATGCGCACCTTTACTCTTGGACCGGGCTTCCCAGCTCTAGGAACCTTTCCTGAAGATACAGTGGTACAGATACGAGACGCTGATGACAGGATCCCCGGTGGATTTGGTTTAGCTCCGTGCGCAGCCCCAGCCAGGCCCGGGGGGACCCTACAGCGTGTTCACATGGTGAACTTTGCACTTGCTATGTTTGAAAACTAAAACATTATGTCTTTTTCTTTATTGTATGTACACCCCCAAATGAACAAATTTTGGGCGCTGCAAGACCTGGATTGCCCTTGCCTGTAGGTCCTTCGCTGAATCGATCTGAAATAGGAACAAGTGGACCCCAGGTAGAGGACGGGCTGGATGCCTCCACCACCGGGTGGGATGAGGCCTGGGTCTGCCCGCGTGGGGCATCGCCACGGGGTGGGGGGAAAGCAGGAGGGGAAAGCGTGTGCATGGCGTTCACCCTGGTTAATGATAAGGTGGAGGGCACACGTGTTTGCACTTTTGCGATATGTTTATATACATTATATTTATATATTCTATGACATATAAATACATAATATATTTATATATTTAGATTAGTTTGTTTGTTTATACACATGCTTAAGTGAAAAATGATAGAATGGTGAGCCATGAGCTAAAATCAATGTATAAATAAACAGATGAAGCTACCCATGGGGGAGGGAAGGCACAAGGTGGAGTAGATGGGGAGGAGGCTGAACATTTTTTGACTAACTTTGAAACTATACACATATCTTATGACATTTAAAACAAATGAGGATCCCCCGTGGGTATCCCAGAGCTCAGGTGCTGTCAGGAATCCGGCTGCTGGTGGTGGTGGTGGTGTGCTTGCTGAGACACTGTGTGCGCGCGCTTGTGAGCGGATGCAGTGCGTGGGGCTGTGTAGTCACGGGAAGCAGGATGTCTGGTGTGGTGGCAGGGGCATACTGATGTCACACAGAAGGTTAAGGAAAATCCCCTTTCTGCAGAGATGTGCAGCTCTGTAGCCGTGAGCACCCACGGTCTCCAGATCACAAGCAGCCCGGGCTTCGTGGGGGAAATGGTTAGTTCTGTGTGTGCAGTAGGCGGTGCACAAGATGAGCCCCGAACACCTCGTACCAGACGGCAAGGGAGGCACCCCAGGTCCCGGGGTCAGGCCAGAAGGACCCCAATAGCCTGTGGCCTCCAAGCCTGGCTCCTGTCGCGGAGCAGGCTTCCAGGGGTCAGGCACGTTGAAGCATGTGCTGGGAACTTCGTTTTTTATAATGGAACAATATTTCATTGTGCATGTGTCCTATAGTTTTTGCGCATTCATCTGTTCAAAGACATTGAGTTGTTTCCACCTTTTGGTTATTGTGAATAAGTGCGCTATGAGCAGTCACGTGTGAATTTTTGTTTGGGATGATGAGAAAGTTCTGGAACTGGAGGGTCGTGTTGGTTGCACAACATTGTGAATATGCCTAATGCCATTGAATTGAATGTTGTAAAATGGTTACAATGCTAAGTTTTACGTCATGTGTATTTTACCACATTTACCACAATTTAATGTGTATCTTACTTCCCCACCTCACTGCACCCTGGCAAGAAAAGAAAGGGAACAGAAAAAAAACAAGGACTCAGCCAAAGTTGAAGAGGTTCTCATAACCAAATGGGGCAATTTTAGCATCATTAACCAGATGAACTTCAGTGGATACAAAACATTGAATATGTTTAAACCTGCAAATTTGCATTAAACGTAAACAGCTGGTTGCTGTTGGAGTATCAGGATACCTACTTATTATTTTGAAAACTGATACATGAAGAGAAAGAAGTATTTTTCCCTGTTTTTCATATAAGAACTTCACTTTTGCCTAAACTTATAACTGAAATGGGAGGTCTTATTTTTATACAAATATCATAGCTGTTAAATAAACAATTGATGTTAGGATTAGAATGTTATCATTTTCAACCCTTATGGTACCAATGGACCTACAGCCGTCGCCAAGGATTGCAGACCGCCTGCGTCCCGTGTGAAATCCTCTGCCAAAAGCAAAAAACGGAATCTGTTCAGGCCTCAAACTCTAACTCCCGACTTTCAGGAGCCGTGGGGCCAGTGGAAGAGTTTATCATCAGAATCCAGAGTTCCCGGGGAAAACAAGCCAGTTCCTTTCCTGCATGTGTCATGGAGAAAAGGATGTGGGTGGAAACTTCAGACTGAAAAAACAGAAGTTCCTGGAGACACAGCTCCCAGCTCCCAGATGCGAGTTTGCTTGGATTCAGATTCAAACTCACAAATGAAACATTTAGATAGTTGCAAAGCTTAGACATATTGGATATTAGATGCTATCGTGGATATGCCTAAGAGACCTTTTGTTTAGAGATGCATGCTAAAATAATTAAAGACAAAATCTAAACACAAGGTTTATTAAATGTTTTCTTTAGAAAACAAAAGGCAAGAAAAGCAGAAAGAAAAGAAAAGGACCGAGCAAAGCGGAGCACCCCTCTCCCTGGCCCCTACCCACCCTGTCCACCCCCAGCCCTTGTGGGCGCCTGGCCTCTCAGGTGCTGATGGCCTCCCCTGCCCTTTGCTCCAGCCCCAGTGTGGCTCCAGATGGAGATATGCCCATGCATGGAAAGGAAGGAGCCCCTCGTTCTGTGTACCCTTAAAGTGGCTCATCAGCACAGCAGAGGGCTTTGGGCGAGGACACACATGTGGGGGGTCCCATTTCCTGCAGGCCCCCAGTCAAGCCCTGCTCCTCCCCATGCTTGCTGTGTGATAATGGGCAGCTTATTTAACCTCTCTGAGCTCCATTTCCTCCTCTGCACTCTGGAAATGATGACAAGACTTACCTGGCAGGGTCACTGGCGGGGTGGGCAGGGCGATGCTCATGGGCACAGCACACTGCGTGGACCCACACCCGCTGCAGGAAGGTGGGCTGGTTCCCGGTAATCATCTTGTGATTGTTTTTGTAGGAGACTTTGTTTCATGTTCTTCTTGTCTCACCACACTGTCAATTTCATTTTTTGCTGGTAGTACAGGTTTTTGCATTTTTACATTGTTCTTTTAAAAGGAAACTAGAAAAAGGCATATTGTCCATTGGAAGCAGAAGCCCACTGAGGTCCAGGCCTGGAGGCTGCGGCTGAGGAGCAGGGACATGGGAAGGGTGGCTGCAGGTGGCGGGTGCTCCCTGCAGCCCAGGGCCGTGGTGCTGGCAGGAGGCTGACCTGTACAGACTTGCCGCCTGGAGCCAGGCACTCTGTACACCTGAGAGGAAACCTGGGATTTGAAATTCAGAGGCCATGAAGGGGGGGCTTCATGGTGGGGGGTTCAGAGCAGTGATGGGGCAGGAGCCAGTGGGAGCTGGGTAGGAAATGTGCAGAGCGGATGGAGGTGGGTCTGGGGAGGGAAGACACAGAGGCAGGGGCGTCCCGGGGAGCAGGACCCAGCTAGCTGTCTTGCTTACTGATGGATACGTGGATGAATCTGTCTGTCAGCCTGACTGTTGTCTGTCTCTGTCTATCTGTCTATCATCTATCTATACGTACCTACCTACCTAAGCGGGAGAAGGCTTGATCCAGGAGAATCCAGAAAGGATTAAGAGAAGTGTGTCCTTCCTCTGGCTGAGGACAGAGGCTTGAGAACACAAGGTGTCCGGGCACAGTAGAAACCCTTGGGACGGCCCACGGCCCTTCCTGCTTCGGGGAGCGAGTACGTGCGTCACATGTGGGCACCTGTTGCTGACAGGGACCACTGCAGTGCCCCATTGTGGGACAGCCCGGCAGGAGTCCTGTGAGGGTGGTGACAGTCCACACCTCGCCTGGCATTTGGATGGAAGGCAAGATGTGACACACAGCCTGGGCCTCCGGGCCTGTACACGGTGAAGTACCCAGGCCTCTATGCAGGCAGAGGGCGGCTGGCACTGCAGGTCGAGCGTGTGGCTGACCTGCATAAGAGGCTCTGCACGTGGCTGTTCCCTGGGACACGCTGGCATGTAGCTGCTCCCTGGGCTGGCAGGTGAGCCTCGGGGCCCGTTTGTAACCCAGAGGGGATCCTGCAGAAGGCTGAGTGGGGAGGGTCTTGAGGTCTCTTGGTGTTGCCGCTCTGATTGTCTTAGATGAACAGAAACTCGATCCTGGATTCCAGGACCAGCCAATGACGGACCAGGACTGGAGCTCAGAACTCATGGTTGCTAGTCGCCATCCCCCTCCCACCACTGCCCTCCCCTCTGTGCCCCCGGCCAGTGTATGTGTACCCTCCCTTCCGTGCTAGGGACCACCCTTCAGGAAATGGTTTTTATTGCCTTCTTCCCCCATTATATTCTTCTGACATGACCCTTTTAAAATGCATTAGCCTCTGATGAGATGCATCCTCTACAAGCGCTGTCATGACTTAGTCTCTGGGACCCAAGTTGGGAGTCCAGGGAAGGAGGGCAGAGAAGCACCGCAGCTGGGCTGAGTTCCTGTCCTCACCCTGCCACCGGCTCCCAGAGTGGCTCTGCACTCCCCCCAGCTGACGTTTGCCGAGTCCCTGCTCCGGGCGAAGGACTCCTCTGAGCATCTCCTGTGATTACTTGAGCAGTCTGAGCAACCTCCCCGTGGGGAGGCACTTGCACCAGAGCTGCTACGCAGTGCAGGGGCCCGGCCAGAGGCCATCGTCACCGCCATCATCATGGTCCTCACCCTCGCAGTCCTCGCCCTGTCCATGCTGCATGGCTAGGTCTGGCCGCTCTCTTAGCGTTCAAAGGCTTCGGTGCAGTTGCTTGTGATGGTATGTGCATAATGCCTGGCACCTGCGGACACCCCCTAATGTTCCCGCACTCCCTAAACTGCACTGTGGCTTAAAGGAAATCAGCTCCTGTACCCAGTCTCTGAGTAAAGTGTCTGAGATAAAGGCCTCCAACAGGAGTTGGTTGGATGTGTGGACATAGAATCCTCTGCTTGTAATTCTGGGTGGATGGCAAGGCTCCCTGAAATCCCCTTTAGGCTTCCCCCCAGCGGTCCTGCTCTGTGCTCTGAGCTGCAGACTGTGGAGCTTGGGAACATAGCATGACAAGCCCTGTCCATCAGCATCCCTGCTGGGGACCACTTGTCTCTTCAGGCTTTCCAAGGGAACCAGCTGCACAGAAGAGCAACTGGCTGCACACTGTCCAACACAGTGTTGGCCGGAGCCCCGAGCTCCTGGGATAGGGAAGCAGCCCGGGGCCACCCGCAGTCCAGGATAGAGCTGGGATTGCTGGAAGCTTCTCAAGCAGAGACTGTGAGCTCCAGCGAAGCAGAGAGGCCCCGCAGGCATGCCGGACAGGCTCTGCCTTTGACAGGGCGGCTGCAAGCCCACAGCGGACGTCCAAGGGAGGCGGCCCAGGGGGTTTCACCCACTGTCAGGCAGGGAGCTTCCAGGGAGCAGGGTGGCCTTGGTGCCGACAATGACAGTTTGGCAAGGGGACAGTGTGGCCAACTGGGGACAGCGAAAGAGGGTGAGCTGGACTCAGGCTGAGTCTGCTGCAAATCTTGCCCTTCACCTCCTGCTGGAGGGCACCTTGGCTCAAGTCCCTTCTGTAAAAACAGATGCCACTCAGAGGCTGCTGAAAGCATTGAGGGTGCTGGCTGGCAGTGCCGGGTGTGTTTCAGGTTCCTTCCTTTTCCCCTCCTGGGCAGCTCTGTCCTCACATGACCATCTCACTCCACTGTTGACTCATCACTGATGCAGGACCTCCCAGGCATGTGACCCTGCAGACAGCCCCTGTGAGCCTCAGGGCAGCCTGGGTGGAGGGCAGGGCAGGACTGTCCCCAGTGCCATGGAGTCATCCACCCAGAACACGTGTACCAAGTCCTGCTGTGCCCTGGGCCCTGGCAGAGGTGCCGAGGACACAGCAGAGAGCAAGTCCAGGAGCGTCCACTGCAGGAAGTGGGGGGAGACAGAGCAACGACCACAGGCCGATTTATGTTTACACGTTGTGATGCACGTAGTGGACGTTGACCAGACACCTGATTTCAGCCAGTGGATAGGGACGCCCCCTTGGGAAAGTGACTTTCAAACTGAGACCCATGGGGAAGGAGGTGCCAGCCGAGGCAGGAAGGGAGGGCCTCCAAGCTGCCTGGCAGCAGTGGTGAAGCCCCGGGGTGGAAGAATGACTGGGACTGGGGTTGCACACGTGGAGTTTGCCGAAGGAAGCGGAATGGGCCAAAACAGGGGAGAAGAATGTGGGGTGGGTTGGATCGCAGAGGGCTGGCAGGCTATGCTCACCCCTTGAGTCTGGCATGACATGTAGGGGTGTCCACTAAGGGCTTTCAGTATGAGAGTCACATGCTGGGTGCATGACAGATGGCAGAGACAAGGGGTACAGGACAGGAGGCCTGTCAGGGGTCTACTGCTCTGGTCCAAGCAACTGGATGGCCAGTGTGGCATGGAGGTGTGAGACTGGGCAGTCAGGTTGTGTGGAGAGGCGGCCGCTGACGGCAACTGCTGACTTGGGTGCAGGGCTCGGAGAGAAGGAGGTCGGGCCAGGGGCAGTTCCAGCGTGCACGTGTTCATCGGTTTTCTGAGACAGTTGGTCATGGAGCCGCACTGTTTCCACAGAGGGGAAGAGCAGAGAGCACAGGTCTGGGGTGGCATGTGTGATCTGGGGAGGTGATGCTGGGGCACCACTGAGAGAAGAGGGAACGTTTGAGAGACACTGTGAAGGTGAGGTGCTGGACAGGGGCACGCAGGCAGCGGGGGCTGGACCGGTCCCTGGCGTCAGTGCTCTGAGGCCCATCTGAAGCTGCCTGGCCTGTTAGTGGGGACATAGGATCCAGGATGTGGGTCTTCCTGGTGCAGAAGCATGCACCCAGTGTCCTCCTCACTGGGATAAGGCTGGCACAATGCTTGTGCCAATTGGCATGTGCTTTTTGGAGAAGTATCATGAAGGTCATCCACAGCATGACCAGCCAAGAAGAGAGGTCCCGGAGGATGTGTGGCCTTTCTGGATAATTCACTAAAGGCCCCAAGATGGAGGAGAGACACAGACATGGCTGCAGGAAGGGCTCCATGCAGGAGCAATTTCCTCAGCCATCTGAGAGGGTAGCAAGCTGGCCACTGAGGTCCCTTGTCACTGTAGTGCTATATGGTTCTGAGGCAATTGAGCACATTAAGGAATGAGCTGGTGTGATGGAAAGGTTAGGGAGCTTCAGAGATCTGTGTTAAATTCTGCAATTCATAGCTATTTAGTCTCAGAAAAGTCACTAACTTTGCTAAATTTTATTTGGGGAAAAAAAAGGAGCTGGTGCTTAGAGGCAAGGTTGCTGTGAGGATTGAACAGAATGTGGGAGACATACTGAGCATAGAAGTGGGCATTTGGTGACTGATTAGCAAATGGTTACAGAGTATAAAGATGCTAATCCAATCTAGTGATGGTGGAGGTGCTGATGGTGGTCATGGTGACAGTGATGGTGGTGCTGATGGTGGTCATGGTGACAGTGCTGATGGTGCTGATGGTGGTCATGGTGACAGTGATGGTGGAGCTGATGGTGGTCATGGTAACAGTGATGATGGTGATGCTGATGGTGGTCATGGTGACAGTGATGATAGTGGTGCTGGTAGTGGTCATGGTGACAGTGATGGTGGTGCAGATGGTTGTCATGGTGACAGTGATGATGGTGATGCTGATGGTGGTCATGGTGAGTGATGGTGGTGCTGATGGTGGTCATGGTGACAGTGATGGTGGTGCTGATAGTGGTCATGGTGACAGTGATGATGGTGCTGATGGTGGTCATGGTGACAGTGATGATGGTGGTGCTGGTGGTGGTCATGGTGACAGTGCTGATGGTGCTGATGGTTGTCATGGTGACAGTTCTGATGGTGCTGATGGTTGTCATGTTGACAATGATGATGGTGATGCTGATGGTGGTCATGGTGACAGTGATGGTGGTGCTGATGGTGGTCATGGTAACAGTGATGAGGGTGGTGCTGATGGTTGTCATGTTGACAGTGATGATGGTGATGCTGATGGTTGTCATGGTGACAATGATGATGGACGTGCTGATGGTGGTCATGGTGACAGTGATGATGGTGGTGCTGATGGTTGTCATGTTGACAGTGATGATGGTGATGCTGATGGTTGTCATGGTGACAATGATGATGGACGTGCTGATGGTGGTCATGGTGACAGTGATGATGGTGGTGCTGATGGTTGTCATGTTGACAGTGATGATGGTGATGCTGATGGTGGTCATGGTGACAATGATGGTGGTGCTGATGGTTGTCATGGTGACAGTGATGATGGTGGTGCTGGTGGTGGTCATGGTAACAGTGATGATGTAGGTGCTCATGGTGGTCATGGTGGCAGTGATGATGGTGAGGATGATGATAAAGGTAATAGTGCTGATAAAGGTGGTGATGATGGTGATGTGAGTGATGATATTAATGAGAATCAACATTTGTCAGCAAGTGCATCCTATTCTTGGGAAAATTGTATGTCCGTTCCAACATTTCGAAAGTGCCAGTACCTTTTACTTTATAATGTAGAGTTTCTTGCACTTACCCATGCTAATGTTATCTTGGGTGTGAATATTCCACTTGATGCCAAACATCTCTATGAAAACTGAAAATGCAACCAAACGTGGGCATGTGCTCAGGCTTCCAGATGCTGTGGTACCCCGCCCACAAAGTACAAGTATACATGATGGCGGTTTTTTCCAGTTTTCATTCTGTCATTTGGCATCGGGCTGATTTGGGTGCTGGAATAATGGTTATCAAGTGGTGTGAATGTGTAGCAGACACTGGAAAGGAATTCAAGGAGAATATGGCACATCGTTGCTGGAACCCGACACATTAAGAAAAAGTGCAGGCCGGCTGCTGCTCTTGCATCGAGCTAAGTGGCTGTTGGAGGAAGGAACGGTGTGTCTGCTCGGCTCACAGTGTCTTTTCTGCAGACTCTTAGGTGTGATGTAGTCTAAAAATAGCCGTGCTGTGTGCCGGGCTGTCTGGGGAATAGCTGTTGGACTCTCCGCTGCTGCGGCTACGAAAAGCAATATGCTTTTTGGAAAGGTATTAGGCCTGGGTTTTGTTCTGCCAGCGTTGCTTCAAATTCTCTCCCCTGGAACAAAGAGTGCCAGTCATTCCTCCTTCGCAGAGGCAGAGGAATCAGAAAGGGGGTGGAGGGGCTGCCAGGCAGCACTTGACTCTGAGCCACACACCTGCAAGGACCTGAGTGCAGGTGTGCAGCTGGGCGTCACACCGCAGAACCTGTGCGCGTGCATGCACACACACACACACACACACACACACACACTCAATTAAGTGAAAATTCCACCTGCAATGTCCTGGCTCATTTGTTCAAAAGATGCAGGTAATAGAGGCAAATCTGTGATGGGTTCTCAGGTGATTTATGCTTTCCAAAGAATATTTTAAATTGCCATAAAGTATATTCATATTTTTTCAATATAATGTTTTCACAGAAAATCTTAAATGAAAAATGCTTTAAACCTTTGAAAATGAAAATCAAATGTGTATACTTAAATACGTCATGGCAAGTAGAGCTTCAAGCAGAGTCCTCAGTACATAATAAAAATTCAGTGAATTAGGTTCTCATCATCCCTCCCCACCCCCACCATCCCACCCAATCCCCACACCCACCACCACCACTTCCTACCTAACAAGCCCCAAGTTTGTTCTAAATGAGAGACAGGTCACAGCCTGGGCATGTAGAGAGACTGCCCACATCAGGAACCTCACGAAAGGCAGCCATGCCACCTCTCTGGAGCTCAGAGTAAACCTGGCCCGGTGTGCAGTGCGGGGCGGCCGTGCTGACCAGGGGCCGGGGCTCTGGAAGCCCAGGGTCCTGCTGCCCGCCAGAGAGGAAGCTGCCCGGGGTTCCTCCTCGCCGAGCCGGGGACAGGCTGGTGGGAGGCTGATTCTCTTAAGTCCTGCAGAGCCTTAATCTGTTCCCAGCAAAACAAACGGTTTCTCTTTTTTCTTACTGAGTGGATGAGCTAAGATGGGCCACTCTTACTATTGCTTGGACAGATTTAGACAAAGCTGAGAGTTAACTTCAAATTCCCTTGAAACTGAGGCAGAGCCAGGCCCCAGATGGTGAGCTTGAGAAGGAAGAGGAGAGGGGAGACCGGGAGGGGCCTTTAGAGGGAGCGGGCGGGTCAGGGCTGTTCTACCGAGGCCTCTGCTTGGCCTCACTGGCCACTCTGCAGGGGGCATGTCACCCATGGTGCCTATCAGGCTGCCACTGTCAGCAGACGGGGGTTCAAACCCAGCTGCTATATGACCCTGACCGAGCTGTTCTCCCATCTGTGGAGCGGCGATTGGACCTCCTCCCCCAGGACTCGTGGGGACTTGGAAGGCACCCAGCCTCCTCCGCAGGCCACACTGAGCTCCCAGCAGCCCCAGGCTCCCCCTTCTCCTCGGTGCTCCACTTCTGCAGGATCGGGAGAGGCCCCCTGGGGAGAGCTGCCTCCCGCCTGAGCCAGTGCTGTCCGGCCTCCTTGCCTCCCTGGCCCCCCAGAAGCCAGTCCCGAGGTCTGAGCAGATGCTGCCCAGGGCTTCCTCCCACCTCCCGCTGCCCTTCTGCTGGGCATGTCCTGGCTGATCCTGGGGACACCAGCCTTGCTCCCCACATAGCCTGGGCCTCAGGGCCAGGGGCTGGCACTGGAGGCAGGAGGGGCTGCAGCCTGGGGCGAACGGCCTCTGGGCCAGGTCTGGAGCTCCGCGCGCCCCTCGCTCTTGTCTCCCTGGGCTTCGCCCAAACAGTGGGGCTTGGAGCGCTTCCAGGCTGGTGGACTCCGGGCGCTGGGTGGGGCTGGGCCCGGAGAGGGCGGGGAAGCTTGGTGTCTTCCATCTGCCATTCCCGAGCTGTAGCCTTCATAATAAACAGGTATCGTTAAGTAAACTGTTTCCCTGAGTTCCACGAGGCACTTGAGGACATGATCAAATCTGAAGAGGGGGCCGTAGGAAGCCCTAATTTATAGCCAGTTGGTCAGAAGAAGAGGTGGCAACCTAAGACTTGCAGGTGGCCTATGAGGTGGGGACAGTCATGTGGGCCTGAGCCCATCACCCGTGGGGGCTACGCTGACCTGGGAGTTAGGGCAGGACTGAGCTGACCTGTAAGACACCGGCTGGTGTCAGAGGGCTGGCGCGGTGCTCAGCGTGGGAGACCCACAAATGTGGGGTCAGCTGCATTCTGGTCCTGCAAAAAACAGATCATAACGGTGATGCATCTCAAACACCCCCATGAAGCGACGCAGGTGACATCGCCGACATACTGTTGGGAAGAAGACAGCCCCATGACTGTGCCGCCCTGACCCGCTCGCCCACCTGGAGTGCCCATGTGGTCCCTATGAGTTTGTAGAGTTGGCAGGGGCTTCACGCCAGCCGCAGACAGGGTGGGGACAGGCACGCTTCCCGAACACTTCACTGAAAAACACCCTCATGAACACCCATCGCCATGCCAGACCCCGTGCTGGGCACCAGAGGGGCAGAGGGGAGGGGCAGGCCCCTCACCTCCAGTGGTGGCTTCTGGTTGGCCACTTAACCAGCAGTCACCGAGTGCCTGCACGTGCCCCTTCCTCTGCTGAGTGTTGGAGTTCAGGGGAGAGCGGGGCTGCCTCTGCCTGGGGAGACTCAATCTAACAGAGACTCACTGAATTTAAAGTTTTCACCTGAGCACAGTGTCCTCCTGCCAGTTTAGATTCCCCTTTCCTTTCTTTTCTTATTTTTTTTCTTTAATAAGCAGTTTGGTTATTAGTTGTCATTGAGAACATCATATATATTTACTGGGTTGAAGGTAAAGAATGCTTCCACCAGATGCGTGACCCCTTCTAAACTGGGCACGGTGTTCTGGAGGGGAAAGTCACTGATCCCTGGGAATCCTGTGTAATTCCCTCCTGGTTCTGCTAAAGAAAACGTAAAATATTATTTGTATGTATGACCTGATATTTGATAGTGAGGATGCTGATGGTCTTGAGGATGGTGATGGGGTTATGGGGATGGTGGTGATGAAGCCAATAAAATAATAACACTAGAGGTTTGTATTTATGTGTGTTTCTTAGCTTTCTGACAATGTGTCTATACCTCAGTTCTCTTCTGATCCTGGTGGTGGTAAAAGTGTCATTGTACACACACCCCTGGTCAGTCGATGCTGTATGTTGGGTTGCTTCCCCCAGAAGGATGTTTATATGCATTGTCTCCACTCCTCAGTCTGCGCAGTGGAGGCGATGATTCTCACTCTACTAGGGAGGAAATGGAGCCTCAGTGAGGGGCGGACGCTGGGCTGGAGCCGTGAAGTCGGTGGTGTGAATCTGGGTCCCCTGGACGGTCAGCAGCGCATGAAGTTCCGGAAGGGCTCTGGGCCCTGCACGGAGCCAGGCCCCACAATAAGCGATAATATTTTACATTTTCTTTAGCAGAACCAGGAGGGAATTACAGTAGGATTCCCACAGATCAGTGACTTTCCCCTCCAGAACACTGCGCCTCTCTTAGAAGGGGTCACGCGTCTGATGGAAGCATTTTTTACCTTTAAACCAGTAAATATATATGATGTTCTCGATGGCAACTACTAACCAAACTGTGTGGAGCCGGGGCTTGGGATCAGGTCAGAGGCGTCCCGTGACCTCCAGGCCTTGCTGTAAGTTGCCCCCCTGGCGCGACTGCCCTGCCTGCATGTTCAGGCTCAATGCCTGTCTGTTGTGGAGGTGCATCTCAAAGTCCAGCTCCTCTGTGAGGCGCCACTGCATCTGCGGCCTGGAATGAGTCCCCCCTTCTCTCTACTCACACCACTGATGGATGCCCCGCACCTCTGCTGGGCACAGCCATGGTGCCGTAGTGTGTGACTCCATCCTGCTCCATCAGCATCCTGAGAACTGCCTCCCACCACCCAGCACCGGCTCGGGCTTCACCAGAAGTCGGCATTCGAAGATCTCCTGGATGGCTGTGTAAATGCACGAGGAAATCAAGAGGCAGGTGGA
Source organism: Manis pentadactyla (assembly GCF_030020395.1). Classification (NCBI taxonomy): domain Eukaryota; kingdom Metazoa; phylum Chordata; class Mammalia; order Pholidota; family Manidae; genus Manis; species Manis pentadactyla. The sequence continues at coordinate 2,417,653 of NC_080028.1, read as the reverse complement.
GTCTGCAAAGGCTTTACATGCCAGGCAGCGGAGTTGGGTCTGTGCCCAGGCCATGGAGAGCAACAGTGTAGGAAAATGTGTTCAGGATCAGTGGGACTGAGGCATTGATGCAAAGGTTGTCGGATGCCACTGGACAGTAAAGGAATGAGCTTTGGGCCATGTCCCAAATTGCCAGCCATCCCCACCTAACTTGATCCCTGCCCTGAGCCCTGCAGGGAGCAATGTGGGGGATCCTGGGAGCAGTGTGGGTGACCTCCCCTGTGTGAGCCCTAGGTTGAGTCCATAGTTGAGGAACTTTAGAATTTATGGCAATAAATAGGATTGGCTGGTGGTGCGGAGGGGCCTCCATGAAGACCTTTATTAACCCCATTTTTAAGTAAACAATGCTCACACCCATTTGTAAATGATCAGTGACATTTAAATGTACAACAGTATATTCATCTTAGATGTGGGGCATTCTGGGACATTCATGCCCAGGCTGTGGGTTCTGATCCTGCCTGGTGGTCCAGCCTCAGCTCAAGCCTTCAGTTCCCCCCCAGGGACAGGGTGCTGGCCAGGCTCTGGCTCCTCCCCTGGGCTTCCCATGAGGACCCCATGTCTGTTCTTGCTCTGCTCCACCCTGACTTTTTAAAGCCACCCCCCAAGGGTTCCTCTGGCTCATTCTGGAAAGTGGATGGCCTAGCTCACCATGATTCCTGATGAGGGCTGTCAGTGTGCAGGCCAGTCCCAGAAAGGGGGATCCTTGCTCAGAGCAACAACTACGGGTAGTGTGTGTGCAGATGCACACCTCTGCATGCATGTGTGCGCAGGTACTTACCCGGGAGGGCTATTCTTTATAGGGTGTGTGCTGGCAGGGATGGGGTGGAGAGATCATCGGCTCTACAGCCCCAAGACCTGGCACACTACGCCCACAGGTGGGCACAGGTGTCAGCTGTCCCCCTCACAGATTGCACATCTGTCCTACTGTTGTCAGAGCCTGGGGGGACAACCAGCACCAAGGGCTGGGGTGGCTGTACCGCGGGTGCTAGCAAATGGGAACAAGTATGATTAATCGCTACCATTATTATTCATAAACATGCAGAGGTCACATCCTTTCTGTCCCAGCGCTGGGTCCTCTGCACACTGGCAAAGAAAACTTGCAGCTGAATAAATATTTGCAGTTTCTCACAGTCTGTAAAGCCCCCCTCTGCACCTTAAGAGATGTATCCCTCTTATCCTGGGATCCCTGTCCTTCATCCTCCTGAGCACTTGGCAGCCAGCCGGGCACACCGCCACAGCCCCTGCCTCAGAGCAGAGTGAGTGCCCGGGAGAGCCCTCCCCACTCTGTGTCCTTGTCCCCCTCCTTCTGGGTTGAATGAGCAGCGGGCCAGCTCATGCACAGAGCAAATGCTCAGCGGACAAAAAGCAACAGGGCCCCGAGAGCACCACTGGCCTCTCCCTTAGGGTGTGGCTGCCCTTGGCCAGCAGGGCCCTCACTCGCTGCTTTGCCCAGAGTCTGTGGTTGTGGAACGGGGGACCCGCCCCTTGGGCTTGGCCTCTGGGCTTCAGGACTAAATACGTGCGCAGCCTACCTTCTCCACACGTGTAGACAGGGTGCATTTCTCTGAAGGGAGAGACCAGCATAGGATCATTTTCCTCATGAACCCCAGTCCGTGCTGTGGGGCAGCTGGTCTCCCTCCAGCAGCAGGGGGCTCAGCGTGGCTGGGGCCCCGCTGGACGTGGGTCCGGGCTGGAGACGGCGGACAGCTGCTCTCTGAGGACACAGAGGCCGCCCTCCGCCTCTGCTCTGTCCCAGGTCACCCAGGACGGCCCATTGTCGCCCGGGAGGCCGGGGTTGCAGGCAGTTTGCAGGAGGCTAACCTTGACGGAGGTCCTGTGAGGAGGGGCGCTCATCCTTTATCTGATGACTCTCCCCCTCCTGTGTCCTTGTCATCACCATCATTTCTTCCTGCTTTAGCCCCTCCTCTGGTAATGAACTCTATGTCATTGTGATCAAAGTGTTTTTATTCACTTAATTAAACTGGTAAGTAAGTGTTAGAAGGAAGATGCTGGGGTCGGGTGGTGGGCGTTGAGTAGGGGCGACAGGTGTGAAGGGGACTCTTTCCAGAGTGGTGCTGGCCTGAGATGGCCGAGAGCCCAGGGGCGCCACGGCGGGGGACACGTGGTGCCTGTGGTCCTGCCGTGTCCCCACTCACCAGCCACAGAGCCCCCCTCAATCTCAGCCTCCTCTGGGGCCACGCTTGGCTGCAGGGTTGAGTTTTGACCCCAAGTGCTCTGACCTTCACTTGTGCCCTCGTCAGGGCCTGTCCTCGGTCCAGCCACAGCCCAGCCTCAGGAAGGAGCACTGCTCTCAAAGCTTTCTCTGCCCTGGCCTGCTTTGCTGTCTCCCCACCCAGGAGGGAGAAAATCGGCTAGATCCTGTTTGTTAAGGGAGAACTATTAAAGTCAAGGGTGAGCTATTGGAAGGGCTAAAAGCCAGGCAAGTGGGAACAGGAAGGAGGTCAGAGGTGGAGGGGAAGGGGTGCAGCCCCAGGGGTGCACGGAGCGGCTGCCTGGCAGGTGAACTGGCCTTGCATGGCCTTAAAGGACCCAAATAAGACCAAGATGGATTTTGTCCCAATGCATGGTCCTGTTTTCTCCCTCTTGGGGTTAACCTCATGGAGAATGCTAAAGAAAAAATATTGTTCCAGGTGGTAAGGTGGACTTAATCAAGGGGGTCTAGTGCAACGGGGTTTTGCAGTGGGGGAAAGATTGGGCCCAGTCTAATCCACTGAGGAAGGGTGGGAATTTATAGCTGAGGAGCAGAGCTGGGGGGCAAGGGGTGCAGCCAGTAGACGGAAAACCACTAAGAGGACACATCAGGGGTAGGGGAATTCTGGCTAAGCCAACATACAAGCTTCCTGTTGAAGGCAGGGCCCGGCTGGTCAGACAGCGGCGGTGGGAGGGGGATGCCCCGCGCAGAGGGTTGTGACTGTACTGACTTAGCCTCGTGACTACAGGGCCCCATGAGCAGGAGCTCAGGGGAGCTGGTGGAGTTCGGTCACAGAGACTCTTCATCAGGAATGGGGTGCTTTGGATTTTGTGGGCTCCTTGTCCCTGGTGCAGGGGAGGGGCTGCTCAGGCAGAGGCTGGGCAGCCGGGCTGGAGGACGCTGGGTTGGTTTAGACTTGAACCTGGGGTTTAGACCACCTGACCTCCAGGTCCACATTAAAGCTGAAATTTTATGATTCTGAGTTGAAATGGTAGGCTGATTTGAGCCCAAATGCATGCTCGGAAATTCTGCAGGCAGCTTCATTACTGAATTACTCCACTTCTAATCTCACCCCCGCAATGCAAATGGGCTTACTAAAGCTGGTTATCAGGGAAATCTAATTTAATTTCACTGTCTGATGAAGATGATGTCTAGATGGGCTCTATATTCTCGACTGGCTTTATTGAACGTGCGTTAATGTTAAGTGTCTTTGAATATTACATTTTCAGGTACTTTCAGGGGCTGCTCTCAGTAGAGAGTTTCCAATCTGAATGTTAACTGTTGAGGTCTACTTTTAGGATGACAAGGAAGCTCTGACACCTCAGTAAAGTCCCTCGGAGTCGATTCCTGCTTGAAAAAAAACAGGCAAATAAGACTTGGCAGCCTTGCAGGCTTGTTTCCAAGTCATAAATAACTGCAACTTCTAGACACAGAGAGAGAGGGCTTATTGTCCAGTTTTTATGTTGAGGAAGTCACTGTCTATATCCTTGACATCAGTGCAAAAACATCACATTCTGTGGTGACAAATCAATGCTTCGTGGACAGAGACTTCTGCACCCTAAAATTATTTCTCTCTGGGTCCTGCCTCCCAGGAATATGGAAAATCATTTGGGGGATGCTTGAAGGCTACTTAAAAATGTATTAGTGTAAGAGTGAACCTCAAGAATAATATTTGCATAGTCACTAATTTAATGAGCCTACATTTGCCATCTTCGCAAACTTGAACCTGATTTCCTCCATCTCATTCTAGAAGGCCAAGGTGAAGGGGAGCATGCCCCTGCCAGACCTCCTCAGACATGCTACACAGCGAGGCATGAGCCGAGTTATGCCTGTGCTCATAGACAGGACTGGACCAGACGGTGGGCAGGCCCATTAGGTCCTCAGGGTCAGAGCAGGGACAGCCCATGGGGGTGCAGGGGCTTTCCCATAGGGCAATGGGGGGCTCACAAAGATGAATCTCTGGGCACTGGAATCCTCTCTGTGATCCAAAATGTCATATGGCTGCTGTACTGGAGGAGAGCCATCCGAGTGGTTCAAAGGGGCTGTGGTCCTCACTTCCCAAATAAGGGAATACAGGCCAGCAGGTCAAGTAAATACATAGTGCAGGCAAGTGTATTTCATGCATGCGTGCACACACACGCACACACGCACACACACACACACACACACACACACACACACACACACACATGATTCCTGTGCCTGCTGACCGACCCAGGATGTAACTGTGCTCTGTGTGTTGAGACAGGCAGTGGGCTCGGTGGCTCTGCTCCGGAAGTATCTGCCTGGTCTGTGTGGGGCCAGCAGAGCCTGGAGCTGCTGAGACTCAGGCCCTCCTGTTTGCATGTGTCCCCCTTCCTCAAGTGGCCTCCAGCACCCCCAAAGTCTCCTTCTGGGTCTGCCTTGTCCCTTAGGTGCACAATGAGGCAGATAATACACCTAAAAATATACCATGAAAGACCTCAAGTAAAAGAGCAACCCCAAAAAGGGACCATGTCCAGACATTTCAAGGATGGATTCTGTCTACCTTTGAAGGCAGATCATCACAATGCTGCTAAGTGATAGCAGGAGACACAGACAGGGAGGAAGCTTCCAGATTATTTTTACAAAGAATCATAGTGAATCTGAAACACTACAAAGAAAACACAAGAAAGAAGATACTTATCTCACTTATTAGTGTGATATCAATGATAAATGCATTAGGAAAATCTTAAGTATTAGGAGAGAGAATAGTAACAAAGGAGCGCCCCAGCATGACCTAGCAGAGCTTTACCCCAGGAACCCAGTGAAGATAATATTTAGAGAATCATAACTCTTCATAGTAATTGATCAAAAGAGAAGAATCATATGATTAATTCCAAAGATGCTCAAAAGTCTCTTAAGTATATTTAATTCCATTTTTGGTAGGTAAAACCCTTAATCATGCAGCTGTTAATGAAAACTTCCTTGCCATGATTTTGCTCCTTGATATATGTGCTGATGGGAAAAAAAACTCCACAAGTCATTAAATGAAAAAAGATACAGAAAAGCTTATATTTCCTAAGAGAGAAATGCAGTGGCTCTGTGTGTGTGCGTCTACACGTCAACTACCACTGTCATTCTATGCAAGAAGCTGGTAGAAAGGGGACCTTTCGGAGAACTGGAGAAAAGGTGAAAGAAACACCTGTCACTTACACTCCATAGAAACTTTGCAAATGAGCACCTTACAGCGAGTATCTCTGTAAATAACAGTTTTGCACACTTGTTAGTGCAGAGCGGTGGCTGTCTATCAGGGTCAGGTCAGCCCTGGGGGACGTCTGGCCACATCTGGAGACATCTTTGGTGTCTCGACCAGGGAGGGTGCTATAGGCACCTAGTGGGTGGGAGCCATGTATGCCGCTCAACACCCTTTGGTGCCCAGATGGCCCCACAGCAGCACCTTATCGGCCCCTTGATGCGGTTCACAGGCCCTGGTGTCGAGTGGCCATCCCATTGTGGATGTAACTACAGGGCGACCACAGCTCTACGGGCCTTAAATCAGAAAACCTGAGTCCGTCTGTCATTTATGAGCTGCCTGACCACAGGCTGCTGCCCCCACCGCGCAGAGTGCCCCGTAACCCACCTGTGGCTGGCAGGGGGCGGTGTGAAGGTCCCATCACGCAGCAGCTGGCAGAGGGCCCTGCAGTCAGGGGGGCTCCGGTTAGCAGGCGTGGCAGGGCTGGCACGCAGAGGGACCGTCTGGGCAGCACCCTGAGCCCACAGCCGCCTGCCCCCTGTGACTGCTGCGGCATGACGCAGAGACGTGGGAACATCATGTCTCCCCTTCCTAGCACCTCTCTCCCCCTTCCCTGCCCCTATTGTTTGTATTATCTCCATGTGGTCACGACTGACCATATTTGCCTTCTACTGCAGGGTGGTGATCCCCACCATTATTTTGGTCTAAAAATTGCAGTGAACAGTCTCTCCTGCCAGCCATTCTGCTGTGGTTATGCGTCTCCCTCACCAGAATTATCTTCCCTGAAGCTTTGAAAACCCAAACCTGTGCGCCCCTTGCTCTGATATTTGAATGCAGTCTGTTTGAGAAAATCAAAGCCTTTGAAGATTTCACAGGCGCCCCTCACTGTCGCCTGGGACTGAGCAGGTCCGCGAGGAGGCGCAGGCTAGCTTGAGTGTCCCCCCTGCAGGCACCTCGGCGTGCTTCCCCACTCGCCTAAGGGTGCCTTTGTGATTACTGAGCCCCCGAGACACGGCCAGGCGTGACTGCGGTGTGGATCATTCTAGATCTTCCATTTACCCTGAGATCTGATGATGCTTTGTTCTTTAAAACCAAGTTTTATTTATGTTTTGTAAAAATGTCCTCAGATCAGTTCCGTTCCGTTGTTTCTCTCTGGTTTGGGGTTCTGTTTGGGTCCAGGTTTTCTCCTGTCAGGCCTTTTCCCATTTCTCACGTTTGTATTTCCTGTTTCATCGTCTCGCATTCTTGGCTTGGGTCTGATGTATTTCACCTGGTTTTCTCTGTGATGGGCGCCCCCCCTTGCTCAGGGCTGTCTGTGTGGGGGCTGCTTCTGTCCTCTCCGAGGGGCAGTCCTGCTGGGCGCGTCTCACCCACCTTGTTACCCGCCTCGTCCTCCCCACGGCCCCCGGGGCTCGGAAGGCTCCAGGTCAGCTCCTTGCTGGACGCCCCAAATTCTCCGCACTCACAGGACAGGCCTGGTTGTGATCTCCAAGCCCCGGGGGGACAGCCTCTCCTTCCGCCCTCCCTCGGCCCTTGTCCTTCACTCTGTGTCTGTGTCCTGCTTGGTCCCCTTCGTGATGGTGGCTCATGTTTACATGAAGTGAGCCCTGTTACGGGGCGACCCGCTCACCCCGATCTGCCTGGGTCCCTGCTGGGCTCTGCACGGAACACGTGCTGGGACGCCCTCAGTCCCAGGTGGGTGGGACAGGCTGCCGGCCTGGTGCTGGGTCAGCTGTCCTTAGAGACGGACAGCGTGGGGAGAGGCCGGCGGGGCCCTTCCTGGTTCTCAGGGGAGCCTCTGGCCTGGAGGCTGTGACGTGTGATGGTTGCCGGGGGTTGGGGCGACCGAAGGCAGGGGCTCGGCCCTCCTGGGGATCCACAGGTCTCTCAGCCCCGGGCCCCCTCTTTCCGTTTCTCTCCCTCCTCCTCCTCAGGACTCGGTGAACTCCATCCATCTCTGTTTTTGGCTGGGAAAACTAGCTTTCATAGTATCAATCTTCCTTCCTCAATGAGCAATATGCATATGTTGGGTTTTTTTTTTGGTGCTTAAAATATGCTAGTTCTTACAACCCCAAAAGATATTTTCTTCAAGATTTGGATATTTACTATGGTTGAAAAATTTTTTTAATGGAAGCTATAAAAATCCCTGTTTTCCCCAGTGCATCGGTCGCCTGTAGCTGAACCCAGGGGAGGACCAGCTGGGGGGCTTTTGGTGCATTCAGACATCGTGGTCAGGAGCTCAGTGTCCCGGGCCTCCCAGTTTCCTTCTCGTTCTCGTATTTTAAAGCCAACATGGGGATGACATTACAGTTCTGCTTTTTTATGTGCCAGGAAGGCTCGGGGGCTGGATGAAGGGTGAGGCGGTGGGCATGGCTGTTCCATCGGCCCCGCAACGGTGATAGTCATGGTGGCGGAGAGGAGGATGGACCCGGCCCAGAGGGAGTTGAGGTGGCTGGGGTCAAGCCCTGTCATGCTCCTTGACCTGTGCCCTTTTCTCGGTGGAAACTGCCGAGATGTGCAAAGTGTCTGTGAGACGCCAACGGCTGCGTGGCTGGGAGTCTCCAAGGCAGCCTGACAGCCGGGGGGCCCGAGGAGAGCCGCGTGCAGGGAAGTCCCGTGACTGCCCAGGAACAGGGTGAAGGAAGACGCAGACCCCCGCGGAGTTACCAGCCGCAGGCAGCCCCTCGTTCAGCACGGGACACAGAGGGCTCTGTGTTACCCTGGGTGCCCGAGTGTGGTTTGATTACAAGGCGGGATTAACCTGCCCCGGGATCTCCTCTCACCCGGCTAATGAGCAGGTGGCGTAAACTATCCTTTATACATCAATATGCAAGGAATTAAATATGACTTCCTGGTTGAGTTTGGCCCCACGGCTAATGAAACTGTAAAATATGTGATTGATGAGAGGAATGTTTGCAAAGGTTGGTTGGTTGGTGTTTCTTGTGTAATCAGTTGCAGAGACCATGGCCTCGAGGGCGACGCCAGCCACACAGCGCGGTTCTTGTGGCGCTTTGTCTGCAGTGCTTCACCTCAGGTGTCCTGGAACAGATCTGGGTGTCGTCTCCGGCACCTCCACAGTGGCCTGCCTTCCTGGAGGAGCCGGACTCCTGACGTTGGCTCACCCTAACGTGCTTGAGGCTTTGGAAGGACCGAGGATGTGCCCTGCAGTGTGTGGCCAGGCCTGCGGGGGACTCCGCAGTGTTTAGGATAAATGGTGCGCGCCTGTGAGGAAGCTGGCAGCGTCTGCTTCAGGTGATCAGGGGAAAACTGACAGAGCTCAGCCGGGGTCGGCCTAGGGATTCAGGGTCATCAAGCCCAAGGCCCTCCGGCACTGTTCACCGAACGCTCGCCCTGGACCTGGAACGAGGCCAAGGGCTTTCTGTCGTACTGTCCAACCTTCACAGCAGCCCTCTGAGGCCCACAGGTGTGTTGTTAGCTCTGGTGTGAGTGCCATCTTCCAGATGAGGAAACTGTGGCTGAGCAGGCCCTGCCCTGGTCTCTGGGAGCCCCTGTGCGTGTGTGGTGGGACCTGCAGAGAACCACAGGACCATAAACCAGGGTCACAGCAGGACGAGGAAGCTCATGGTCCAGGGAGTCCTTAGACCAGCTGTAAAACCATCCCTGCCGCCAACAGCACATCAGATTCTGCAGGCTCCCTGGAGTGCACAGCCTCCAAATCCCGCATTCTGTGCTCACTGTCCAGGTGTCAGGGCCCTTCCAAGCACATGCAGCCAAATTTGTAGACTCCCTGGGTGCTAATGCATATACACCCAGCAGCCTCGGGACCCCATCAGCTGGCTGAGGCCACCACTCCCAGGATCACGGTGGACGCAGGTCATCACAGAGAACCACAGACGCGGTCTGCAGCCTCCCATTTCCTGCAGTCTTGGATCTTTTGTTCCATGACCCTTGGCCCCCGAGTCCTACCTCTGACCCAATGCAATGTCCTGCCCTACTTAAAGGGAGGGGTTTGTGTCCACAGTTGCTATCACACGTCTTCTAATTACCTGGGTTTTAAAAGTTCCCTCATGTCTCTTGCAGTAGCCCCCACGCTGTCAGACCATGGCTTCATCAGCGTCTGGGGTTCATCTTTGCCCCTAACATGGAGTGTGGTTTTGGGTCCTGAAGGGCGGCATCTGGTGCCTGTGTGAGGGACGCCCTGCTGCCTGGATCCGTGATGGCACCACATGCAGACGACCCTTCCTTGACGACCCTTCCCATGCTCCTGCATCCTTTGGCTGTTCCTGTTTTTGGGATGGAGTGCGGTCATTCGCACGAAGTGCCACCTCTTGGCCACTGTCAAAAGAAGTGGCCTCCATGGCAACGCCACCTGCTGACCAGGCAGAATCATCGCCAAGACCCGTGCACCAGGCCCTGGGGAATGACCCAGAGGACGCTGGAGCCCCAGCCTCATGACGCCGTGTCACGACCCCCGCCCCACCTGAGATCAGGAAAGTGCGCCGTTGATGGGTATGCTTGGTTGTCCCCGCCGTGGGCGTGCGCATCGCCACTGCCTACCTCCATGTGCCAGCCTGCTCCACGTCACCTGGGCGTGTTTACCTTTAATCTTGAAGGGTCACGGTGTGGGCGCTGCTGTGGTCTCCACACAGATGGTTTCCTTGGGCCGCCACCCACGGGCAGCTGTGCGCAGGATGCCAACAGTCCACAGCTGCTGCTCTTTGCTGGAGGGTCGCCCTCCATTTACAGATGCCACCTCCCAGGAAGCAGATTTTGGGGATGGGGCTGGCTTTGGCATTGACCTCTGGCATCGATGGTCGGCAATGGGGACCCCACCACTGGGGAGGTGGGGAGTTGTTAGTGCCTGGCAGGCGGCAGCTGTCATCTGGGAAAACTTCCACTTGTGCAAGCAGGGATCCGAGGCACCTAGAAGGATTTACGCTGGTCATATGACATCTCTGCCCATGCTGGGCCTGGGTAGGGCAGGTGCAGGACTTCCAGACTGGGATGGGATATCAGGGCAGAAGCAATTAAACACATGAACCCCTGAGCCCTTAAATCATCAGAAGTGGCTCACTCCCCTTTTTGGAAGATAAAGGAGGTTCCCCACTGGGGACAACTGAGCAGCTGCCTTACATGCAGAGTTACCAGGTTAAAATGAGGGATGTCCGGTTACTTTCAAATGTCTGATAAGCAACAAGACCTACAAGTGTGGCACATGATCAAACGGTGACAGTCAGGGCTGGTGGGTGGTCACCGCCCACTAATCTTCTCTTTGGTTCTGCCGTCAGGATCAGTCCAGAAGCCCATTTAAGGTAGATGATCCTTTTTAAGAAGATAAAAATGTAAAAATTAGTCCAAGGTGGTAAGTAGCAGACATGTAATTACTCCTGAAGGCATTTTTATCTGTTGTGTTGGTAATCTTTACTTTTTGCTTTTAGGAATTTCCAGATCATCTTTATTCATATTGTACTTTGGGTTCCTATTTTATTTTCTTATTGGCTATTAAGAGCATTTTATGTATAGAGGACATTAATTATTTTATATTGTTATGACATTTTTATTTTTGTTGCTTTCCCCCTTAATTCTGTTTGTATTAATTTTGTAGCAAAATTTGTTTTTTATCTTTATACAGTCTAATATATAATTTTTTCCTAAGAATTTGCTGTTTTTTTGTTCTTGAAGATCTTGCTTACTTTGAGATGAGTTAAACAATCTCCTCCATTTTTTTCTATTATAAATTTCATGATTTTATTTTATTTTTTTTCCAGTTAGGCTTTCTATACCATCTATGTCTATGTTGGCATATGCTCTGAGATAGGGGTTGGACTTTGATGCTGTCCGAATGGTTAGACACCAAGTTTTCTTGGCTATTTATCAAATCAGCCGTTTGCCTTCCTCAAAGTTCTATGTCTCCTTACACCAGTTTCTGGAAGCTTCTTTCGTTTCTTGGTTCATCCTTGCCCCACTGCCAAGTCGCTTTAATTGCTTCGAGTAATGATACAGTGCATAACAATATATAATAATCTGTTTATGGCATGAAAACCTCTTTTCCTTTATTCCCCTATTTTGCAGTATTTATTGGTTGTTCATAGTTATCTGTGTTTCTGGGTAAACTTCAGAATCTTTCTGTTGCATTGTAGAAATGCTCTAATGGGATTTTGATTGGAGCACAACAACTGTGTAAATGAAATGGGGGGAGTTGAGCAGAGGTTGGGGCAGGAGACTGTGCCGAGTCTGCAGAACCCCTTCCATGCCTGGCTCGGCTGCTGGGAGCAGCCCCTGGGGCAGAGCTGCCCCCTTCTGCCCCCTGTGGGACCAGCTGGGCTGCATGTCAGGTCCCCCTGCATCCCCGAGGAGGTGCAAATTCAGGCTCTGGAGCCCCGGGCCCCCAGGCCCCCAGGAACGGGGCAGGTGTCCCCTGCGTGCCCCTTCCCCTGGCAGCCTGCTCTCGTCACCTGGATTCGGGGAATGAGTGAGCAAGCAACACAGGATCGTTTTTGTATTTCTCATGGAAGCGGTGGGCCGCTTTTCAGAGCTTTGTATATTATAAGTCAGTCCTGGGCACGCCCGGCAGGGAGATGGTGCACAGCAGGGACTGATGAGGAAGCCGGTGGGAGAAGGTCTGCTCAGGCCCGGGACTGTCTGCTCGGAGGGCGTCTCATTCTTACGATGTTCTGGGCCGGGTGCTGGCTGGCACTGAAAGCTGGGCTGTCAGGAGTTGAATCCATTGCCATAGAAAACCCCGCACATAGTGGGGTGTGATTACTCACCAGGCCCAGCTTGGCCAGGTTCCTGCCCTTGAACTGCTCACGAATTGAATGGCTGACGTCCCTCTTGCTTTGATGCTCAGTGGACATCCAGAGGGTGCCTGCACCCCAGCTGAATTGTCCTGCCAGTAAATTAGGACCTTGACAAGTTCCATGACTTGCCAGCCGGCCCCAGGCCGCCCTGCCCTGTGGATGCCCTTCCTTGCTGAGCTTCAGTTTCCTCACCGGGACCTGGGCAGGGCTTGTGCCCAGTGATCCGCTGTCCTGACCTGGTGGGATTTCGTGCCGCTGCAGGTAACTGGGAGGCTGCCCTTCCTGTGGGAGCACCTTCTCACGTTAGCGGGCGTTGCTCTATCTTCCCAGAAGACACTTATTAACACGTCTTCAGAACCCGATTTCCATCCCACTCCCCGCTTGTCCTCTTTGCCTAGGGGACTTGGACACGGCAGAGCTTTGAAGAAAGCCGCCTGTTTCTCAGGAGCAGAATCCCTCCCTCTGCGCCTGTGGACATCCTCCCTGAGATGTTGGGACTCGTTTCTGATCACAGCGGTGATGCTCTGCATCCGGTCCAGTGATCCTCAGATCCTTGCTGACTTCCGTCCCTGTCATTTTGAAGCAGGCATCGCACTGGGCGTGGGCGTGGGAGGGAGTGCCTTTCCGGCCCAGATGAAGTTAACTTTGGGCAGACTCCTGCACTGATCAGCTCACAGCTAAAAATTGGCTCCCAGTCCCCTGCCGTCGCCAATCATTGCCATGCAAATGTGATAGAAGAGAACTGCAGGTGTCCTGGGCAGCTGGAAATCAGAGCATTGAAACGGGAATAGAGGCCATCGCTGGGTATCAGGAAAGAGCACCAGGCCCAGGAGCCGGAAAATTCCCTCCTCTGTCCAAACTGTCAAATTCCTCCCCCAGGGGAGCTGCCAGCTCCTGCCGCCTCTCCCTTCAGTTGTCTGCAGGGGCAGGTGGCCCGTGGCTCCGGGCCCTGCTCGCCTGCCCACTGCTTGCAGGCTGACCCTGCCAGGAACAGGTGCCAGGCTGGTGGGCCCCTTTCAGGGACGGAGAGAGAAGGATGGAGTTCTGCCCTGCCAGCCTTGAGAGCTCCCCTTCCCGGGCCTCTGCCGCCGGCAGTGAGAGAGGGGAGCTCACCCATGAATAAAAATGAGTCGTGGGTGATTTCACCCCCACCGGCTATGGCTTCTGCAGCTTCCTGACAAATGTAACTGATTATGACGAAAGAGACTTTGCTTTGTTTTGGAATTTCACATCATTAATTTTTTTTCCTTCTAAAGTTAGTGTCATTGAGTGTCTGGATAGTCAAGGATTTGTCTGTGAATGTGAATCAATTTCTGGCATGTATAATATCCATGACTGGGAGCTGGGAGAAGTGTTGGTAGTCAGCAGATGGGAAAACTGAGGCCCAGAGCAAGGTGTCGGGGGACGGGCAGTTGGGCGTCCAAGAAGAGAGATGCAAAGAAGCATATGGGCTTGGTGGCCTTGCGGTCCCCAGTCTGACAGGCTTCTGCTCCCAAAGGTGTTGTTCAGCCTCCCAGCGTGAGAGCCTCCAGGGCTACAGCAGTCTGGGTGCAGGGCGCCCCGACAGCTTCCCAGGGCCTCGCAGTGACGCACTGAGTGCCCCCCAGGGTGGGCCCACAGTGAGCCTGGGAGCTGGTCTCGCTCGTCCTAGAGCGGGAGGCACAGAGTGTGTGGGGAGGGTCACCGCGCTTTCTGGGGGTGTGGGTCCCAGAGCACATCCTGATGGAGATGCTCCCCATCTCCTGCTGATTGGCCGGAGTCCTGCTCAATGTGCTCTGCCAGACGTGGGTGGATTTCCCAGTAGCGCCTTTGCTTTGGGCCAAAACTGAGGCTTTGTGGTATTGAATTAAATTTCAGACAAAAGGAGACAATATACCCCCCGGCCATGGTCTTCCCCCGAGGCCTAGCTGTCACCCCTTCCCACCAGGATCTGGCTTGCCACCCACTCCTCTCCAGGCCTTCATCGACCTCCCGGCACATCCCGTCCCCACTGAGCTCCGCGCACGCCACCTGCTCCACAGCACGTAGTTCTGCATCCTGTCTGCCTGCAAATGCCCTAGACTGGAACCCCAGAGGGGCCCCCGGGGCGAGTCCCTTGGGCTAAGTGCACAGCTCTGGGCTGCAGACACATCACCACCTTCTCTCCGTTTCCTCCAGTGTCCCTGGGCAAGATGTGCTCTAGGGCTCCCCACTCCTGAAGCGTGGTGGGCTCCTGCTTAAGTTGCCTCCTCCTGAATCTAGGGGCTTTTGTGGGCCCAGCAGACAGTCGTGGGAATCACCACAGCACCCCTTTCAATTCTTAAATCCCTGTAAGCTCCTGGCCTCCCACGCAGGAAGCCTCTCCCCCATGTTCCAGCCTTGGCTCTCAGAGGCTATGGTCCTCCTAGGCCATCTGATCCCTAACTGCCCACTCCTGCTCCCCGAAAGGTCCGTTAGCAAGGAGCAAGTGTGTGCTGAGCTCTGAGCACTGCACTTTTCTGCCAGACACTCCGTAAAGGGGACAGGCTTTTGGGTGTGATTATTTTGTTTGTTTGTTCCCTGAAGAGTCCTCGGCTGCTTCAAACACAGACTGCCAAGGTGCTTCCTTCATGGATTCACTCTCTCAAATGCTGCTGGGCTGAGCAAGTTGAAGGCGGGCAGCATCACCACGGGAGGAAGGGAGCTTGTCCGAGCTTGTCCAGGACCCTCGGTTACCAGGCTGGGCGCGCTCTGCTGTCCAAGGCCCCCTGGGGAAGCCCTGGGAGGCAGGGACACCCAGCCCTCTGCAGGGGAGGGATGTTGACAGTGTGTCCGGGACCACGTGGCCCATCACAGCCGGTCCAGCTGGGTCACGCCCCTTTGGTCCCTCTCAGAGCTTTTGGAGGGGCTCATACCTGATATCCGAGTGAGCTTGGCACCCAGCCACATGCTGGGTTTCTTGGAGGAGAAAAAATAAAATATCCAGAATGCTTGGGGGGCCCTCGGGGCCCCACCAGGTCAACACGCTGGAGGATCAGGCCGACAGGAGGAGCTGGGTGGGGCAGGCCGGCAGCCCCCCTGTCTGACCGTGGCCTCTGGGCTCTCCGGTGCCTCTGGCCCCTGCTTTCTCTTGTGCAAAACCAGGCAGTGAGTGACAAGGACTCTGAGACCCCATGCCCTGGACATGCCTGGGCACCACGGGCAGCAGTGGGCCCTGGCAAAGTGTGTTGGACTTTGATGGAGCTGAGTGACGGGGCTCAGAAAGCAGGAAACCCCAGGCTCACATGTTTATAGGCGAGTGGGGGGTGTGGAAAGGGCCTGGGGCTGCAGCCCCCAGAGTTTCCGGTGGGTTGGGAAGACTTGCCATTGAGCCACAACTTCTCCCTGGACGCTGTTCAGCAACGCACAGGATGGAGGAGCAGGGGGCCGGGAAGGGAGCCCGGGTGGCAGCCGCCCTCCTTTCCCAGGCCCTACTGGGAGCAGAGGCTCGGCTGTGGCAGGAGCCTGCTGGCCCCGTGGGGCCTGAGCTCTCTCCCCACCCCCGAAGCTGCTGTAAAGGCCTGTGCCCAGGCCCTCGGCGGTTCCCTGGGGTCACAGGTTTACTCACCCACGTTTACCAGCCCCTGCTGCCCACCAGTGCTAGGCTGAGGCTGGGCGTGTCTGCTCGACTGGGCAGGGGCACTGGGGCTGGCAATCGTGGGGCGCAGCAGAGGCACGCAGAACCAGCACTGGTTCCCACCCGGCACACGCCTTCCCCCCTCCCGCTTTGTGCACCCCCTCCACGTACAGACTTCCATAGTCATCATGCCTCTTATGAAAACAGGCCCTTTCTCTGTCTCCAAACTCTCTTTATAGGCTTCCTAAAATAAAGTGCACTGAGGTGTTCAAACAGGGGCTCCCCCCGGAGTGCACAGACTCGGCCCTGGCCCTGCCCTGAATGCGGACTCCCGCCCGGCTCTTCTCTCTGGGCTTCCGATTCCCCCAGGGGGACGAGGGGTGGGTGCCTGGTGGTCCCCTGAGGTCTCTGCAGTCCCCGGCCACCTGCCCCCAGGAGCGGGCTGTGGGAAGCTGGGACTCTGCCACCTGCTTTAGAGCCTCCTCTCCAGCCCGGGCTGAATGGTTTCCAAGGAAACGTCTAGGGGTAAAGGTCTTGAGGTGGGTTAAATGGATTTTGACCATTGCAAAACAATGAACCACCCAGGTGGTCTGCTTGTTTCTTCTGCCCTGATAAGGTTTTGAATGTAATAGAGGAAGGGGCGCCCAGGAAACAAGAGGATTAAAGCGACAGAAGACAGGGACTCAGGCCCCGTTTGGAGATGCTCCAGCTGCCGTCCGGGCGAATCCTGCCTGCCAGTTGTCACTGAAGGGACTGTGCGGCTTCCTCCTTGGGTGGGAAGTGTTGACACCGGCCGTGCCTGATTAAAGCACCTTTCAGAGGGAAGGATGGCGCCCAGGCAGGCCTGACACCAAATCCCATTTGTGCTCCCAGGCAGGCAGGCTGGCAGGCAGGCATCCTATTCCGGAGGCTGGGAGGCCAGGCTGGCCTCGGGACTGGGAGTAGTTAAAATACCTTTCCTTGGCAGATTCCATAATGTATAATGTCTTCTGCACAGTGAGCGTCATGGCCAGCCGGCTCCCCAGCCCCTGTGGGAGCCACGGACAAGGACTCTTCTCAGCTGGGGGGGCTTTCGAAATGGAGCTTGAGGCGGCTGTGTCTACACAGAGGCCAAGGCAGTGCTCCTGACTGGAGGACCGAAGACAGGTGGGGTGTCTGATGGGTGCCCCAGGGAGGGCGCGATGGGACGAAGGCCCAGCAGCACAGACCCGCCCAGCAGGGAGCTGAGTGTGTTTGAAGAGGGCCTAATACTCTTGTAAGAAATCTGCAAACGTGGTGGTCAGACACAGCTCAGGTGTATTATCTTACGTCCTGGAGATCAAAGTCGAGGATGGGTGAGCAGAGCCATCTTCCTTCTGAGGCGCTGGGGGCTCTGTAAACTGCCTTCCCTTCCAGCTTCTAGAGGTGCCACCTCCTTGTCTCGGGGCCTCACCGGACAATCCAGCATCATCCCCTATCCCGAACCCTCCGTCCCCCCTGTAGAGCCCCTCTGGTCAGGTGAACCGTCTGTGTGCACGCCGCACACGCACCCAAGCACCACACTTTAGATCACGCTCTGATAATAGTCTCCAACTAAAAGAGGAAAAAGAAGGTTCTCTTAAGGGGAATAGGTGGATGTCGCTAAGTTCACAGAGTACATTGTAACACAGAAGATAAAGTGCAGGAGGAATGAATTGCCCCCGCTCATCCTCTTCCGGGACCTCTTAAATTCTGTTCTGTCTTGCAGTGACTCTGTCATGTTCCTGCTGACGAGCATTTCCTGGCGTAGCTTTTCCCAGGGTTTGTTATCCCACTTGTATCTGTCTTCACCTTTAACACTTTTCCCAAGTGGCGTGATCTGAGTATTGTTATATCATTCAGTCTGCCAGGTTTGTCCTTTATTTTGAGGACACAGCTCCGTCACATTTAACGTAATTGCTGATATATTTTTAAATTAAAATTTATGTTGCCGTCTATTTCCTGTTTGTTCCATTTTTTTTTCTTTGTTTCTTATTTTTATTCATATATATTTTTTGATTTGTGATCATGATAATCAAATAATTTTGACTCCTCTTCCTAGCTATATTGTGTTTCATTACACATTCCATGTAATTCTTTGACTGGTGCCACTGGGACTCAGTGCCCGAGAAGGACGGCCCCGAATGAGTCCTTTCGCGGCTTTCATGGCCAGCAGAGACCTGGCCTCATGGGGCCTGGGCAGTGCAGCCGCTGTGAGTGTGTGCACGGCTCTGTGGAGCCCGGACCCTCTGCTCCGAATCTCCTCTTCTTCCTGCCTCACACGTGAGGCTGCTGCTGGGCTGGGCCCTCCTGGGCCCTCCTGGGCCCTCCTGGGCCCTCCCAGCTCCCTGTGGGTGGTGTCACTGGTCTTCACTTGCCTCCAGAAGCTGGGCTTCATTGTCTTGTCAAAACAAGGGGTTGCAACTCAAATGAGGCCCTGGGCCCAAAAGCTGAATGCCTTTCTGGCTCGGGAAGGGAGAACGGTCACCCTGAACAAAGTGACGCCCACACAGGCGGGGCTTGGGCACTGGGCTCCGGGACGGGCGGGCTTTCAGAAGAGAGGATTTCAGGACTGGGTGACCTCGGCTGCCCCGGACGGCTGTCACTCAGCCGTGGTTAGTGAGGGGAATCACCCCTCCAGTTGGGGAAGTTGCCTATTTCCATGGAGAACGAGCAATCAGCCCTCTCTTCTCGAGTTTGGACTTTTGTTCTCATTTTCATCACATGCTTGAGAAAACGGAGGCTCAGACAGGTGAGGAACTTTCCTAAGGCTGCACCCTGACCAGGCGGCATATTGAAGTCTTGAACTCCAGTCTGCTGGGCAAATGCTCCCGTTTACAGGGGTAGCAGTAGGCTCTCTGGTTCGCTGGCTCATGAAGAGCTGTCCCTGGTACTGAGCTTCTGGCCCATTGTCTCCATTGTTCCCTATGAGCCCCCATGACTTCACTGTTTTCCCAACATTCCAAGCCCTACTCCCATCCCCCTGCTTCCCCCCAAATGGAGTCATTGTTTCTAACATTTTTTCCTGTCCTTAACTATCTGTGTGACTTGGAAAACTACTTGTCGAGAGTTCCATGTTCATCTTAAATTTTCATACATGTCATTGTGCCATGGATCTTTTTCTCAATTTTTCCTCTCAACACTATGTGTTCAAAATGTGCCTATGTGTCTGCATGGCCGTGTAAGCGGTGACACCCAGTGTGCATCTGCCACACTTACCCGTTCCACTCCTCTTGTCGCAGACAGCTGGTTAGTCTGTGGTGCTCCCCGCCACCACCTGCAAACACGGCAACATCCTCACGCTTGAGCCTTGATGAGTTTCCCCGGGTTTTCACCCTGGAGGAGGATTGTGGGGTCATGGGAGCACATGCTTAATTTCACCAGACATGGGCAATCCGCCCTGCAGATGGCGTGGCAGGCTGTCTCCCCATCAGCAGCACATGAGGGACTCCCTCTGCCATGTCCTCACTGACATTTTCATACTCTTTGCAAGCATTGCGCGTCAGTGGGATGGGTGTGGAGTGCCACCTCGTCATCTGCAGCTCTGTGACCCCTGGTGCAGGTATGCACCTCTTCACCACCGGCCTCCGTTCAGGCTTCCCCTTCTGTCAAGTGGCTGCCAATCACCTCACCCATTTCCAGAACCTGTTGTCTTTAATTTGCAGGTTTTCAATCATCCTTCACACATTCTGGATGTCGATTTATAGTGGCTTTTTCAAAGAGAAAACTTTTCCCCCAACCTGTTACCTGTTTACTCTGATGATGCCATCTACCTTGCACCCAAATCTTTAATGTCGTTATGGGGAAATCGTTGATTTTTGCCTCAGACTTCGTATCTTTGAGTATTAGATAAGAAGGTATATAGGTCAAGATAAAGTTTTCTCCAACAATTTATTCTATTGGCATTTAAAAAAAATTTTTGGTATCATTAATATACAATTACATGAGCAACATTGTGGTTACTAGATTCCCCCCATTATCAAGTCCCCACCACATACCCCATTGCAGTCACTGTCCATCAGCGTAGTAAGATGCTGTAGAATCACTACTTGTCTTCTCTGTGTTGTACTGCCCGCCCCGTGACCCCCCTTACATTATGAGTGCTAATCATAATGCCCCCTTTTCCCCCTTATCCCTCCCTTCCCACCCATCCTCCCCAGTCCCTTTCCCTTTGGTAACTGTTAGTCCATTCTTGGGTTCTGTGAGTCTGCTGCTGTTTTGTTCCTTCAGTTCTTGCTTTGTTCTTATACTCCACATATGAGTGAAATCATTTGGTACTTGTCTTTCTCCACCTGGCTTATTTCACTGAGCATAATACCCTCCAGCTCCATCCATGTTGTTGCGAATGGTAGGATCTGTTTTCTTCTTATGGCTGAATAATATTCCATTGTGTATATGTACCACATCTTCTTTATCCATTCATCTGCTGATGGACACTTAGGTTGCTTCCATTTCTTGGCTGTTGTAAATAGTGCTGCGATAAACATAGGGGTGCATCTGTCTTTTTCAAACTGGAGTGCTGCCTTCTTAGGGTAAATTCCTAGGAGTGGAATTCCTGGGTCAAATGGTATTTCTATTTTGAGTTTTTTGAGGAACCTCCATACTGCTTTCCACAATGGTTGAACTAGTTTACATTCCCACCAGCAGTGTAGGAGGGTTCCCCTTTCTCCACAACCTCGCCAACATTTGTTGTTGTCTGTCTTTTGGATGGTGGCCATCCTAACTGATGTGAGGTGATATCTCATTGTGGTTTTAATTTGCATTTCTCTGATAATTAGCGATATGAAGCATCTTTTCCTGTGCCTGTTGGCCATCTGAATTTCTTCTTTGGAGAACTGTCTATTCACCTCCTCTGCCCATTTTTTAATTGGATTGTTTGCTTTGCTTTTTGTTTGTTGAGGTGCATGAGCTCTTTATATATTTTGGATGTCAACACCTTATCAGATATGTCATTTATGAATATATTCTCTCATACTGTAGGATGCCTTTTTGTTCTACTGATGGTGTCCTTTGCTGTACAGAAGCTTTTTAGTTTGATATAGTCCCACTTGTTCATTTTTGCTTTTGTTTCCCTTGCCCGGGGAGATATGTTCATGAAGAAATTGTTCATGTTTATGTTCAAGAGAGTTTTGCCAATGTTTTCTTCTAAGAGTTTTACAATTTCATGACTTACATTCAAGTCTTTGATCCATTTTGAGTTTACTTTTGTGTATGGGGTTAGGCAGTAATCCAGTTTCATTCTCTTGCATGTAGCTGTCCAGTTTTGCCAACACCAGCTGTTGAAGAGCCTGTCATTTCCCCATTGTATATCTATGGCTCCTTTATCATATGGTAATTGACCATATATGCTTGGGTTAATATCTGGACTCTCTATTCTGTTCCACTGGTCTGTGGTTCTGTTCTTGTGCCAGTACCAAATTGTCTTGATTACTGTGGTTTTGTAGTAGAGCTTGAAGTTGGGGAGCGAGATCCTCCCCCACTTTATTTTTCCTTCTCAGGATTGCTTTGGCTATTCAGGGTCTTTTGTGGTTCCATATGAGTTTTAGAACTATCTGTTCCAGTTCGTTGAAGAATCCTGTTGGTATTTTGATAGGAATTGCACTGAATCTGTAGATTGCTTTAGGCAGGATGGCCATTTTGAGAATATAAATTCTTCCTGGCCAAGAGCATGGAATGAATTTCCATTTATTAGTGTCCTCTTTAATTTCTCTTAAGAGTATCTTGTAGTTTTCAGGGTACAGGTCTTCACTTCCTTGGTTAGGTTTATTCCTAGGTATGTTACTCTTTTTGATGCAATTGTGAATGGAATTGTTTTCCTGATTGCCCTTTCTGCTAGTTCATCGTTAGTGTATAGGAATGCCACAGATTTATGTGTATTAATTTTGTATCCTTCTATTGGCTTTATTGTCACATATTTTGCATTCATATTTTCAACAAACCTGGAGATCACATTCCTAAGGATGTGATACCTGGAGGAGTTTCAGTTTCTGCATTATCCATGAGGTGGGCTGTTTACACTCACTATCATCTATTAAAAGATTTGTCCCTTTCTCGAGGAGTGTGATGTCACCTCTCTCATGAGACAGGTGCCTGGACACACTTGGGGCTGCTGTTGAGCTTTCTATCTTCTGCTTACATACTTAATAGTTTCACATCAACGTCATGTTTTTTAAGAACTAGTATTTTGCAGGATATTTTCAAATCTCGTAGGCTGGGTCCCCTGTTCTACTTTCCTCTTTTTCTGAAATTTGCTTGTTTTTTTTCATAGAATGTCATGCTTCCACACCAATGTTAGAAAGGACTGTTGAAGTTTACAAAAATGGAAACGTTTTATTGAGATCTCATTAAAACACGGCTTCCATAGAGAATTCCAATTGCCATCTCTTCAAACATTATTCTCTCCCATCCTTGAACATGGCATATTTTCCCTTTTTTCTAATCTTTCTCTATATCCTTTAAAGAATTTAAAAATGTTCTCCATGAGATTTTTTTCATAGACACACTGTTGTTTAGCTCTTACAAATGCTACATTGCCTTATTATACTGTGTTTTAGTCAGGAAGTACCAGTGGGAAGAGACATTGCATCACCGGCATGGCACTCCTCAGGGTGGCGGGACTCTTTATTTCCAAAGTTCTGTTTATTGATTCTGATGAGTCTTCCATCCAGACAGTCAGACCATCTGCCAACAAGACTTGCTTTCCTGCTTCTGGGTAGGTCTTCCACCTCTGGTCGGTCATTCTCTTGATGGCTTCCCTGGGCAAGGTCTTGCCAGGAGGGTCATAATGTTGTATGTCTCCTGTTCCAGTTTTAAAAGAACTGTGTCTCTAGTGAATCCACTGAATATGGTGTTTGCTGTAGAAATAAGTACAGTTATTTGTCCAGTAAAGACAGTTCCCCTTTATTTCCCATTCTCTGAGATTTTACTTGAAAGCATGTTCTATATTTCTAAGAACATTTTTTTTTTGTTTCCACTAACTAAGTCAGTATTTTTTTCTTAATTTAGCTTAGTACCTTGGGGGGTAAATTACAGTCATAGGTTTTCTGATGCTAAACCTTGTTTTCAGTCCCTTGATAAATGCTATTTGTAATAATATACATATAAGCTGCACATTATTTTTAACACAGTGTTAAAGCCAATTCACATATATGTTAATAAGACTATTCATCAATGGAAGGAACCTATACTTTGCTTTTCTCAAGTGTTTTTCCCCAACTTTAGAATCACTGTAACACGAGAGGTTTGGAGTTAATGGAACCATTGAAACTCATTCTGTGGAATAACTCACATAGACAGCAAATCTCTCTTCTTTGAACCTTGGCTGTAGATTTCTGGGCCTGATGTTATTTTGCTTTGTTTCCCCTTGGTGGATGTTTAATAACCACTGCAAATTTTAAATAGAAACTTTCTACTTCTTGCTCCAATTGGGAATATTATGCTTTTTCAGAAATGTATCTGTTTTGCCTCTATTTTCAAATTTATGCCTTTATATTAAAAACCACTCTGTTGTTTATGGAGTTATTTCCTTAGATTCTATATTTTGTAAATGTGCATCTTCCCCTCATTTTATTGACCAGATTTGCCAGAAGTCTGTATATTTTACTAATCTTTTAAAGAGGGAACTTTGGCTTTTGTTCATCTTTCACCGATTCCTTATCTGTTCTATTTCCTTTCTTCTCATTTCTCTGGGTTGCTTCTGTTTCTTCCTTTATTTTCTCCTTGAATGGAATGCTCAGCTCATTTCTTTCATTTTTTTCTCACTTTCTGATGATCGATTTAAACATATGCACCTCTCACTGTGGTGGCTCCATCATTTCATGTTTTTCTTATGCTTTGCTATCTATCCTAAAATCTGTTTAGTAGCAAATGGTGATTTAGTTTCTGGACATATGGTATTTTATTTATTTTTTAATCATCTTTTGTTATTGATTTCTAATCTGACTGCATTATGCTCAGAGAGTGCATTCTGTATGGATGGCTTGTGTGGGCTCGATCGTAGGTTCCGATCTGGCCCCTCATCGGCTGTGAACGCTCCCCTCGGCACACACATATATTTTGACTTGAGCTTTTTATTAATCCTGTCTTTCAAATTTTATGTGCCTTTATGCTTCTTTGTTTTGGCTTTTCTCTTCTTTGTCCCTCTGATCTACCAGCCACTAAAAGGGCTTTGCCAAGATCTTGGACCATAAATTTTGTTGTGTCTATTTTCACTCATAATCCTGTCAGTTCTTGCTTTGCATATTGTGAAGTGATATTTTAAAGAGCATATAGATTCACAACCACTGTATCTTCTCGATCTGTTATTCTGTTTTGTCTGGATATAACATTGCTCCTTGCCATTATGGTGCTTTCCACCTTAAAAATCTAGTCTAATAATGAAAAGCATCGCCTTGTATAGCTTTCTTATTTATTTCGAATTTCTTATTTGGAGCAACCTTTGTAAACTATCTATACACCTACCTTTTAGTGAATCCATTCATGAACTTAAATACTGCTGTATCTATTTTTATTTCTCATTCTAAATCAATAAATCTGGGGAGGGGCAGTGTATGGCGGTGGATGGAGACCACACATGGAGTGGTGGCCACTGGCTGTGCACACACTCGTTGCATCGCAGTGTACACCTGAAGCTCATGTAATGCTATGTACCAATTTTACTTCTGTAATAGTTACAATAACATCAGCCTTCTGGGCTTACTCGTGGACTGGAGAGGAGAGTCCACTGCTGGTTTGTGCTGAGAATCCGTGTTCAGGGACTGAGGACTGCAACGCCGTCACATCGTTCAGGGAAGGAGCCACCTGCCTTTGTCCCCAGGGGCTATGGGATATGAACCTCTTCTTCCTTCCTCCTGTGTCTCTCTTTTCTCATTTCTATTTTACTTGTTTTTCTTTTCTTTTAATTGAAACAGATACATTATAAAGGACACAAAGCATATGTGCAAGTTGGTAAATAAGGAAAAATAGACTCCCCTGTAGCCAGCACCCCGGTCATGAAATAGCCTGGAGCCCCCACGTGCCCCTCAGCCATCACAGCCCTCATGGGAGCGGGTGGCTGGCTTGGCCTCTGTGATACTCCATCCTTGCTTCATTGTCCAGCACCTTGGTTTAGCGCTGCTTCTGTGGACTTTCAGACGGGTGGACTCATGTCTGTTCTCTTGTTTTGCGGAGTCGCATTTTGGAATTCCACCCCTGTGTCTGTGCGCCTCAGAGTTCCCCTCATCTGCACCGTGGTCTAGCAGCTCACTGCATGGTTACACTGCCACTCATCAAGTCTCCAACGGACAGCTGCTGGTCTGTTTGTAGTTGCCAGCATTTGCAGGCCAGGCTGCTATGAGCACAGACCTGTGCATCTTTCTCTGCAGACATACCCAGGAGTGTTTCTGGGGTGTGCACTTAGCAGAGGAAACCTGAGTGATCGGCTGGGCTCTGGGTACCGGCCAGTTTGCCATGCAATATCAGGTGCCCTCCAAACCTGACATCCGGAGTGCACGTCCCACCACCAGCGTCCTCGAGCCGTTATTGCTCAGCCTTCACACTGATAACTGGCATTGAGAGACTTTCATTAAAGGATGAATCACTTTTTATGTACACTTTTAAACTTACGTTTTCAATCTGGGGGGCATGTGTTGGCAAGGTTTTATTTTGCATTTCCCTGGTTACGAATGACAGTTTTCATGTGTTCGTGGCCATTTTGGTTTTCTCTTTTTAAGTGTCTGCTCCCATCTTGGCCACTTTTCCTTTGGGTAGTTTGTCTTTTGACCTGATTTGTGTGAGTTTTTGTTTCAATAATATACTTTGGATATGAGCTCCTTTTTTTGGTTAAAGGTGCTACAAATATTTTTTTCCTCTGTGTCTTATTTTTCACTCTTGTAGAGTGTCACTGATGGACAGAAGCTTCTAATCTTTGTGTAGTCAAATTTGTCAATCTTGTTACATGTCTCAGGAAATTTTATCTCACCTTAGGGTTAAATAATAGACTAGCTTGATATAACAGCCCAGGCATAATTTTCCCTTTAATATTTAGGCATTATTACACTGCTGTCCAGCCTGTAGCATCAAGAAGTATGATGTCAACCTGATTCTTATGAATATAAAAGAGAATGAGTTTAAAATATTTTTTCTGGAAGCTTTTAGATTTTTCTCTTTACTTTTGATGTCCTAAAACTTACTTATTTCATCTAGTTTTTTCTCTTATTATTTCAGATCGCCTTGAGTTCTCTCAATTTAAGGTGTTGCATTTTTTCTGTTTCTCGTTAATTTTTGACTGTCAAGTTTTTGAGGCGTTTTCTCCTCTTTATCTCCTCTGTCCTCACGCTCCCCTTCTGCACTTTCTGTACTTCCGTCTTCCGTGTCTGCATTTGCGTTTTTCCGTTGACTGGTTCCTCTCTCCTGTCTGCGGGGACAGACCTCCTGCTCCTCCGCGTACTGATCTATTCTCAGCTGTCCCATTCTGCAATCGAGCCCATCCATTCTGTTTTGAATTTGTCAGCCTCGTGTCTTTGATGTCTTTTTATAATGTCTCGCTTCTATTTTGTCTGATAGAGGTTCTTTTACACTGATTGCAGTCCCTAAGTATCACTCTTTTGCACTGTGAGCTTGGACCTCCTGGGGACATTAGCCATCTTAGCTGGTGATGCATCCCTGAGGATGGGAAGGTGTCCCCTCTAGCTGGTGGCCTTCCTGGATACTGGGCGTGCAGGAAGGGGATGCCTCAGGGAGGATCCTCCCTGTCACTGTGTCCCTTGCCCTCCCGCCTTCCCATTTACTAACTCTGTGGAGTCAAGAATGGGAGCCTGCTGGGGCAAAGCAAATGTAAGGCCCGCGCCAGAGTGAAGGGTCCTTCCCCCAAACCCCAACACCGACCAGACATGCCCCCAGCCCTGGGGCTCAGCCCGGACTGCCCCTCAGCAGTCCAGTGCTGCTGGAGGAGGGGGTTGGGCTGGAATACTTGGCCCCCCGCCCCACAGCCCTCCCACTGAGTCTGTGCCGGGCTCCGTGCTCCTCCAGGCTCTGCTGCCTCCCTGAGGCTGTCCGCGAGGCTGCCGTGTCCGTCAGCTGGGCCGGTTCAGGCCCTGGGAGTGGCATCTGCCGGTGCCATCCCTCCAGCTAGCAGGATGCCGGAGCACCTCCTGGGGTCTGTGCCAATCAGGTGGCTTCTGAATATCCATTGTTACATGTGTGTTGTTCTGGGAGAAACAAACCCGGAGGCTTAGATGAAAAATACAGAGGCAAGCGTTTGTTCCATCGGCGCCTCCTGCCCAGAGGTGGGAGTCGGGAGTCGGCCTTTGCCTTCAGATATGAAGAATTTGCTCGGCTCCATCGCAGTTTGGGGAGGGGCTCTAGCATGCCAAGCCCCCTGTCAGCTCTACGACACATCAGCACCCCAGTCCCATGTACACAGACACACACACAGGTACACACACGCACACACATATCCAAACCTGTGTTTACCCTCACTCTTTTGCTTAAAACAGTGCAAGGCTCCCTATACCTACAAGCTGGAGTCCTTAACTTTGCAATCAGGCCCTTTACCCTTTGCCTTCTGATGGCCTCTTGAAGCCCAGCCTCCTTCTGGCCCTCCGTTTCTGCTCCATGAACACCAACTTGCACTCAAGTCCCCAAATGTCATGTCCTTTCAGATGTCTGTGTCTTCATCCATGTTCCCTGCAAACGCCTATTTATATCGGCAAACCCAGCGCAAACACCCTCTCTGTGGCCGTCTCCTTGGACCCAGAGAGGCCCAGCTCGTAGCTCCCTCCTCTGGCCCTCGCAGAAAGCTTCCCTTTCCCTTGTTTCCCCTTGGGAGTGGGTTGCCACGATCTCCTCCACGGCCTGGTGGTCCTGAGAAGCGGGCTGGGTGGGCCCTGCAGTGCAGGACCTGGCGCCAGCAGCCTGCCGAGGAGCGGTTTCCGGCTGAGCCCCAGGGCCAGGGGTAGGTCTGGTCGGCGTCGGGGGCTTTGGGGAAGGACCCTTCACTCTGGCACGGGCCTTACATTTGCTTTGCCCCAGCAAGCTCCCATTCTTGACTCTGCAGAGGTGAATTAAATGGGAACGTGGGAGGGTTGTTACATACTTGTTTTCCTCTAAATCTCAGGGGCTGCAAAAGAAGGCATGCCTTTAATAATTAAACTGAAGTTGGCAGAGTTGCTGTGGCCTGCTCATCTCCCCTCAACTCCCCAGTTTTGCTGGTCTGCAGCCTGTAGTTCCAAGACTCATTCCCGGCCACGGTTTCTTCCATCAGGTAACAGATGGACACCATGGCTAAGTCACTGCCTTTGAGGGACTGAGAACACACAAAAACATCCGTCAAGGGAGAAATACAAGGGTGCTCCCTCCCTCACGGCCTGCCCAGGGTGGGTGAAGCGTGCTGTCCGCAGGAGGTCTCCTTGCACATCGCCCTCCACCCCAGGGGAGGAATTCCGGAGGCCCCCGGTTCTGCCCTCGGGACTCGGGGAGAACACGCCGACTGCCCTGGGCCCCGGGCTGCGCCTCCCGCCCCCCTGCTGCCCCTGCAGCCTCCGCGCAGTACCAGAATCATCTGGAAAGCGGACCTGACGGGGCCCATCCTGCCGGATGCCCCGCCGCCTGGCTCCTGCCCACCTGCCCGCCCCGCACGCCACCGCCAGCCAGGCGGAACCGCTCGGTGCCTTCCTTACTCATCATCTGTCCTGGAACTGCAGTTTTTTTCTGTCCATCAAAGACGGTATTTTGAAAATTACAGCAAAAGAAATGACTCTAAAAATGCAATCAGAAGGCATACAAAACACAGACTCCACGCTTTTATTATTAATTTCAACAGACATGAAATTACTCTGTCAATTTTCTACAAACATTTCTAACTGCTTGCTTGCAATTTCTGTTCTCCTTGCTGCGTGGGCTGTAATAACCAGCGTGGGGGCACCCCCGCCCCAGGACACCGGGGAGCAGCCCCGAGGCGCGGTGCCCTGAAGGCCCCCTGCTCTCGCTGCGCTCACTCGGGGTCGATGGGCCGCTGGGCTGCCCGGTCCTGCCGGCCCCTCCCAGTCGCTCACCCCACGGGCCTGCAGAGGCAGTGCCCACGGTGTCCCCGAAGGGTCAGCAGGTGGGCCCGACTGCGGAAGGGCTTTATCACCATCCTCAAAGTGTGGGCCGCAGACTGGCACGTGGGTTCGCTCCTGCGGGCCCAGCCCAGGGAGGACGCAGCTTCGGCTCCGTGGGAGCCGCGGGATGATCCGCAGAGACACGTGGCCGGTTTGCCTGGGAGCCAGGAAGCCACGCTCTGCTTTTGGTGTCCGTGTGTTGACTCTGATGAGAAGCATGAATGTGATGTCCCTTAGCACAGGGCAGACGTGACATTAAGTCGGGTGTAACGACTGCAATCCGTGTGCCGGAGGAGCTACGCTGAGGTGCAGGGCAGAGAGAAAAGTCAGATTTAACTCGGAGACATGAAGGCTACCACGTGTGTGGGGAACCGGACCCTGCAAGAGAGGGGAGCCGGTCAGCCGCTGCCGCAGACAGCGTGGGCTTGGCGGTGCACCCGCAGCAACGCCGGGTGACATGCGGGGCGCCTTCGGAGGCATTGCTGCTGGGTAGGATTCCTGCTGAGATGTGTGGCATCCCGGTTACCCACCTAACACAGACGGGCATTTGGGCCGTTTCTAGCTCTGGGCCGTCGCAAAGCTGCAGCGCCGATGTGAGTCAAGTCTTTGTGTAGATACAGGCCTTTATTCTGTTGGGTAAATACTGAGGTGCAGAATTGCTGGGCTTATGGTAAATTTGTGTTTACATTTTAAGAGCTAGCCAGGCATTCCAGAGTGAGTGTGCCTTTTAACACTTCCACCCCTTACAGCAGAGGCCCCCACTCCTCCCCGACGCCTATTAGTGCCTGTCACGGACTGCAGCCCTCTGGTGGGTGTGAGGTGGTATTTCATTTGGGTTTTAAACTGCCATTTTCTAATGCCTAAGGATGACGAGCATCTGTTCACGGGCTGCCTGAAAGCCGTAGATATATCATCATTGTTGAAGTGTCTATTCAAATCGGTTCCCCATTTAAAAACTATTGGGTTGTTTGTTTTCTTATAAATTCTTTATTATGGATACAAAATATATGGTTTATATATTTTTTTCCCCAGTCTTTGGTCTGTCTTTTAATTTTCTTAGTGGTTTCTTTAAAAGAGCAAAAGTTTTTAATTTTGTTGGAATCCAGTGTATGCAATTCATTTTTATGGGTCCTGCCCTTTAGGGTCATATTTAAGAAACCTTTGTAACACCTAAGATTACACAGACTTTCTCCTATGTTTTCTTCTTGAAGTTGTAAAGGTATAATGATTACAATCAGGTCTATGATACATTTTGAGGTCATTTTGCGTGTGGTGAGAGGTAAACGTCTAGGTCCCCCTCCCGTCTCCTCTTCTCCTCTGCTCTTCCTCTCCGGGATTTGATATCTAATTGTTTCAGCACCATTTTTGAAAAAACTATCCTTCCCCATTTATGTGTCTTGGCACCCGTGTTGAAAATCCATGGACTGTCACGGTAGGATTTGTTTCTGGACGCAGCTCTGTTCCTTCCATCCGCACGTCTATCATGCTAAAACCGCATGCCCTTGACTGCTTGCAGCTTTGGAATAAGTTTTGAAACTGGGAAGTGAAAGTCCAACTTTATTCTCCTATTTCAAAATTACTTTTGCTATTCTGGGACATTTACATTTGCATATACATTTTAGGATCAATATATCATA
This sequence comes from Manis pentadactyla, assembly GCF_030020395.1. Taxonomy (NCBI): domain Eukaryota; kingdom Metazoa; phylum Chordata; class Mammalia; order Pholidota; family Manidae; genus Manis; species Manis pentadactyla. The sequence continues at coordinate 2,387,140 of NC_080028.1, read as the reverse complement.
AAGAAAAGCTTCAGAGCAAACTGTATTTGCAATCTCATTGGATCTGTGAGTCAATTTGGGGGAGAATCACCATCTTAACAATATTGAATCTTCTGATCCATGAACATGGAGTGCCTTTTTATTTATTTAGAATCTTTAATTCATCTCAGCAGCTTTATAGTTTTCAGTAGACAAGTCTAGCACCTTCTATTAGATTTATTCTGAAGTATTATATTTTTCTCATGCTATTTTGAGTGGAATTGTCTTCTTAATTTCATTACCAATTAGTTCATTACTAACATATAGAAATAGAATTAATTTTTGAACATGGAAATAAAATCTTGTCACCTTGTTGAATTCATTTATTTATTCTATTGGTTTTTTGGTGACTTGAGCATTATCTATAATAGGATCATTGCATGTGGAGAAATAGATATATCCACAGTTGTATGTGGAGATTTTAACATTCATATTTCCACATGATAGAACAAATAGACATCGTATTGTTAAGGATATGAAAGATTTTTTAAAAGCAACTCTATCATCAAAGTTGATATGACATTTATAAAACATTATATACAATAATTGCAGAACACACATTCTTTTCTTCTGCATATGCAAAGTTCATCATGGTAGAATGACCGTATGTTATAGCATAAAATGTCTCAGTAATTTTCGTAGGATTGAAATAATATATAATATGTTCTCTGGTCACAATACAATTAAATACAGGAGGAGGGAGCACGTTACAAATCATATTATGATGTCATAATACCAAAACCTGACAGAGACATTGCACTTAAATCAGAAATTAATAATAAACCCCCTGAATAGTTGGCAATTAAGATACACACTTACAAGTAACCCAAAAGTCAAAGAACAAATCACAATGAAAATTAGAATATATATTTAAATGAATGAAAAGAAAACACCAAATATCAAAATATATGAGCTGAGGTTAAAACCATGCCTAGAAAGAAATTTATAAATTTAAATGCATAATTAGAAGGGAAGAAAAATTTAAAGTTAATGACCTACCTTGAGAAGCTAGAAAAATAAGAGCAAATTAATCCCAAAGAAAGCGTTATAATAAAAACAATAGAGGTTAGAACAGAATTAAATGAAATAGAAAACCTGCAATTAAGAAATTAACAAAGTGAAAGAAAGTCTTTGAAAAGGTTAACAGAATAGGTGAAACCTTAGCGACTCAGATAATAGCACAAATACAGCCATGGGGGAGGGCCAGGGAACAGCTGCAAACAATCACCCAGAAGGGAAGCAAGGATGGCACCAAGGGGTCTCCAGATGCTCCACGGACAGTAATAGGATGTTATGAATATCATTGTGCCAGTAGTTTTTACAACTTAGATATAATAGAAAAATTTCTTGAGGAAACATAGCACCAAAAAAAGAAGCAACAAAATCTGAGTAGCCCTATATTTATAATAACACTGAAGTCATACCAAATATCTTTTACCAGTGAAAAGTCAAAGCCAGGGAAGTCTAAGTGAAGACCTTAACATTAGAGCAGGAAGCAGTGCAGACCCCACAAACTCTCTCTCAAAATACAGGGGAAGAGAGAATATGTTGCAGATCATTGCATGATGCCAGCATAACCCTGATACTAAAACCTAATAAAGATGTACTAAATAAATTATAGACCCACACAGACACAAAAATCCTAAAGAAGACGTTACCAAATAGAATGCATTAGTGTGTAAGAGCATGATATGCCATGGCTAAATTTAGGGGTTTACCCCAAGAATGTAATGTTTGTTGAACAATTCAAAAATCGATCAATGTCATTGATCACATTAACACATAGAGGGCCCGTATGGAAAACCTGTGCCTAACATGCAATGCTGAAACATTTAATGTTTTTTACTCTAATATCAGCAATGAGACAAACGTATCTGTTCTTACCTCTTCTAACATTATCCTGGAAGTCCTAGCTAGAGTTAAGAAGCAAGAATATAAGTGACATAAATACTTGGAAGGAAAAAGTAAAACTATCCATGTTCACAGACAATATTATTGTCTATATAGAAATTTCTTAAGTAATTAAAAAAGAAAACCTAACAGATTATTAAATATACTTTGCATGGTCACAGAAACAAGTCAACATAAAATCTTTTTTCCTCCATTTAATAACAACAATTGGGAATTATTTTAAAAAACTAATTTATGAAAATAAGTAAAATACTTAAGGATAACTTTAAAAAATACATATAAGACCTTTTCATGTGAAAAATACAAATATGGCTTATAAGATAAAAGAAGAGCTAAATAAATGCAGATATACCATGTTCATAGATTGGGAAAATCCAAATGATTAATATATCCTTTCTCCCCAAACTGATCTATACATTAAATGCAATTCCATTCAAAATTCTCTCTCTCTCTCTCTTTTTGGTCAATAGTAATGAATGACTCTAAAATTTATATTAGCAAGAAATGTACTAGAGTATTTTTAAGAAAATAATTTGAAAGATTCATAAATGACATAGATACTTATTACAAAGTTACAATAAACAGGACAGTGTGCTATTGGCATGCATTAGGTACATAGATCAGTGGAAAACAATAGTCCAGATTGACTTATACATATAAAGTCAACTGATTTTTGACAAAGATGTCAAGATAATTCAATGGAGAAAGGAAATCCCTTTTAATAAATAGTACTCTAAAAATTAGGTATCCATTCAGAAAAATAAAAAAAGAAATTCAGTCCCTATTTCACATTCTTCACAAAAATTATTTGAGATTATAGTCCTACATGTAAAGTCTATAACTATAAAGCTTTTAGAAGAAAACCAAAGAATCTAATTGTGATTTTGGAGTAAGCAAAGGTTTCTTAGCAGGCCACAGAAAGCAATGACCATGAAAGAATAGATATATTCTGACAATTGGAGCTTCCTCAAAATTAAAGGATTTTGCTCTTCAAAAGACTCTGTTAAGAAAATGAAAAGGGAAGCCACAGACTGGGAGAAAATATTGGCACTGTAATATGGTGATCCCAAGACAAATGGCTTATTTTATACAATATATAAAGATATCCTTTAAGGTAGTTCTCAAAGGTGAAGAAAAAGTAGAAAAAAATGATGAATGACTTGTATAGCTACTTCACAAAAGAAGATACACCAAAATGTGCCATTGAGCACATGCAAAAGGGTTTAAAAAATTTCAATGATCAAGAAGGTATAAATTAAAACCACAGTGAGATACCACCCTACAGGCAGATGACTGTCGTAAAGATTGACAACATCAAATGTTGACAAGAATGAGGATTTATGACAATCCCCATATGGAAGTACAAAGTGATACCATCATTTTGGATAGCTGTTGGTCAATTTCTTGTAAATTTTAAGTATATCTACCCTATGATATGTCAATTCGTGCTCCAAGAGGAATAAAAACAACTTACTCAGAAAACTTGTAAATGAGTTCTATAGCAGCTTTATTTATAGTATCCCTCAAATTGCAAGCAACCCCAACAGCCATCAATAGGAGAATGAATATACAATGGTATACTACTTAAAAATAAAAATTATAAATGGTTGCTATATAGAACAACATGAATGAATCTCAAAAATGTTGTAGGTGAAGAAGCCAGTCCCCAAATAGCACATGGTCTGTGACTACATTTGCACCAAGGTCAAGAATAGGCAAAATTAATCAATGGCAATGGAAATGATTGCCCGGGGGTGGAAAGTAGGGGTGCATGAGGAAACTAAGGTGACAAAAATGTTCTAATCTTGATTGGTGGACATGTCAAAATTGAGCCAACTGTATAGTCAAGGCCTGTGCATTTCACTGTATGTAAATCTTACCCCAAATTTTTGAAAAAAACAAATGTGGATAATGTGACGTAACTTACAGTGAGCCTACTTCTTTTCAATTTTCATTATACATTTCTCTTTGAAACTATGACCACTCATAAGCCACTGTCCTACCTCTGCTCTCAGTAAAAGTCTCAGTGTTTTGAGTACCGTGAGATAAAGCAGGAGGGCTCGGCCTCTCCCTTTGAGGATCTCCCAGTCTCTGGCTTCTATGCAGGGGCCTGAATTAGTACCTTTGTGGTGCTCAGCCATTGGCTGGGAGGGGCCTGCTAGGAAGCCTGGGGTGACATCATATTCCTCTGATGATCCTGTGGTGTGAGATGAGCGACTCTTCTCTACTTGGTCTCCAGGGGAACCCCAAACCCAGGGGGACCCACTCCATGTCAGCCCAAGCTCCTCACTGCTTCTGGACCCACTGGAAGATGAACATTAACAGATACCTTGTTTTTTTTCCCAATGCTTGAGGAAGAATCAGTGGATACTCACTTGAAAATGATGCCAGTGTCTTCAGAAAAAAGTTGCTTTACGACACAGATGCCATTCTTTTGTCCACAGTGAAGAAGGGGGCGTCCACGGCTTGCTGTCCCAGCTCCTGAGCTGTTGTCCTCGCCCACTCAGCGGGGCCCTGTGCTCACGGGGACAGCGCTTTGGGACACTGCACATAGGTGGACTGGGTGTTCTGACATCTGTATTGGGAAGCAAGAATTGGCCAACAAAGACTTCTTTTATATAAAGGTATAAATAGTAAGTAATTTATAAAGAATAAATTGAATGAAAGGATTACACGCATTTATGATTCCTTCTTCCATAATTTGTTCCCACTTCATTATTGTTTTCTTCTCCCTCCTCTTTTTCTTCACTGTGGCAGTCATGAAAATGGACTACTCTTACCTGCTGCTGTGGGGATCATAACTGGCACACGGACCCAGATATTTCCCCACCAGGGCGCACGTCCTTTCTGAGATACTGGAAATCAAACCATCTGTGGGATGGAACGTGGCCTATCCGATTACAGCGTAGAGTTGATAGTTCACCTCATCCAGCCAGAATCAATAACACGTGTTTAATTAGAAGTCTAATAACCATGAGGACATGAAGAAACTGGGGAGGGGAAGCCAGGGAAAACCAGGGCAAAAGAAACACCTGGTCGAGTTTGGAGGAGCCGGGATTTGTTACAGTGCATGAAACTCCAGTGTGGGGAAGTCACGTGAAGGAATATTTTGGCCCAAAATAGGGAAAAGGATACCAAAAGGAAGAGTTATATATAAACAAAATAGCTTCCTTTAGAATTTTTCATTTCCCCATTAGGAGAAGTTTTCATATTTAGAATTGATTAACATTTTTAAAACATAAAATATTTTTCATTGCAAAGAGTTCTAGGAAGAAAATGTACTAGATTTGTCTTATCACCGCATTTCAAATATGTAAATTCTGTACAAATTAATCTGTGGGATCAATGAAATACCCATTCTTTAAAAAAAATCCATTGAAATTTGTGTGTCACTTGATGAATAAACTTTAAAGTTTATATGGAAGAAAATTTGCAAAGCATGAATAGCCAAAATCATTAAAAATTTTTTTACTGAAGTATTGTTGACATATTTTATTAGCTTCAGGTGTACAACATAATGATTCAACATTTATATATATTATGAAACCCTCGCCACAATAAGCATAGTTACCATCTGTCACCATACAAAGTTATTACACTATTATGACTATATTCCCTATGCTGTACTTTTCATCCTCGTGACTTATTTATTTTATAATTGGAAGTTTGTACCTCTTGATCCCCTTAATCTATTTTGCCTATATGGTGATCACATGTGTTCTGAGTCTGTTATGAGAGAATCTAGAGGGATAGAGTTTTAAGGATGAGTTTTTTTAACTGGTTCTGGGGTTTCTGGAATTGACTGTCTAGTCTGATTAGATTTAAAGATGTGATTAATAAAGAGAACACCTCCAGTTTGTGGTGTGACTAGCAACAGAGATGTGCAAATGGCACCACTGGAAGCTCCTAATAACAGGTGGCTGGCCGGGCCCCCAGGGATGGTGCTTTATCGGGAGTCAGCAGGGGGCTCTGTTGCTGGCATATCAGGCACTCTGCCGGGTCAGCCTTGCTGAGGGAAGTCGGCGTGGTTAAGCCCAGGCATAGCCTCCACCTGTCACCAAGGCCACTTTGCTCCTGAGCCCACTGAGTGAGCCCTGGGAGGCTGTGAGAGGCTGACCGCCATGCACAGGGCATGTGGTCCCGACCATCTGAGGGTGAGGCGTCGCCGCCATGGTGGGTGTCCTCGGGGCACTCACGGGACACAAACATCTTCCCAGCCTGCTGCCATCCTGTCTGGTCCATCTGCACACCTCTATATCTCAGAACCTTCCAGTCTTGTTCTCCCCAAACCATTCCACCTGTGCATACCTAACGCAGATGCCCTTCTGACCACCGTTTGTTCCAGACACAGAGCAAAGCAAATGAGCTGCTTGAGGTTCTGCCGCCTGTGGGAGTGTCCTTGGCCGCTGCCCTTCAGGTCACCCCCAATGTGCCGTTGTGCGGCAGCTGACCACTTCCAGGCGGCATCAGGATGTCGTGCAGGCCCATCTGTAGATCGGCCGCAGGCTTGTCCTTCGTCAGCTGGGTGGTGGTCAGCGAAACCCTGGGAGACCATGGCGCGGCTTCAGGGTGAGGAGGCGATGCCACAGGAGGCGGGCAGGGTGGGGCTGCGACCCCTGCTCATGCTGCCTGTACCCTACAGACCTGCACAGGTCCTAAACCCACTTCCCCCAGGCAGTCCCTTGCTGCCATCCACACCCCATCACGCGTGGTCGGCCCCACAATGCCAAGCTGACATGACATGTCATGGGCTGGCAGCAACTCCTTAGGACCCGGAAAAGGACCAGTGGATGGGAAGTCGTTCCCAGAGCCCCAAAGGCAGGCATCAGAAAGCTTGTCCCTGGGGAAGAGCTCTAGACGACTTCCTTCCTGTGGAAGTTTCCCCTGCGTCATGCGAAACCCTCTCTCAAGTGCCCGCAGTGTCTTCCAAAGACCAGCCCACGGTTGTGCCAGCTTCGTGACACAACCTCCATATGTCCCGCTCTGATCCGCCCCATCCTATCTCAATCCTTTGGGGGAAAATACAAGGACATATGTACCCATAGCTCCAGGAACTAATGGTGCTAAGTCTCTAAGAGAGGCACAGGGTGGTGTGGGAACATGAGGAGGGGACGGTCAGCTCCCAGCTGGTGACCAAGCGGGGCTGAGTGGGGGGTGGTCATTGTGATGGGCTGTGAATAAAGAGGTGGGATTTGGACCAGAAGAAGGTTGGTGGAGACCACAGTCGCCAAGAATGGCTGTAGGGCTCTGGAAATCATGGGCTCTGCCAGTGGGATGCGGATGGACTTCTGTCTGTGGCCAAGTATTCACTTCCTCAGCCCCTCATTTATTTCTTCAGCAGATACTTGTTGAGATCCCAGCATGAGAGCCTGTAGCCAGGGAGTCCCAGTGAAATGGCAGGTGAGGCCGGCAGGAGCCCTGGACTCGTGGGTCTCACGGTCCAGCAGGGAGGGCAGAGTTGACCTACGACGTCCACGGTGCCCAGTGTCTAGAGCTCTGGAGTGGTGGAGGAGGACGCTGGGCTATTGGAAACGAGCCACGAGGCAGGGGCTGCTGGCGCTGTGGGAGCAGGCGCGTCGGGTTTGAGACCTGGTGGCTCCACCATCCAGCTCCCCAACTGCGGCAAGTACTCCCTGAGCTTGAGGTTCACTGATGTACAGGGGACACTATCTACTTGCAGGGCTGCTGGGGGCACTTGGGGAGATGATGTGTGCAGTGTGCCCGGCTTGGGCACAGTGCTGCCCATAACACCTCCCTTTTATTGCCGTGTGGGTGATCTCATTAGTGAGAGGCTTTAACACCTGCTTTCTTCTCTGAAACTCAGACATTCAGATGGGGTGAGTTATCCCAGTACATGTTTGGCTTATAACTCACTTTAAAACAACGAAATAACCTACCTGTGATGGGAATCAATCACCTTTCAGATTCAACCCGTTTTCGTTTGAGCCTGATAGGGGCTGGAATGGAAGTGGGCCTGTAGCTGCCCCAGGCCTCACGCCAGGGGCTCAGGGGCTCATTGCCCGAAGTACCCGGTGTGAAGGCCCCTCGAAGACCTAGGGCTTGAGCTTGGTCCTGAGAGATGAAGAGGGGTTTTCTGGGTAGATGTGGACACCAGGTTGCCACAGGGCAGGTAAAGACAGGCTGGTACCAGTTCAGTTCCTCCTAAGACCTCAGGCCTGGCCAGAGTCTGGCCCCTGAGGCTGGGTGGCAGACGGGTCTATGGCATTGCTCTGGCCTGGAGTCCTTATCTGGGGGTTTGGTTCCAGTGTGAGCTGCCAGGGGCTGTGGCTGGAGAATCAGTTTAAATCAGTTCAAAATATCAGCTTAAATCAGATAGTTTGGCCCACTCTTAAGTGATGAGCACAGGACACGCGGTCATTGAGCTGAAGGCTGCCCATGCTCCTACTGGGGGACGATCTGGGGGAGCCCAGGCAGAGCCTGGCGGGGAGACTGTGCCACCCGCTCCTCCTCGCAGCTCTGGTTCTGAATAGCGCCGTCTGAGCCGTGACCCGTGGCTGCCCCCCCACCCCCCTGCCCTGGGGCCGGTGCACGGGCAGGCAGGAGGTGCCTGTCTGACAGAGCCAGAGGAGAGGAATATTCGTTTGTACTCAGAGAAAGGACTTCGGAATATGAGTGTTCTTATCCTGAACCACCCGAGTAAAGCCCTCGACTGAGAGCAAAATGGGGAACTGGGATGGGCGTGCATGTCAGTAAAGGTGCAGGATCATGGCTAACGCGCTCTCCCTGGTGGTTCTGATCGCTGGACGATTTGCTTTAAATAGGATCCCAGGCTCCTCTGAGAAGAGTGATTTCACGGAAGTTTGCTCGGTGGACCCTGGTCAGGCCTGGCTCCGGCGGGGATGCTGGGCCTCAGAAGCACCGGGAGCAGAGGGGAGGGGCGTCACTTCCCCCTGGGGTTCGGGCCTGCCTGGGCCCGCTGTCTAATCCCAGTGAGTCAGCAGGAGTGGAGGGACGATCCCCAAAAGTGAGCAGGATTCATTGGTGGCATGAGTCACACTTGGGTGGCATTATGAAAACATAAAAAACGGGATGGGAAAAATCGTATTAGCTTGCCAGACAACTGAGTTAAAGTGGAGTGTGGCTTGGAGGGCGGTGGGCTTGGGTGGTAAGGCAGGGGGTCCTGCTGGTGCTCAGAAGAGAGAGCGGGGGCCTGGCAGGGTGGGCAGAGCGGGCCCCAGAGGATGCAGCTGCCACCGCCATCAGCTCCGGACCCGCCTCAGCAGAGCCAGGGAGGGGCCACCCTTCCAGATCCCCCGGGGGGCCTGGGCCCTTTGCTGGGTTGGCTTCCACAGGGATGGCTCGTCACTGCCACAGCACCTCGGTGCAGGCTTTAACCTCCCTTTGGAGACAAACCGAGGGAAAGAGAGTCAGCACCTTACCTGTGGCCGCAGAGCTCTCAGGGGAAGGGTCCAGACTGTCCAGATGGGCTCCGCCCCAGAGACCAGCTCTGCACACCCCCAGCTGTTGCAATGCCCCCTTCCCTCCCACACCCTCCCTGTCTCTGTCTTTCTCTCTCAGTACTTCCCAAGCATCTGTGTGGATGACTCACTAAAACCTCTTTCCCTCTGGCCCTCAGAGTGACCCCTGTCCATAACAGCACTGTGACTGTGTCCCCTGTCTGTCCACCCAAGCCCTGTCACTCTGCTCAGGCTGACAGTGGTGCTCCCCCACCTCCCCTTCCACTCCCAACAATCAGCATGGCAGAAACATGCTTCTGACAGTTTTTCCCACAAAGGAATCTCCACTTCTGAGCTGGTAACTGGATGCACAGCGTTGAGGAGGCTAGCAGGGTGGACATGTGCTGTGGACCACCTCTCCGCACCACTGAGGGCATGGCAGAGGGAGTGTGAGGGGACCTTCCCTGGATGCTGGGAGAGAAACATCTCTGTTGGCACCGGTCCCAGGCATGTCCAGCCCGGCTCCACCATGCCGGAGGACGGGCCTTGCCCTGGGCCTTCCTTCACGCCCTTGCTGGCTCTCACATGCAGGGCTCCTGGGAGGGGGTGCTGAGGTCCCGAGTGGTGCCGCCTGGAGCAGGATGACGGGCTGAGCGGAGGCTGCCGTCCTGTCCCCCAGCCCCGTGTTTGCTGAGCGCACATCTGGCCTGAGCCTCGGCACAGCGTAAAAAGTGTTTTTAAGTGTGCAGGACGACAAGTACAATTGTCATTCAGAAATGGTCTATTTTCCCCTTTGAAAGACTGTCTGAACACAGTGAGTTATTTTCCTGATCTTTTTCAGTAAATCAAAGGTTTCGCCATCATGTAAACCCCGGGGCGATGGGCTCCCCAGCCCCCTGACGCTGTTCTCTGAGGTTTCGATGCTATCTCGTCACCAGCAGGCCTGACGGAGATGCAGCGCGGATGCTCGCCTCCCGGGTGAGATGAGATTGAACCCTTCTCACCTCCTCGCTGGCGGCTCAGCACCTGCAGGAGCAGCTCCGCCGAGGGACACATGGGGCTGCTGCTGCTCCTACGGGGGGTCCCCTCGGCTGTGAACCCTGGAGCCCGAAGGGGCTACAGGGCTGCTGGCCCTTCGACCAGAAGCAAGTGTCCCGTCACTTACGAAGGGAGAGAGAGAGAGAGAGAGAGGCTTCATTCTCTAGGCACACCCTCAGGACCCCTGTGGTCCAAGGGCAGGAGGCAGCCAGGTCTTTCCTGAGCTGGACCCTGTGAGGGCAAATGAGGTGATAAATGCCCCCCAGGCACCCCCAGCTAACCCCCCATTTCCTGACGCTGGGGCCTGTCTTCTGGGTAAGGCCCCGAGCCTTGGAGCTGGTCCAACCCTGAAGTGAGGCCATGAGCATTCTGCACCCGCCCAGCCTCACCCCCCAAGTGTGGGCCTGCTGGTGTTGGGGTGGGCCATCAGCAGACATGGGAGCTCTGAGCTGGCGATGGCCCCCTCGACGGTTTTCCAAAATGTGGAGTCCTGGTCCAATATCTGGGATTGTGCACAGCTAACCTGCTCCCAGGTGACAGAGCTGCTGACCAGGGCACCCCACGTGTGCCCACAGGGCGTCCCAGGGGCCAGGAAGCGGGAGGGCCATTGGCAGGACCTGAGACAGGTGAGTTCCCACTTGTGGAAGCACCATCCCCCTGCCCCCGGCCGGCCCTCAGTCCCTGGCTCTGAGTCGTAACTCTGGGGATGCCCCTGCCCGGCTCTGTCCCCTGCAGTGACCTCTGGTAATGTGACACAACTGGACCACCTTGGCGGAGGGTCTGAACACCCCCATGGTCTGTCCAGCCTCCCTTGACCTATCGGCTTCAACCCTTCTAGAGCTGACGGCTCCCCAGGTGCAGCAGCCTATGGCCTCACCGCTTTGCACCCCATGCCGGCTGCGTGGGATCCCTGTGGTCCTCCCTGGGCCGGCCCCTTGTGCCGATCCTCTGGAAGCTGGTCCCACCCAGGCTGGAATTTGGGACTCGGTGCATCAGCCCTCACAGTGCACCTCCACGTCTGTCGGCCCATCCACCCTGCAGTCTGCTGTGCCCCCTCCTGCCCACAGGGCCCTGGCCTGAGGCCCCCTGGCCCCAGCACACTAATCATGTCTCTGCCTGCGAATGCCAGGGGTGTGGCCAGGCTGGGCCCCAGGAGGTGGCGCCAGGCCGGCTCTCCTGCACGTATGGCCTCACCCTGCACTTGGCGGCTGTGCCCCCGCCTTACCCCAGGGGCCGCGGGCCACTGGCCCCACACCACACCCAGAGTCGGGGAGGGGTGGCCTCGGGCCCGGGGTGTTGGATCTGCGTGTGTATGAGCTCCTCCGAGCTGGGCGCCTGTGGTGGGTACACCGGGCGCCCTCAGCACCTCAGCATCTCCCTCGGTTCCCACTCCACTGACTACAAGCCAGTCCACTGCCGCACCTGCAGAGGAAGGCGCCACTCCCCCCTCCCTCACCCCTGCGTCCCACCTTCTTCTGGGTTTATCAGTCTGGTGCGTTACTTATTGCAACTGTTTTTTTCTTCTAACCAAAACAAATTTTCTTTGCTTTTCTCCATTCCCGTTAATTGTGATTTATATGAACTCAAAAGTCTCCACAGCAGCATTTGTATCTGGAAGCCATGAATCCCAGGAAGTCACTTCCTCTCAGGACACGCACACCGCAACACACGCACATATGCGCACACACACGTACAAACACCACACATACCCTATACCACACCACACGTGCACATGTGCATACACCTCACGCACACCCCACACGCTGGACCACACTCACACACACACACACATGCACACACACACACACACGTGCACACACGATCCCAAAGCTGTCACTCTCTCGCGGCCCCGGCAGGAGTCAGGGAGAGGTTTTCCAGACAGGAGGCTGGGCTCTGCGAGGCGCCGCACCGGGCTGCCAGCCCTCCAGTCCCTGCTGCTTTCTCTGGACCGAGACCTGGCCAAGGACTGACTGCCACCAACAGCCCTGGCCACCGAGCACGACCCAGCCCTCCTGCCTTCTGGTCCCGTGAGAGCTGCTGGTACAACACGGGAAATGGGTGCATGTCCCACCCAGGTCCAAGGAAGCCCTCATCCTGCCGGCAGGGCAGTGACACCAGGGGCAGGGGCCCGGGCCCAGCCTTCTCCTCTGGGTGCAGCGCCTTCTGTTGCGGACCGTGACCGCCACCATCAGCAGGGGTAGCAGGTGGAGGGTGCCCAGCACTTCCTCCGCTGTTGGGTGGCTGTGCATCAGCTCAGGCCTGGACCTGGCTCTGACCCTCCCACCCCGGCCCTCGGAATCTGCATCCCAACAACTGTCAGGCAGGGCCTTTCCCTCCTGCCTCCTGCGCTCACCGGGGCTTCGCTGCTCCAGGGAAAGTTGGCCCGGGGCTCCCGCCTGCTGCTCCTGTGCGCTCCGAGCCCAGGCCCAGCGGCTGCCTCCTCTCAGGCCCTCTCGGCAACCAGGCAGAGGGGCCTGTCCTCTCCCCGTTCCCAGGACCCTGGTGGTCTTCACATGTGGCCTGTGCTGCTGTGCACTCACTTGCCTCCGCTGTCGGCAGAGAGCTCCCAGAGGACACCCCCTGAGCCCACACAGCCCGTCTCCCCTTGGCAGCGCTGCTCTGCACAGCAAGGGAGCTAAAATATGTGTATTCTTCAGGTGCTCAGAGAACAGAACCCCTGGGAGTATATGCATACGTGTTCCTACTTGTATATGTGTATGTATGGATCATGTGTATATATGAGAAGGAGACTGAGAGATTTAGTTGGAGGAACTGGCGATCGCAGGGCCGGCGAGGCTGGGATCTGCACGGCAGGCCTGCGGTGGCCCCTGGCAGGCTCTGTGTAGCAGCCTAGGGGAGGGGCTCCTTCTGAAGGGGGCCGCGGGCTCTGCTCTTGAGCCTTCCGCTGACTGGATGGGGCCACCGCGTTATGGAGGGGGGTGGCTTTACTCAAAGCCTACTGACGATAGACGGTAATCACAACTAAAAATACTTTCACGGCTGCTTCCAGATGGGCATTTGACCAAACAGGTGGGCAGCCCCGTTGACGCATGAAATGGCCCATCGCCGCACATGAAGCCCTCACAGCAGCTCCCGGCCAACGAGGCACACTCAGGAACCTGAGTGATTATTATCAGCAGTCACGGGTACTCACTGCCCACTGACCTGCTCAAGAGATTCAGTAGATGCGAAAGTATTGGGGGAATCGGGTCACCGACACTGAGGACCGAGTGGGGCCTGTGCACACCCCTGCATGGGGGCTCAGGACATTCAGAGACTCCCTGCACCAGCCACATGTCCTCTGGATTAAGTACTCATTAATTTCTGTGATTGCATTATTTTACTAGGCTCTTTAGGTAAAAAAGGGGTTTTCCTTTCTTTCTTTTTTTTTTAAATGAGGAAGGGAAAGCCTGAAACCTATGAGATTGTAAGCATCTTTGAGGATTTCTCCTTGGAATCATTCTATATGCATGTGTTTTGATTTGACAGTGTAAAGTCACCTGGTGGGGGTTTGTCCTGATTGCCAGTCAGGTGCCTCTCTGCAATGGAGAGCAGAGAAAGTTGCCTAGAAAAATCCTATTCTTGTACAGTGTAATTCTTCAGGGCGTTTGTGTTTTCGTGAAGGTAAAATGGTTACCAGTGACGTGGGTAGGGGCCTCAGGATTTTTCCTTTTCCTTTTCCAGACTTTTAAAAACGCTGAAAAAATCACCAATGTTGAAGTGTGTGTTATACTTTTCTCTCCTATTTATTCGGAGAAAATAGCTTTTTTTAATGCAAATAATTGCAGGGGTAAATTTCCACAACATATTCTTATGAAAAAGTACAACACTGACATACTCCTGGACAACTGGGTTTTTCTACACGAGCTGTTGATGGCACTTGAAAGCTGGTTGGTAGACGTGGACATTTCTAACCAGCCAGACAGGCCTTCAGAATATACAGAACCACTTGGGAATTACTTATTATTGTTGTCAGAACCATTGCATGAGCTGAGAACAAACAGAGGCTTATGTTAGACACAGCTGAAGTTTAAAAAGTTTTACTAGTCATTTGTGCAAATTTCACAAGTATGTCTCACACATTTGAATAATTTCCCTTTTAACAATCATGCTCCTTGACTCAGATGTGGCAATATGATGTTGCAGTGGATGGAAGCACACCATTGCACTTCGGGAGGCTTCCCCATCTCTCAGGGCTTGTGTGGAAGTGGACAGACTTCTGCATCCTTTGGATCATGAAGTGAGTGAAAGAGCGAATGAAAAACCATGAGGAATTTTTCTGGTAGACTTAAACCAGAGATTTGAAATCTCTACAAGCTGTATATTTGTGTTACCGAGTAGCTGAATTTCATATGCTTTGCATGCACATTTTGTAAATAATTATATTACAGTTTTTTTTTTTCACTTTACTGAAATAGCTCTAACAAGTGCAAAGGATGCATGGGGTAGACCTGGTCCACTAAAGCAACTGCTGTGATTTTCCTCATCTGTTAATCTTATCAGGCGCTAGTATATGCGCGCTTACAAGAAATCTCAAATTGTTGTTATAAACGGTTGAGGTTACTTAAAAGCACAAACACAAAAGATGTATTTATTTCTATCATCTATCTATCTATCTATCTATCTATCTATCTATCTATCTATCTATCTATATCTATCTATCTATCTATCTATCTATCATCTATCAATCATCTATCATCATTTATCTATCTATCATCTGTGTATCTATCCTCTCTCTGTATATATCTACCCACACACTTATTTCTGCAGTGTTCTTTAGATGAATGCCAGGAGGAACCCTGAAGGGAGGGCTGATTTCCTTAGATGCCTGGGGAGGCCAGGAGGAGACCCAGGGTCAGTAGTGCCAGGACTGCCTCACACCATCATCCTTGCTGCTCTCTGAGATCAGACTCGATTATCCAGCTCCTCTCATTACCGCAGGGGCACGGCCACCCTCAGTGCCAGGATCTCATCCCAGCTCGTGGTGGCAGAGAAGGTGTGCCACGATCTCCTGCGAGTCTCTGTACAGACCCTCTGTGCATAAGCCTTTGGTTACACATTCATGGAGAATATGGCCTGATGACCGGCCTGCACGGGTCCCTGGCACACACCCATGGCATGTTGAGTGTGGGGCTGACACGCGGATTCACAGTCCTGGGGAATGGCGGGGAGCAGGGGAAGCACAATCGCACAGAGACGAGTCCCCCATGGTGAGCATGGGCAGGGCCATAGGACAAGGCCAGATGCATGATGCCCTCCCCTGCCACCTTCTCAGCCCTGGCATGTGCTCGATGGAAGCTGTGGTTAAAGACCAGAGGCCAGTGAGCTGAGGGTGACGCATCCTTGCCATCCAGGGTTTTGCAGTCTAAGGAAGGGGCAGACTTAAAAGTGGCCGACAATGGGTGGGATGCTGTTCTAAAGCCCTCCGTGGGCAAACGGGAGCAAGGGAGATGCCTGAGAGTGGGCGGCTGGCAGGTGTGGTGCAGGACTGCCAGGTGGAACGGATCGGGAGGCCAGCAGACAGGCGGCTGGCAGGGGTGGGCTGCGCTGTGGCACCAGGCACCATGGGCTCCCGGGAAGTGTCGGGAGGAGTGTGAGCAGCTCCAGCACCCCCTGTAGCTGGCGGCAAGACCTCCTCCCTCTGGCCCTGGGGAAGGCGGCTTGCCCAAGTGTGGACCCCAAGATCACCTTGGTTGAGCTGAGAGAAGTGGCTGGGCATGGAGTTGCCTCGCAGGGCAGCCTGCAGCGTTCATACTGCTTGTCCCGTGGCTCCGTGGCCTTCACTCGGCCACCTACACATGCTAGGTGTGCAATGGGGCTTGGATGCTGTGGACAGAGTGAAGGTTCCTGCAGCCAGGATTTCCACCTGGCCCTGGTCGGCTGGCTCACTACACACGTGTGGGCAATGCATTGTTATTGACTCTATATAAGGAGCTCCACCCAGTGCTCTGGGTGACATGGTGGCAGGGCTGCAAGGCTGCAGGAGAGCAGAGCAGAGGCTGGAGTGGTGGCAGTGCTGAGGACAGAGGCCCAGAGGACGGCTGCGGAGGCAGAGAGGCCCAGAGGCAGAGGCCGGCTTGTTGCGTGCAGACTCGCTCTGAGTGGACGGGATTCTAGAGACTGACCTGCCACTGTCGGAATGAAGTTAGGGATAAACCCTTTCACCCCAAGAATGTTTCATTGTCATTTTTTAGTCTCACTGAATCCATAGTGAACTTGTCTGGGGCTGAAACCCACTGGCAGGACAGATGCCCAGCAGTCGGGGATTAGGACATGTGGCTCATTTCCAAAGACGAAGGAAGGGCAGTTCAGCCACAGGGGACACATTTGTCCAAGGCCCAGAGTTGCGAGGGGGCCTGGGTAGAGGTCCAGGGCGCTGTCTGCTGGGGGAGCAGGGGGCCGGGGGCTGGGAAGGCGCGGTCTCCCTCTTCCCGTGTGGCCTGGTCAGCCAGGGCAGGAGGCTGGCCCGTTTGGAGGACAATCCTGGTGGCCCCATGCACAGGATGGGCGAGGCCTTGGGAGGCTACCCCAGAAGGGACAGCAGGCCTGGATCTGAGGTCTCGGGACAGAGGCCGTGGAGACGAGTCCATGGCTCAGAAACATTTCCACCTTGGGAGACAGATTGGAGGCTGGAACCAGCAGGGACAGGGCCGCCGGGATGAGGACGAGCAGCTGCAAGATGGGTTCCAATTCTGCTCCCCAGGCAGGAACAAGAAAAATAGTCAGAAAGGACATGTGGCGGCACTGCTGACGGGGAGCGATGGCCGGGGCCCAGACAGAAGCAGGCGCTGGGTCCTCTCCGCGGCCCCCAGGCCCCCCGGCCTCTCCTCCGGCACCCTTCCTGAGATGCCCCATCACCTCCCACTGCGCGGATGACCGTCTGTGAGCCACCGTGCCTCAGTTTCCACGTTTGGCTCAGATCCCTTCTATGAGCTCCAAACAGGAGTTTGCAACTCCGGTTAGAAACGCCCCCGGGAGCCTCACACAGCACCGGCTCCGTCTGTCCATCAGAAACGCATCTCAGGAGCTTCCCTTCCAAGCTGCAGCCCCACTTCCTGGGGCCTGGTCCCCTCCCCCAGCCAGCTAGGCAAGGAGCTGGAGTGTTTTTCCCGCCGACCTTTCCTTAGACTCCAGAGTGTTCTAAGTCCTGCCAGCTCCTGGGCATGCCATTCTCCCTGGGTCTGTCCAGCACCCCTGCTGATGCCCTGGTCTAAGGTGCCAAGGCTCCGCACCTGGGCTGCCTACTCACGGGGGCTCCTTACCGCTCTCTCTCCTGCAACATAGTCTCTACTGCACAGCCAGAAGGGTGCTTTTAAAGGTACAATGCGAGCACTCTTATCGTGTTCCGGGCTCTCTAGCACCCCTCGGTTCAATCCCACATTCCTAATCTGGCCATATCGCAGTGTGATTGGGCCCCGCCGAGCACCCGCTGTTTCTCATCAGGCTTTCTTCCCAGTGAGGGGTCAGCAGTGGGCTGGCTTCCTCGTGTCCCCCTGAGGGGGCCAGGCCCCTCCAGGCCTCGGAGCCCTGTGTGTATGGCTCTGCCCCTCAACCCCTTTACAGGACTCTTTTGAAATGTCCCTTCCTCGGGAGGGTCATCTCTGACTCGCCAGACCGAGCTGGGCCCTCGGACACGCTCTTTCTTGACCTCCTCTACTGAAGACAGCTGGGATTAAAAGCTACAGGTGTAAGTTTTGACTGAAGTCTTTCCATGGATGGTAAACTCAATAAGAACTTGGACCATATACATAACCTCTCATATTACCAAACCCTAGATTTTAAAACCATGATTGTTTGTAAGTGTGCTCGGTATGTACTTTTATTTCATATCTGTGGACTTAAAGCAGGACATATAGAGATACGTCTGGGCTAGGAAATCTGCTTGTCTGCGTGGGATCTCCCAGGGTGCCCAAGACCATATGTCAAAATCCGAAAGTCTCTTCATTGCATCCTGAGGTTCCAGTCTTTGGGGTTGTCTTATAACTCCCGGAGGGCAGCAGGGTCAGTGGCTAGACCAAGGCATTGGAGTCAGATTGCTCAGCCCGAATCCTTGCCCAGCTGATGACTGATGGTGGGAACTGAAGGGCAGCTCTTAATCTGTCTGCACCTCGTGTTCTTTACGTGTGACATGGGGTAACACTGGTGTTCACAGCACAGGCTTGCAGTGAGGAGATAACTGATAGAAAATATTTAGAATCAAACTTGGCATATGTTAATTGGTTAATATGTGTTATTATTGTTATTGTAATAATTCTTATGATTAATGTAACCACTATGCATGCTAAACTTGCAAACGACTATGTGTAGATGAAAATGTCAATGTGTTAAATCACAGTGAAATACGACTATCATGTAAGCTGGAAAAATTAGTATCTGCTGTCTATATGAAGCTAAATTACAGTAATAAAATTTCATCTTTCAAATTTTAATCTTTTAAGTTTTGATTGTGAAGTAGTGTCATTAAAAATTAATACAAGTAATCATCACAGTAACAATGGTTTTATTATTTTAATCTTGTTTTGGTTATGTTATTGAACACCTGCTATAATATTCTCTGAATCAAATCACTTTCACATTTCTGATTTTAGTGTCACAGAAATGCTGGGAGGGAGAATTCTGCTTCCAGCTATGACAGAGTGGCAGTAATAGACCATCCCTCCTACTGAGAAAGCTTGAAAGTGTGGATAAAATTAAAAAACAAAATGTTTGAAAGCATTGGAGAGACATAAAGGCAGACAGATTTGAGAGACTGAGGTCTCAGAAAGAAAGGGTGCATAGAGAAGTCACCCTGACACCCTGACCTTTTCCCCCAGGGCATTTGTGGATGTGAAGTGGCTGGGATGGAGCCACAGAAATGCCGAACACCTAAGCAGGGGTCACACTGCCACACCGGGTTGGTGATCAAAGCTGGGTGTCTGGACGTGCAAAGAAGGAAAGACCCTGACAGACCCCACCCCACCCAGGCTGTCCGCTGAACCTTGGAGATGCACAAAACATTTGAACCCCAGCCTCGAATTAGCCTGAAACCTCATTTAATTGAAGTGTTGTACCTCTCTTCACACTGTGTGTGAGGGGATAAAGCGAAGGTTTTCTTGGGGAAGATAACATTGTGCAGAACCTGTAAAATTTTCATACACGTGGCTGGGACCAATTTAGACACTAGCAGGCCTAGCAGAAAACAGAAATGAGAGAAAAAACTGACAACAGAATCAGACCCATGGGTGACCATCTGTTGGAGGCATCAGACGGATTTGCAATAACAAAGAGTAAGATGAAATCACACATAGAAACAAGAAAATAGGGGGCACACAGGAGGAGGCAGATCCCTTAGGTTCTTGTTTCAACTTTGCTTTTCATTCATCTTCTGAATGTGAGCAAGTTAGTCCAGAAGCTTCGGTTACTTACCCGCAGACTTTGGATAATAGCATTTCACCCTAGGATTGTGCAGGCGGAGAGGGCCCGGGTGCTGCGCCCTTACAACCTGAGGTATTGCCAGCAGTGCTACCTGGGAGCTTTTTGGCATCTTAGGACTCATGTATAATTAATTCCCCAGCACCTGCTTTGAAGTAAGAGCAGGTGTTCCCTTGGGGCCTCCCATCCTGGCTTAATACCTAAAACAGTCTTGTCCGTACTGTGGGCACTTAACAAAAGCTTGTTGATGAACTGATTTGGATGTGACAACGTCTGTCTTCTTATCACCCATTCAGGATCCCTCTCTTTGGTGCTACCATTTTATTTACCTACCTGTTAATGTATTCATTTATTTATTTTGATTGTACATCTTCATCCAAATGCATACGAATAGTAAATAAAAACATTCTGAAGATTCTAAAACATTAAAAAAAAAATCCCACTTAGAGCATTAAAACATTCTGATAGATACTATTCATTCCAAGAAGGCTTATGAAGTGAATGTGTGTGAGGATCACTATGTGTCAGAGAAAACACCTGGCAGCTGCAGATGCTCAGAATCTGATTTCTGTCTCTGTTTTTTTGTTTTTTTGGGGTTTTGATTTGTTTATTTACATTCCAAACAGAGCCCCTATTTTAGTGCATTGCACAGAACCTTGGGTTCTGAAGAGTGAAGCTAGGGAGTGTGGGTCTGTGTACTAGGACACCGACTCACTGGGTTTGCAGACGGAGCAGAATCGAGTTGCAGATTTTAGATAGTTTGGAGAAGCAGGCAAGTCCTGGAACTCCTAATATTTTTTTTCCTGTTGTATATCCACAATTCTTCTTGTGCTAGCAAAGTCCCGTTTATAGACTACTCTGTTGGAGTTTATATTCACGTGACTACTAGCATTTTACGTGTAGAAAGAGTTCAGTTTTCTTTGAGTCCCCCTGGCAGGATTCTCGAGCACAGCAAGGTCCACAGTACAGCACCAGTGTGGCTGCCGTTGAGCCCGACCTCCAGGAAAGCAAGGTGTGTTTTATGGACTCAGAGAGCCTCAGGGGGGCCTGTGGTGGAGTATTTCCTGGTGTTTCAGGGCAGGAGACCAAGCATGTGTTTCCTGAGAAGCCACATAAGTTTCACGGGCCTCCTGCCGGGTGTGAGGTGAAAAATGACCTTTGACGCCCACATTTCTAAAGGCAGGAAGAGGGCTGAGAGAGCTGGTCAGCCATATGGAGTGTCTGCAGAGGTGGCCCAGAAGGATGTTGGTTCTGAAGGAATTCTCTGAAAGGGAAGCCAAGAGCCACGGAGAATCAAGGAACAGACACTGGGCTGGGCGCAAGCTCCTTCTCTGCCCTAGAGCAGGGGGCCTCTCAGCACGACTCACCTGGACCTCAGGGTGGCTCTGGGCCGGTGACACAGTGGGGTGCCTGCTGTCCTGCCCTCCAGTGTGCGTGTGGGAGACAGCCACCCGTCTCCGTGCCACCATTGACTTTGGGCTGTGTGGGAGGCAGGTCGTTTTTAAAAAAATAGTCCTAGGTTTCCAGGCCAAGCGAACTCCAGCCCAAACCTGATGCAGAGAGAAATATAATACCAGGGCTTTGGAGCACTGGGCTTTAAGAGGGCCATCCTGTTGAGAGGTCCTGCCTGGGGATGACAGGAGATGCGTATGTATGGCTACGAGGGGCGACTTTGGCAGCTGTACAGGAAGTTTGCACCCTCCTCCTCCGGCGTCTGTCCCTTCTGCAGCTGAGAGGAGTACACTGTCCTGCGGTAATATTGGGCTTGGCCATCTGGCTTCCTCTGGGCACTGGAATGTGGGCAGAGAGGCCAGCAAGCCAGTTCCACACAAAGGCTGTGAGAGACACTGCAAGTTTCTACAATCACGTTCGGGCTCTACCCTCCCTCTGGAGGCTCTCACAGCCCCAAGTGTCTGATCCTCCGGCCCTGGTACTGGAGCTGGACAGCATGCCTGGGCATACCTGAACCTCATCTCCACCTGGAGCCAGGCTGCTGGTATGAAATCAGTATTTGCTGTTTTAAGCTGTTGAGATATTGAGGGGTTGTTTGTTAACCAACATTATTACGACAAAAACTGCCTAATGCAGATAAGCAACTGACAACACCAGTGAGATTGGATGGTTGGAAGAGGTAATCCTCACTTAGCACTATGCACCAAAATTTAGGCATGCACTGAAAATGCAATATGTTTAAACAAAACTATGAATAAATATGGATGCAGACAATCAACTGACATAGAGCAGTTAAGGACCTTGTAGAAAAAAAACTCATGGGAGAAATCAGAGAAAATTTAAAATAGATTGGACTTATAAAACACTATATTTCTATAGACCATAGAAAGTTGAAATTCACAAATCGTGGAAAAAACGCCTGTGAGATAAGCATCATTTACTCCATATTTCGCAGATGGGAACATGGAGATTGGAGGGGTAGGATGCCCTCTGCAGAAGGGTACGCACAGGGCTGATAGATACCAAACTGAAGCCCGCATATCACACACGGGGTGTCCGTCCAGTGGAAAAAACCTTAACCTGCACTGGTCCGCATGCCCACGGCCTGTTGGGTCCAGCACTGTCTCAAGGAAGCTCCCATGGATTGTGTACTTTCTTTTGTCCAGGAGGCTGAGTTATGTATTAAATCCCACATATGCAATCGACTGGCCGGTGCAGATTGCATCCTTCAGAAATGTTATTCAGTTGAACAGTGACCAGCTATTCCCAGGGTGGAAACTACAAAGATTGGCTATTACAGACAAACAGAGATTGGAAAACGAAATCTTGTGAAATTAAGTCTCAGGTTGTTTAAGCCGGACAAGGGCTGTACTGGAACCTCACTCATCGTCACCCAAAACTCCGTTGTCAAGAGTCTTGACAAGAGCTCATAGCAAGTGAAAAATTAAGTTACGTCTTCTGACTCGAACTAAATAGTGTCTTGAGCAATGAACCCCTGGGAGATACGAGCCATTTGAGAACCTTCCATTGTGTTTGATGACTTTGAAAACCTGCGGTATGGCCAGCATAGAGTTGCTTTGTTTAGACAGAGGCAGAGGCCTTCTCCCGTGTGGTCTGTGCGCTGGCCCTGACCCTGCTGTCTGACTCGGCCGCAGCCTGTCTGCTCTTCTATCTCAAGCCAGGGACACACTGGCCGCGACTCGATTCCTCGGGATGGATAGTGAGAAGTTGTGACAGACAGACTCCAGGGTTGCCCTCTGCCCCCACCCCCAGGTGTTCAAGCCCTCGAGCCATTCCTCACCCCTGAGGATGGGGGGGACCTGTGACATGCGGGGAGCAATGGGATGAGGCCAAGGGGATGGGACGTCCTTCTAGGAATGGCCACACATTAAATGCTTCTGGCTAGCAAGCTCCAGGCACTCTCTTTGCTGGTTTGATGGTCTCAGTGAGCTTGCTGGGGAGGCCCATGAGGCAAGGAGCTGCAGGCTGCCCGTAGGGCCTGGGGGTGGTCCCCGCTTAGGGCCAGCAGGAAGCCAGGACTCTCAGAATCGCAGTCACAAAAAATAAATTCCTCCAATGACCTAAGAGCACTTGGAAGCAGATACTTCATTATTTGATCCTCTAGGTAAGACCCCAGAGCTGGCCAAGGCGCTGACAGCAGCGTTTGAGACCCTAAGCAGGGGGCCCAGTTAAGTCACGCTGGACTCCTGACCCTTGGAAACTGTGAAATGATAAACATGTGGCATTTTAAGCCATTAAGCTGGTGGAAACTGATTATACGATGATGGATACCTAATACGAAGTAGGGGAAGCAGGACACACACAGAGAGAGGCCTGGGTGGGCCAGGCATACCTGTGGGGACTTCCTACGTGCTCTCCATTTGGGATTTTTATTTTAAGTGAGATGGTGCCACGGTTAATTTTATTTCATGTGTGTGCACTTGACCGGTCCTGGGATGCCCAGATATCTGTTCAAACATTTTCTCTGAATGTGTCTCCCAAGGGGTTTCCAGAAGACATCAGCATTTGAACTGGTGACTGTGAAGCCGAGGGCCCTCCCTGGCATGGGCAGGTCTGCACCGAGCAAAGGAGGAAATAAAAGGAGGCTCTGCTCTTTTCCCGACAGCTGGAGCTGAGCTGCCCGTTGGCCGTCAGTGGGCCTGGCTCTCAGGACTTTGGGCTGCACCTGTGGCCTCCCAGGGTCCCCAGCGTGCAGACGGCAGGTCATGGGACTTCTCGGCCTCCGTGACAGTGTGAGCCGATGGTCGCAGTGACTGTCTTTCTAGGGATCTGTGCATATCCATTCTGGCTCTGCCTCAGGTTCTTGGAGAACCCTGACTAATACAGGTTTGGCACCAAGAGGGATTCTAGACGGACAGAGTTTTAAGGATGAATTTTTTGACCTAGTTCTGGAGTTTCTGGAATTGGCTGTCTAGTCTGATTGGATTTAAAGATGTGACTGGCCCTACTTCTGGTAGTAAAGAGAACACCTCCTGTTCATAGTGAACTAGCAACAGAGCTATGCAAATGTTCCCATTGGGTGCCACTTACAAGGGGCAAGGAGCTGGATGCCAATGTGTGTAGTGCTTCTGAATGTTTTTGGAAAACTAATGAATATGATGACATTGGCTGGTTGCTTCTAAGGTTGTTGGGGAAAGTAGGGAAATGGAAAGAGGAGCTCAGGGGCTTGATTGCCGGGCTTGGGTACAGGATACATCACCTGCATGTGTCCTGGAGGACAGCCTTACCTCCTGTAGGGGCCAGTGTGGGATTTTGTGCGGAGGATGATGGGATCAGATTTATGTTTGTTATGAAGCACTGCACGGCTCCGTCCGGAAAGGACCATTGGAAACCAGGCCAGAGCATCTGCAGCAGCCCAGGTGAGACTGGGGTGGCTCTGCTCGGGCAAGAGAGGCTGAGTTACTGGTGCACAAAAGGCCGGAATCCAGGAGCCGTCGTGAAGTGGGTGTGACGGCCCTTGCCGCTGGCTTGGTGCTGAGTGTGACGGGATGCAAAGTTACAGGTGACCCCAGGGTCCTAGTGGGACTCACAGGACACCTGGGATGGAGGTGCTGTTTGCTGCGGGGTGGTGTGGACACAGTGCATCTGAGATGGCCATGCGTCGTCGTTGGAGGCCACAGCCATGCAGCCACAGTCATACAAGCCTGCAGTTCAGGAGGAGGTCTGGGCTGGCGACGCGACTGTGGGTCCCCAGTGCAGAGCTGTCACTCAGAGGCAAGGGGAAGTGAAGAGAAGAGTCCGTGCAGGTGTGAGCGTGAAAGTCTGGGGTGACCCTGGAGGAGGCGGAGCGTGCCGACCCCCGGCTGAGCTGGGCAAGGGAGGGGCCGCCGCGCGCTCCTCGTCGCACTGGGGCTTTGTCTCCGGGCGGGTGGAAGGGTGATCCCCACGCACTGCAATCTTATTCTGGTAAGTAAAACTCCCCGCAGTGAGTTTCTTGCTGGGAGCAAGATTTTGGTGAGCTGCTGGTGCTCACAGAGCGCTAACAAGGCGGGGGCTGTCACCCGCAGGCGGAGGGAGGGGAAGCAGGCGGCAGGCCTGTGCTCACCCAGCGCTTTGCACACGGCTGAATCTGAGGAGACGCGTCTTCAAATCAGTCACTTGCTGCCAGTGCGCTTCCATATTCAGTCAGTTGCCATCAGATGCTTCTGAAAATAGGCCTGTGCTGACTGATCCTGCCTCTCATGGAAAATTTTGTTCTGTCTCAGGCCGCGCCTGTCAGGAGTGTGACGTGACGGGCTGAGCCGGAGCAGCCCCAGGGGCACAGACGCCCAGCCAGATGAAAGCTGACTCTCTGGGTACACAGAGAGCTCGCCCGTGCAGGGGGCCGGATGCTGTGGGTGCCAGGCCCCGTGGGGCGCAGCCTGCAGCATAGGCGCCGGCTCGGCTACATTGCATCAAAGTGTCCAAATGGGCTTGTGACCATCAGCAGCAAGGCCACGGGAGAACCTGCACCCACCCTGGTCCCTGTCAGCCGTGGCACAGGGCCCACCCCTCCACCTCCCACCCAGGGTCATAGGGTGACTCACTCCCTCTGGGTGAAAAAGGCATCGGCAGGGCCAGGGCAGCAGTGAGTCCCACGTTCCCCGACGACCGGGAGAAGAGACTTGGGCCCTGCTCCAGCCCAGACGCCGCAGGGAGCCTGATCTGGACACCCACAAGGCCTCTGCAGGGGGCCACGCCCGCCCTCCCAGTGCCCTCTCACACCTGCCTCCCCCCGCAGGGTCCTCCCCATCCAAAGGCAGGCAGGACAGAACCGTCTCCACACCGCACCGAATGGCCCGGGCCCTGAGCCCAGCCCTGACTTTGGCACCTGCCCATCAGTGCCCCTTACAGCAGCTGCCACGGGGATCTGTCCCGAGTGCAGTGCGGACCTCGTCTGCCCTCCGTTGACCGGCCCCGTGCCCACTGTGTTGGGCTCTGAACTCCTTGCCTTCTCCATGAGGCTGGGCCTCAGAGCCCTTGGTGCACAGCTTTGCCATCCACACTCCGGTTACCTGGTCTGTCTGGGCTCCCCAAAGGGTCTGGCTCTCTCTTGCCTCACCTACTGAGTGACCCCGAGTGAGTGAGTTGACCTCTCTGAGCCTTAGTTTCCTCTTCCTGCTTCGGGGGACGATGGTGAGCACCTTCCAGGGTTGTCATAGGTATAGATTAGAAATGATGGCTGCCAGTCCCGCTCAGCGCCGGGCTTGGCATTCACTGGGTGCCCAGTGAAAGAGAGTGATTATTGTGGGCTGCCTGCCTCTCTCTCTGCTGCATCTGGCGGCCTCCCTATTTGTCCTTTAAGACTTGGCGTAGAGAAGTCCTCCTAGGCTTTTCTGATTTCATGCGGCAGAAATAAACAGGCGCCCCCTCAGCCTCCCACAGTCTGCCTCTCTCCCATACAGCCCTTGTTTACTTATTAGCATGTCTGTCTTCTCACCACGGGGAGTTTGAGAGCATGGACCATTCCTTTTAACACTTTAAGCAGCACACAGATTAGTCACAAAATGGATGTTTGTTGAGTGAATGGAAGAAACACAGCCAGCTCTTTCTCTGATCTGATGGGTTGCTCCCTGGCTGACCTTCCCCCTATGACATGACCTCTGGAGGGTTTATCTCCAGATGTGGAGAACGGCTCCCTATCCCCAGGAATGCCTGATTCCTACCACAACCAACAGGCAAGTCCCCGGGCCATCATCCATCAGGTGCTGCACAGTTTATTTACTAAAAGATGTCTTCTGGAATGGATTATTTGAGCTGACAGGGTTGAGTGTTTGTACCTGTTTAGGTGTTTCCTTCATCCATTCAGCAAACATCTACAGAGCATCCTGGATCAGCATGGTGCCCAGCAGAGTGTGTGTTTGTCAAATTTTGAGTCCAACTCATTCCAGCTTCTATAGTTTCTTTTTGTTTCACTGTATCAGTTAACCATTGTGTGACAAACCACCCCAAAATGTAGCAGCTTAGCCCAGCCAACACCTATTATTTCTCACAAGTCTGTGTTCAGCCAAGCAGTTCTTTGATGCGAGCCAGCCTGGGAGGATTTTGGCTGGGCTTACGTATGCCTGCATGGCGGTTGGCTGGTGGCTGGCCCGGCCGTATGGTGCAGCACCGGCTCTGCTTGGCACAGTCCCTCCAGCAGGCTGCTTGGATGAGCCTCCTCCGGCCTCTGGCGCTCTGGGCTGAGAACAGGATGCCCTCCCAGCCGACACGTTCTCCGGGGCCAGTGCGGGCTTTAGGACGCTCCTCTGCGTAACGAGAGGACCTCGCAGTCACCCGTAAGGGAGACGGACACAGACACCGGCGGAGAGCTGGGCTGGCTTTTAGCGAGCTGTGCCCGCTGTCAGAACGCACTGGTCACTGAGCTCACACTCTGCTCCTCCGCTGAGTCTGACCCTCGCGTTACCACCTACAGGCTCGTGTCCTGTGAGCACAGCCTGGGTCTCGCTTAGCAGGCTCAAGAGCTGCCCCGCGGGCTGCCCCGAGGACGGGCAGTGGCTCATTCTCAGGTCAGCGCCTCCCCCGCCCCTCATGCTCTCCAAGGTACGCCCTTCCCACAGATTTGCACGATTGCCAAGACTTCTCTGGCCCCGTCACAGGGGGTGGTGAGAGGGGTCCTGGCCCCCCCACCCCACACGGTCCAGGTGACCATCCTCTGGCATCCGCCTCCCATTGCCGGGGTGAAGTGAGGGCTGGGCAGCCCAGGGGGCTCCTGCTGCCTGCTCACCCCTCGCCCCCAGTACCACGGGGGCCTCCAGACTGACCTGCTTACAGCCCTGATCCTCAGCTTTGCCCCACTCAGCACAGCGCCCCACAAGGCTGCCGTGCCCTTGGCTGACCCCCTCCCCCAGCTCCACAGTCTCGAATGCCTGTCACTCCTCTGCCACAAGCCTCCGAAGGCCACCTTGCTGGGAGGGGACCCCACTCTGTGGCCTCGGCAGTCCCGCTGGCTGGGCTGTCCTCTCCCGACGACCCTGCATCCCATTTCTGCTCCTCTGCAAACAGCTCGAAACCCTCCCGGGGCCTCTGCATCTGTGGCTACCTTTGCTCCACAGAGCTCTACTCTCAGACAGGTCCTCCTACACCCCCAAGCCCCACTTTTTGGGAATTGAGATATGATTTTCACATCATACAATTCACCATTTTAAAGTGTAAATTCAGTGTTTTTAGTATATTCGTAAGTGTTTGCAACCATGTGCTGCCTCCTTCCAGCACGTCCTCACCCCAGAAAGTGACCCCCCTCGTGAGCTCCACTCCCCAGTCGACCCCCAGCCCCCAGCCACCACTGGCCTGCTTCTGTCGCGATGAGCTGCCGTCTCTGCCATTTCCTTCCAATGAGATTGTTCATCACGTGGCCTTTTGCATTATTCACCAGGTTATTTCATGGAGCATCATGTTTCTAAGATTCGTCCTCGTAGCCTGTGTCAGGCAGGCTTCATTCCTTTTTATGTCTGAGTAATGTTCCACAGGGGGAAGGGCCACAGTTTCTTTTTCTGTTTGTTAGCAGATGGACACGTGGGTCGTTCCACTCTCTGGCCCTCATGAGTAAGACTGCTGTCCGTGTTTGTACATGAATTCTTACGTGAGCAGAGGCTCTCAGTCCTCCTGGGTGTATATCCGGGAGTGTGATTTCTGGATCATATGGTAACTCTGTGTTAAACATTTTGGGGAACTTTCTGAAGCAGATGCACCCTTACTTAGTCCCACCAACAGCCTATGAACAGCCTTCTATTTCTTCACCTCCCTCTTTCTTTGTGTATCTATCTCTCTGACTACAGATGTGCATATATACTATATTTATGTGTGTGTGTGTGTATATATATATGATTTGTATAAATCTATATTTTGCCTATGTATGTGCACATGTCTTACACCATATGTATACATTTTCTCAGAGCCTGTCAGACACTCACTCCTCTGACAGCCTCCCACCCTGTTAGGTTCGCCCCCAGCTTGACCATCCCTGCCCCCCAGCCCTCCACCTTTGCCTCCACATTCTGGATGCTGTGAGTTATTTCGTTTTTCTCCAAAAATGCCACGCTCACAGACCATTCAGCCTGAGGACATGCGCCCTCTGCCTGCTCCTCCTCCCCCCGGGCTGGCCTGCAGGCCCCTGCTCGGCCTCAGGAGGCATCCTCTGCAGCGCAGCCTCCCTGAGGTGGGGACCGAGCAGCCGGAGGCAGGGGCCAGTGGAGGGAGCCCGGACGTCTGGGACGGCCTGCATCCGGCCCAGTCCGGCCCCAGTGGAGCACAGGCCGGGGACGGTGGGGGCCCCTGTCACACTCAGCCTGGAGGCTCTCTTTGGTGAAAGGTCAGTGTGTGCCCACCTGGTCTGGGCAGGTGCCCTGGAGGGAGGGGGTGCCCTGGGCCTGATAGGGCGGGTGTGTTCTGAAGGAATGAAAGGCCACCCTGCTGAGGAGCCTGGGGAAGGCCACCGATGGCTGGAGGGTACTGGGGAGAAGGTGGGGGGATCCAGGGCTGGAGGGGAGCCCCGGCAGCAGGGCCTGGGTGGGGGGTCATCAGCTCCCCAGGGGTGCCCTCTGAGGCCGCCTCCTCCGCGGGCCCCACAGGGACTGTCTCAGAGGTACAATGTTCTAACACCAATGTTACTATGAGTCAGAAACTTCCAGTTCTCTCTCTTATTTTCTTTCATTAAAATCTCTTGTGATTTATTGATTTTCCTAAAAAGTAAATCCATTTTTTATTTTTCACAGCTTATTACCAGACACTTGGGTGTGGGACATGCTGCACAAGAATTCTGTTAAAAGTGTTCAAAAAAAATGTTTCCAAATCCAAATCAATAAAACTACCCAGATATATTTTTAATGTTACAAAGAAAAAAATGTAGAAAATTTCATCAAAACATGCTGTTTGACACCGCGCAGTAGAGCTGGCTGCACAGCTCTGGTCTGAACAGACTGTAAAGCAGGGGCCTTCCCAGAAGCTCAGAAAAACACATGTGCAAACCTCTCTGACGCAAAACCAAGCAGCCGCTGGGGGACTGGATCCAGCACATTCCTCTTGCCTCTCCCACTGGCTGCACCCCCGGGAGCTGGATGGAAAAGTGGGGCAACCATTTGCAGACAGCAACAGGAGTAGCAGCAGGTGGTGAGGGAAAGAATTCCAAAACGCAGTGTGGCACTAGACAAACAGAGAACTTGCACTTTGCCCCGCTGGTGCCCTCCAGCTTGGATTTAATGCACTGAAACCCTCGCATCGGGCAGGCAGAGAGGGTTCCAGGAGGCAGTCTGGCTATGGCACAAGGAGCAGGAAACAGAGCCTCTGACAGAGAAAATTCAGAAATCCCTGTTTTCTTCCCTACTTTTAACTTCTCCTTCTCTCACACCCGGACCCCCTAAACAGTCACATGAAGACAGTGGCGGCAGCCAGAGCCAGGTCCACAGGACTGAAACCTTGGGGTAGGGTGAGCGTTTCTCTGTGCTATAGAGCCAGGGTCCCAAGGGTGTAAGGCCAGCACTGGATGCTTCGTTTCCTTCTCTAACACTGGCTGCTTGGCTGTGAATGAGGGTGTGGCTGCGGAAGTGTGGTGGGCGGGGTCACTGACATCTCGGCTTTCAAGCCAGAGCAACTTGAGAAAGTGATCCCACAGGGTTGTTGATGAGTTCTTGGGCTCAGGACCTCTCACCACCCTCAGGCTGTGCACACAGAGATGTCACCCTGCAGATCATTCCAAACCTTCTGAGGACGGAAGCAGCAGGGACCATGGGCCAGGGTCTAGGCTGGCTGCCGAGTGGCATGTGCATCGGGTGGACAGGAATAGAACTACAAAGGCTTAGAGGGCCAAGCTGAGTACGCACCACAGCCGGTGCAGGGACGGCAAATGGGAACCCGTGGCTGCATATAAATAGTCATCTGCCTGCATAAACAAATATATGGCATTCTCCAGCAGATGTAAACAAGATTCAGAGCTCATAACATAACATTAAAAATGTCCACGTCTGGAATTGCTTCACATATGCAGAACCAGGAAAATCTTCATCCTCATGGGAAGACACTTAATAGACACCAGTCCTGTGATGGCACGGATATTGAGGTTATCTGACAGAGACTTCAGAGCAGCTGTTATTAAAATATTCCTGCAAGTAATCACATACACATTTAAAATCAATCACAAGTTAGAAAATGGAAAGTTAGGTCTGACAAAAAGTACATAAAATGAACTCACAGGTAGGCTCAATGGCAGTATGAAAATGACAAAGAGCCACTGGACTCAAAGATAAATCAACAGAAGTGATCTTATCTGAACAAAGAAAAAGATTTAAAAAATGAACTGAGCCTCAGGGACCTATGGGGCAACAGAAGTTCTAGCATTTGTGTCACTGTCATCAAAGAGAGGAGAAAGGATGGGGCGCTGAAAAAATTTTTGAGAAAGTATTGACTGAAACCTTTCCAAATTTGGAAAAATGCATAAATGAACAGAATCAAGAAGCTCAGCAAATCCCTAAGAGAATAAACTCAAAGACATCCATGCCCAGAAACATCGTGCTCACACTGCTGAAAACTAGATTTACACCAAGGTTTGAGAGAATCCAGAAAAAATATGCATTACCTATATGAGAGAAGCAATTCGGGGCTGCGGGTTTCTCATTTCCAACCATGCAAGCAAGATGGAAATGGCACAGCATTTATAAAGCACCGAAAGAGAGGAAATTGTCGACCCAGAAATATAGATCCCAAGAAAATGCCTTCAGGAATAAAGATGAAATGGAGATGTTCTTGGCTGAAGGAAAACTAAGAAAATTTATTGCCAGCAGAACCGCTCTAAATGAACTCCTCAAGGAGAATCTTCAACAGAAGGGGGATGTAGTGGGAGGTCACTTGGAAAATCAGGCATGAGGAAAATAACAGAAGTGGTAAATATATAGGTAAATATAAAAGACTATTTTATATTCTGAGTTCTCTCAAATAGGTTTTATAGTGGAAATCAAAAAGAATTGTCCCATTGTCTGATGAGGTTTTCAGTGTATGCAGCTAATATATAAGATGAATATCACATACAAAAGAGAAGTGCTGACATACTTTTCTGAGTAGACTTTGAAGTTAAGTGTGTACACGGCGATCCCTAGATCAGTCGGCGTAAAAAATTAATCTATACCGGGAGAGGTAGTAATAAACACAATAGATAATATTAAAAATGTTCAAACAACCCAAAAGAGGGCAGGAAATGAGAAACAGAAACGGAAAGTAGAGGGAACAAACAGAAACATAATAAAATGGTAGACGTAAATCCAAATACACCAATTATTACGTAAGTGAAAATGATCTACACATGTTGCTAATAGACAAGGGTTTCTGAATGGATAAAACACCAAGAATTGCTCATGTGAGGCCCACAAGAAACTCATCTCAAGCAGAATGATGTAAGCCGATTAAAAGTGAAAGGGTGGAAAAAGTTATCTACGTAAACCCTAATAAAAATGGATTGGCCATATTAATATCAGACAAAATAGACTTTGAAGCCAATACATTATCAGGGGTAAAGTAGGACATTACACAATTATCGGAGTTAACTCAACAAGGAGGCACAGTATTCCTGAATGCGTCTGACTGAAGCATTTCAAAACACACAAAGGAAAAATGGAGGAAATGCAAAGGGGAGTAAATGAATCTGCCGTGATAGTGGGAGACTTTCACGCTCCCCTCTCAGTAAAGTGCAGGACTAGCGGATAGACACCCGGCAAGAATAGGAAAGAGAACAGCGCTACCGACCCACTGGGTTTCACTGACATTTAAGGAACATGGTACTTGAAGAGAAAGAACACCCACACTGTCAAAACCACACGGGGCTTCCACCGGAAAGGGTCACTGGAACAGCACCAAGTATGTGTTCTGATCATAACGGCATTACGTTGGAAATCAATAACAGAAATATAATAGGAAAATCTACAAAGACTTGGAAATTAAATGGTTTTAAATAATCACTGAGGCAAAGAGAAGTCTCTAGAGAAACTACAAAAATAATTTTAATGGACCAACAGTGAAAATACGACATTAATATCATCCCCATTTATGGGATGTAACTAAAGCAGTGTTGAAAAGGAAATTTAAAGCATTAAATGCTCTTATTAGAAAAGCAGAAAGGTCACAAATGAATAATCTGAGCTTCACTTTAAGAAACTAAAGAAAAAAAAAAGTCAAGAGCCAAATAAACCCACAGCAAACAGAAAAAAGGAAATTTAAAGACAAGAGAAACCAATCAAACTGGAAACAAAGACAAAGAGAGAAACAAAAGCTAGTTCTTTAAAGCTGATAAAATTGACAAGCTTCTAGCAAGAGTGACAAAAAATAAGAGAGAAGTTAACCAATTCAGAAATAAATTTTTTTTAACAGATCCTACAGGCATCAAAAGGACAAGAAGGGCAGACTTCAAGCAATGTGTGCATATAAATCTGAGAAATTATATGGAATAGATAAAACATTTGAAAACCACAAACTACCAAAACTCCTCCGAGATGAAACAGAGAGCCTGTGTAGTCCTATTGCATTAAAGAAATTTGTTCGTGGGTAAATCCTTCTGAGAAAGACCTCTTCAAGCCCAGACTATTTCACCAGCGAATTCTAACACATTTACAAAAGATATAGCACAGACTCTACACAATCTCCTGAAGAGATGAAAATACTTCCTACCTTGTTTTATGAGGTCAGCATTACCCTGATACCAAAACCAGACAAAAATAGTACAAAAAGGACAACCACAGACCAACAACATTCATGAACACATATGCAAATATTCTCAACCAGCTATTGTAAATGGAATTTGGCAATATGGAAAGAGATTAAAACATGACTGCCAACTGGGTTTTTTTCAGGAATTCAAAACTGGGTCTATATTAAAAGTCTATCAATATAACCTCCTACATTAGCTGTCTAAAAAGTAACACCCTATGGTCAGATTGGTTCCTTCCTTCAGCATAATGTCTTTGCAGTTTCCCCGAGTCCTCACATATATCAAGAGCTCATGAGGGCATGTTTTGGGTGATGGGATTGTTCTGTATCTTGGTGGTCATGGCAGTTACATCAGAACTACATATAAAATTCATAGAAAAGAATACAAAAGTTATTTTTACTGTGTGACAGTTTTTAAAAATAAGTAATAAAAAATAAAGAACCATCAGAAACAACGAGCTACCACTACAGATGTATTAGAATGGCCAAAATGTGAACACTGACGACCACAAACACTGGTGGGAATGTGGAGTAAAACTCTCCCTCCCTGGAGGGATGCAGATGGCGGCATCACTTGGAAGACAGTCTGGGGGCTTCTTACAAAATGAAATGCACTCTCACCATCAGATCCAGCCATGGTGATCCTTGGTATTTCCCCGAAGGATTGAAAACGTCTGTTCACACAAAACCCTGCCTATGGATGTTTACAGCAGCTTTATTCATAATTGTCAAAACCTGGAAGCAACTAAGGTGTCCTTCAGAGGTGGTGGATAAATAAACTGTGGTCCATCCAGACAATGGAATATTACTCAGCACTGAAAAGAAGGAGCTATGAAGCCATAAAAAAGACATGGAGGAACTTCAAATTCATACCACTGAGTGAAAGATGCCTCTCAGAAAAGGCTGCAGGGTGTGTGACTCCAGCTCCATGACACTCTGGGAGGCAGTAAAGGACCAGTGGTGGACAGAGGTCAGGGGACGGAGGGATGACCCAGGGGACAGCAGAGGGGTTTTAGGGCAGGGCAGCTACTCTATATGACTCTAATAGTGGACACATGTCCTTACACATTTGTCCACATGTACAGTGTACAACACAAAGAGTGAACCCTGATGTCAATGACAGTGTCGTAGTGATACTGACATGCCAACAGAGGGTCATGGAGTTTAGCAAATTACTATCTGGTGGGGAAGGTAGATAGCAGGGGAGGCTGTGTGTGGGGGCAGGGAGTTTATGGGAAATCTCTGTACCTTCTGCTCAATTTTGCCATAAACCTACAACTGCTCTAAAATATAAAGTCTGTTAAAAAAAAGAAGGAGCCTTTAGACTCCTCCAGTGGGACTGGGACTGTGGCAACCAGAGACAGGATGGGCTTGGGCTGGACAATGCCTGCCCTGGAGTTGCCCCACGTGCAGAGCACGAGGTGACAGGGCCAGGCCAGCTGGGCTTCCTGGGGACATGCCTTCTGAGCAGGTGCGAGGCAGGGCTGCTGTCTGCCCGACCAGGCCCTTGCACTGTCACCTGACTTGTCACAACCCTCCGACTGGCTGCCCATCCCTTTCTCTCTCCTCCAGCCCACCTCTGTCATGGCGGCTGACATGACCTTTTAACTGTACCTCTGACCCCATCACAGCTCACCCTTAGCATTGCTGGGGCCTTCTCTCCTAAGGTCTGGCCACAACTCATTTGCTAAATGTGCAGGGCCCCCATGGCCCAGCTGCAGCTCTGCACAGGCCCAGAAGCTGCATCCTCGGTGTGCAGTCATCTGGGGCACCGGTGAGAAGCTGAGGAGCCAGTCAGACCCTGCTCAAACCCGGGTCGCTGGCACTATCTGCTGTGTGACCGTGGGCGGGCTGCCACCCTCCCCGTCCTGCTCGTGCTGCGTCCTCGTACAGTAAACAGGATGCTCCTAACAGCCACGTCCCAGAGTTGACATAGGAGGAAACTGGTGATTTAGTGCTTAGCGCAAAAGTGAAGGCTCCTTGCTGTCTTCTAATCTGGGGCTAATCCTCCAACTGTTATTGTTATTGTTAAAAACAGCTACAGACATCAGATACATTCCCTGCTCATTGCCAAGAACACACACCCTGGGTGTGAATTCTGATTCTCTCGTGCTGTTGAGACTCTTTCAGTTACACAAGAAAGGAAATGGAATTTAAGTCGCCATGAAGCACAGCACTGAACTGGTTTGTGTAATTGGGTCGTCCAAAGGGTGGTCTGGCTCCAGGCAGCTTTGACCCAGAATCTCCCATGACATCATCAGGACTTGGCTTTATTTCTCAGCCCTCCACTGGTCCTGCTTGATTTTGCTACGTCTCACCTCCCCACCTTAGGGCAAGGTAGTCACCAGCAGCGGCGAAGCCCGTCATCCCGTCTGAAGGGGGACAACCTTCCCCAGGAGCTCCGTTAAGGCTTGTGGGAAAGGCCCAGCTCGAGTCACGTGCCCATCCACCCTGAACCAGGTCGTTTCCTCAGGAATACAGAGCTCTCGTCCATGAGCTAATTAGCCAGGATGAGGTCCTGTGGCCGCCTCTGTGGGTGACGTCAGGGTGGCGGTGAGGAGAGGTTAGGTCAGCATCACTTAAATGACACAGAATGGGCCGGTCCAGAGTCAGAAGCAGGATTCATTATCAAGGCACCACACGCGGGCCTCGGAAGGGGAAGTTCCGGTATGTGAGGGAAGGGTGGACTGCTGGGTGGACGGCTGGTCTGTAGCTGTGATCCTCACACTGCCGCTGAGCATGGGGGCATGGGGATGGCAGCAGGGACCCCCACAGGGCTGCTGGAGCCTGGGGAGGATGAGGCACACGCAGAACCTTGCCAGGGCCTGCATGTGGTGAGAACTCAGTGCGTGTGGCCTCCGTGGCTATGCTGTTTTTGGTGTTGTCTGTGCTCTCTATTGGATTGCCCAGCACCTGACCAATACTGGTTACCTTTGCTTTGTGGTCCTGCACACATTTCAAGCACTTTAATGACCTTGCATTTGCAAATTCTATTGCTTCTGCCAGGAAGCTCCTGGCCAGCCTCCAAGCGAGCCCCCTGCGCTGCAGTAGTGATGGTGTTGGGAGGAGTGCGCATGGGTCTGGTGGCTTTCCATCTCTTCCTGCCCCTCGCGGCGTGTCAGGCTCACCCGGGCGTTTGCATGCACAGCTCCCTTTTGACACATGTGGTGCAGCAGGGCCAGCAGCTACCTGGCATCAGTGTGCGGCTCACCTGGTCTGCTTTGGCTGCCAAGCCCCCAGAGGGCAGGGCCCAGGACTCACCCATCCCCATAGCTCCCATCCCATGGGGCTCCAGGAGTACTGTGCGCACAGCAGGCAGCGTGTTGCACCCAGCAGTTAGGACGGCTCCGGCTCCAGTTTTTCCTGTGCAAGGAGGGCATCCTGGGGAAGGGGGAGTCCACTGGGAAGGCATGGGACAGAAGAAATCCCGGGACTGGACACGGCCAGCTCACCAGGCCTGTGCCACCCCTGCCTGGCCTCCCGTGGCCTTCTTGGTTCCCTTAGTCTGAGGACAGCCACCTTCTGCATCCCAGTGACACTGGGCACCTCAGGACAGCTGGGAGGCGGGCTCCTCAGGGCAGGGGCATCAGCACGGGCAAGGGGCAGGGCGGCCGCTCAGGAAGGGGGATGGCAGAGGCCCTCTGAGGATGCTTTGAGGAGGAAAGCCTTCAGGCAGCTCCCTTCTGCTCTCTCCCCGCCTGGCCCTGTGGCGTGGGGTCAGCGTACTCTGGTTTTCTGCACACATGTGCAGGCTCTATGGCGAGATGAACCACACTTTGGTCCAGGAACATTTCTTGGGATATACGTGCCACTTAAAAGTTTCAATGATATTTTTAAAAATTCTGAAAAGGTAGAATAATTTCACCTGTCCTGTCTAGCTCCTAGGAGCGCATGTGAAAATCAGGTAAAATAATGAAAAAAAAAATGAAGTGAATGTGTGCTGCCCACTTGGCAAGCAGGTGCCCATTGCTGGAGCAGGACAGACATGGCCACGTACAGCAGATTCCTAACCGTCTCTGCCACGTCATGGCACATCCACACTGCAACGGGAGCGGTCATTGGAAACTCGCACCTGACCGTCCCACCTTTGCTTAAAACCCGGGGTGGCCCCCACAGTCACGGTGCGCACAGTCCTCCTCAGGAGGGCGATACGTGCATGGCTTCCTGAGATCCGGTCCCAGGTATGCTTCTGCCTTGCCATATTTTTCTCCTCCGCAAAGAAATGAGAATATTAAAAGAAGCCAGTGAAATCACTGTCTATGACCCGTGGCAAGAATAGCCAGAGGTTGGAAGGTGTGTTCAACTCGGTATATAGGGAAAACTGGGCCTCGCTGAGACTGGGGACCCCCTGCCTCAGCCCACGGCATGCAGGCAGTGGGTGGTGAACCCTGCCCGGGAGGTTTTGCGAGTTGATTGGGGGTCAAGTGTACTGTGCCCAGGAAGGACTGTACTGGGCCGAGCAGTGTCGGGCAAGAGAAAGGCTGTGAGGGCCCCGCAGACGCAGGGTGATGGGAGCTGATCACTAGAACTGCCCCTCCACCAAGCCGCCGTCTGTGGGATTTGCTGACCCTGAGCGGACTGGGGGCTACCCTGTGTCACAGCCCGGCCGCAGTGGGCAGACGCGCTTTATAGGATCCTCGGGGAAATCACTTTCTGAGTGAGCCATGCCACGACGGCTTCTGAAGCTGGCCAGCTCCCCGCCGTGGGAAGGCCAATGAATCTTCTACCAAGAAGAAGTAATTGGGGGAGGACTCTGTCCATTAACAGCACGTCAGAGTTCCAAAGAGCCCTCACATCGTTACACGGCAAAAACGGAAGGATGGGCAGGTGGAGTCCCGCTGGGAGACATTTCATGACAAGGTAAGCTTGGGGTTGGGGGGCAGCGTTGGCCCTACCCATGGCTGTGTCCTGGGGCCAAGGACAGTGCCTGTCACCCCGAGCTGTTCTGTGAGAGCCAGTGGCTTTGTGGGGCATCTCACGGTCTCCACCAGGCACTAGTGTCTCTGCAAAGTTGCCCTCACCCAAGGTTTGGCTGTGACCACCTGAGGCTGTGACCACCTGAGGGCTTTGACCATGTGAGGCAGTGACCTCTTGAGGCTGTGACCACCTGAGGGAGTGACCACCTGAGGGAGTGACCTCCTGAGGCAGTGACCAGCTGAGGCTGTGACCTCCTGAGGCTGTGACCACCTGAGGCAGTGACCAGCTGAGGCTGTGACCTCCTGAGGCTGTGACCACCTGAGGCAGTGACTAGCTGAGGCTGTGACCACCTGAGGCAGTGACCTCCTGAGGACAGACTCCATCAGACACAGGTGGGTAGCTCACAGGGGAGTCTCAACAACCCGAGGCCGGACGAGGAATGTCCTCGCCTCTTTATGGGGATGAGTGTTGGCTGG
This sequence comes from Manis pentadactyla, assembly GCF_030020395.1. Taxonomy (NCBI): domain Eukaryota; kingdom Metazoa; phylum Chordata; class Mammalia; order Pholidota; family Manidae; genus Manis; species Manis pentadactyla. The sequence continues at coordinate 2,347,812 of NC_080028.1, read as the reverse complement.
CATCTTACACTTATTACTGCTACTGTCATTTCACCTTCAGAATGTCCGCAGCTCTTTCTAAGACCACAGTACCAGCTCCAAGCACCGCCTCAGCCCTGCGCCCCTTCGGACTGCGCACCGCAGGCTGGCGGCTCGTCCAGGTGGGGTGCGCTCAAAGGAGGGATTTATCTCCTCCCCGCCTGGATGGATTTCCAGCTGGATGGGGGCACAGGGCATGGCTGTGACATCGGCCAGATAAACCCCTCCCACACGGCAAGGCAAAATGGGTGCCCTTGTCTGTGAGGTTCGGGCCAGGGCCCCAGTGGGGACACCACGATTGTGGGCTGGGCTCCATAATATGGAGTCCGACAGACAGAACGTTCCATGAGGTTGGAAACCCCTGGGTACTCAGGTCATGCAGCAGAGGCTCTGGCCTACCTCTTCTGGTTTCCTCCGGGCACCAGCCCACCACTGCCCCACCCAGCGCCAGCGGTGGTACCCAGGCCTTGATGTGGCACTGAGAGGGAGGGTTGGCAAGCCCATGGGGCGGGGGACCTGTCGATCTGACTGAGGTGTGAGGGCTGGAAGCACAGCCCCACCAGTCCCCCACAGAGGCGGTTGTGCCCAGCACTGCACCGGGCCCTGTGCCAGGGAGCAGACGGAGCTTGAGCACAACCTGTCAGGGCAGGAAACCACCTGGCTGCTGTGCGCTGCCTGGGTGGCTTCTGGGCTCTGGGCACAGGATCCTGGGAGACTCCGACCCCCTGCTGCTCACGTCCCAGAAGCAGACACTGTCCCGGCCACAGAGCGGCTGCGCAGGCGGTGACACTGTCGGGACGCAGGCTCTCGCCTCCCCACTGGCTGGGCTGGGGCAGCGCGTTCCCCCTGGCGGGTGCCATCTACAAGGTGAGGATGGCAGCTGTCCGTCCATGCTCCCAAGTGGCATGGGCTCCGGGGCATGGCAGTGCCCAGCTTTCTTCCCTGGCGGAGGCTGAGGCCGCATTTCTAGCTTTGTTGCTCTGTCAGACCCAAGATCTGCCTCCCCGTGTGGTGTCAGGGGTGGAGGTGGCCCATCCCCGGGCCCCCGACCTGCTCCCCGCTGTGGACCTGGAGCAGGGGCTCAGCGCGGAGCCCAAGCGCTCGCCTCACGGTGCTGTGTGCCTTCACTCGGACGTCTAACCGCCGTGACTGAAGTGCTCACCTTAGACTCCACCCCAGGCTGGGATTTGAGGGCCGGAAGCCATCAGGCCAGTTCCCCGAGTGACTGGACAGGTGCATGCACGACAGGAGAGCGTGTGTGGGGGGACCAGTCACACAGATGCCCAAGGAGGGGACAGCTGGCCTGGACCTTGAGTGATAACAGTGCTCAGGGACAGCACAGGGCAGGAACTGCAGGGATGGAGCCTTCTGCACAGACCCGGCTCCTTGCTGAGCACTTTGCATCCATGGACTCATCTAGCCCTGCCCCCGCCAAAGCACAGGTTCATCACCTTGCCCATTTTATGCACCAGGAACCTACAGAGAAAGCCCAGAGGCAGTAAGGCAAGATCATGCCATCCAAACCCAAGGAGCGGCAGCCGGGCCTCTGTGGGTGGGCTTATTTCTGGGGGTGTAGCTTGAAGGCAAGGGACAAAGAGATGCAGGGAACAGCCCTGGATATGAGGGCCTTGGCCTCAAACTCCTCCAAGAGGGGACAGCGTGAGCCTGGGTGTGCCTGGCTGGCCCTCTAACAGGGGCCTTGGGAAGTGGGGTGCTGCCTGCACCAGCTGAATTCAGCCCCACACTTTGGTCCCCACAGGGTGAGGGTCCCAGGGTGGTCTCTGCTCACTGGTGGGGCTGCTGGGAAGTCCTCATTGGGAGGGGTCAGCCTCGAGGTGTGGGACACAGTGGTTCAGCCTTGTGGGTGGACACCCCCACCCCCAGCCTGTCTGGGGCTACCCCGTCAGGCCCACATGCCCCTGGGCCCTGCAGCCAGACTGGGCAGGTGCCGCCCACAGCCTTCCGCACTCTTGGACTGGGGGCAAGTGGAGGCCCTCAGGCCAGCCCCGGCCCTCGTCCCGGCTCAGTTGAGGCACTGGGGGTGTCCTCGTCCCCTGTCCAGTCTGTGTGACTGGGCTCCATGGAAATGTGTGCCCTCTCTCCGTGGTGGACCCCCACGTACCAGGGCACAGCCTCTCCGCAGGAAGGAGGGAGGTGGGCACTCACGCAGTATGCATCTTTCCACGAGCTTTCTTGATACCTGTTTTCATTTAAATTTGAAAAAGGGGAAATCCTCACTCAGGTAATTTAACCTATGCCTCTCGCGCCATGTTGTAAAACCCTGTGAGATCGATTTTTCCTAGAATAGGTGGAGAGGTTGACATTTCTCAGGGTCTGCAGCTGTCCCCAGCGGGCACTCAATGGGACAGTGGTGGCTGCAGGTCCCTGACGCTGCCAGGCAGCCCTCTCTCTGCAGCAGCTCCTGGCCTGCGCCCGGCTTGTGGGGACCTCACGCTGGGACCCCAGCAGCCCACCTTGCCACACCAAAGGAGGGGTGGGTAAGTGACTGTGGGGTCTCAGGATGCGTCCCACCTGCCGCCGAGGCCCCTGACCTTTAGGGGTTCCGGGGCCTGCATGCTTCTCTGCTGCTTGGCCCTTGGAGGCTCTGGTTTATTCCACTCAGGTTTAGAAAATCCTCAAGAGCCTCCCTGTAGCCAGGCCCTGGGGGCAGAGGGGACGAGACACAGCCCCTGCCCTTCCAATGAGGGGCACAGGCTGGCATGGCAGGGGCAGAAGTGCCCTGGGAGACCCCTGGCCCTGGGCTGTGTGAATAGAGGGTCCGAGGCCCAAAGCCCTGATGTCACGGGTGGGGGTTTCCTGACCCCCAGGGCCACCGTCTTCCCCAGCACCAGACCGCAAGCATGCAGGGCTTGAACAGACAGATCTCTCTGTGGGGCCCAAGCTGTCCCCGGGCTGGCCACTGGCCTGTGGAAGGAGGCTTTCCTAGGATGGCAGTGGGCCATGCCTTGCATGGGAGTGCTGGCCCTTGGACAGCTCGTCTCTGTGCACGCAGAGCGGCCACACCCACGACCGAGGAGCTGAGGCTTTGCTCCGTCCACGTCCCCGACTGGACTTCTAGTGAGTGACGGAGGGGACACCCCAGGATCTGTGAGCCCAGTGCTGCACTAATGCTGCAGATGGGCAGGCATGGCCCTGGGGCCACTCCCAGTCAGTAAGGCTGTGCCCAGGAGGTGGGTGCCCAGGAGCCCCAGGCCCCAGGGAACCCCGAAGCTGGCGGGGAAAGCAGAGCAGTGGGAGCCGTCTGTTCCCAGGGGCCATCTGGGACGGGAAGGGCAGCCCGGGCGCCCCAGGACACTGCTTTTCAGTGAATGAACGCGGCTGGGATTCTGCCATCTTCACGAAGTCAGCCTGCCCAGGGCTGCCCCTGCCACCTGGGGCCCCCTGTTGCTGGGCTGAGCACCCCAGGAGATAACGGGGAAGATGTAAAGACTTGCACCATGCCCCACTGGCAGTGGCACCGCTGTGAATGTGGTGACGCCTGTTGCTGACCATCGTGCTGCAGGATGGGCCTGGCCCTGCATCAGGAGGCCTGTCCCCTCACTGAGCCAGCATCTTAGCAGCTGACCAGAGGCCCATCACGTAGACGGGAACGGTTCTGACACCGACTGAGATGGTGGATGGGCGCTGCGGTGCAGCCCCTGAATCAGAGGCAGCCCCACTCCCCGAGTGCGATCGGGCGGCCCTCAGCTGCCCTGTCCGCCTGGCTTTCCTCCACTGGGAAGCAGCCTGGACCTTTGCAGGTGCCACAGGGCTGACCCTGCTGAGCCTGGCTCTGGGGCGTGTGGACGCCGTCCTCTCCTGCTCGCGCTCTGTCTGTGTCCTCATTACCTTTTCCTTTGAGGACCCACTGCATGGGTCAGGGCCACCCACATGACCTCCTTTTAACTCAGTTACCTCTATAAGGCCCCATCTCCAAACACAGGGCCATCCCCACGTGCTGGGGCCATGACTCAACACAGAATCTGGGGGCTCATTTCTGCCCCTGGCAGCCCCCTCCCTGGAGGGCTGCAGTGAAATGCCTCCCGGGTTGTGCCTCCTCCCTGCTGATGGCCCCATGGCCGCAGGCATCAGCCCAGGACCCCCAGGGCATCAGGAAAGAGCCAGGGGGCAAGTCAGCCTCCCTTCTTTTCCTGCTGCCTCTGCACAGAAAGCCCGTCGTGCACAGCGAGCATCTGCCTACAGATGAGGGTTTCCCGTAGGACCCCCGTGGGGAGTCCCCTTCCGAGGCTGTTTTCCAGCCACGTATCCTGAATCCCTGAGGATGGAGACAGGCACCAGGGGGCGAGGGGAGGGCCGCAGAGGCTCGGTCACGGATCTGTGAACCAGGGAGCCAGTCTGGGTTTTCAATCTTTAATTTGCTTTATTAGCGGCCTTCAGTGATCTGACGAGGCACACATGTTTTCTCTCACCAGAGGATAATTCTTCCCATCCCAGGAGAGAAAACACATCCCTGGTCTCAAGACAGATAATGTGTTTTTTACACTTTCCAGTATTAAACTTTTATAGTGTTTTTAAAAATTCAAGAAGGAACTTGGCAACTGCGTGCGTCTTGTGGCCTTTTCTTGTCAGAGAGGCAGTGTTCTGGCGCAGGAGAGACAGCGTGGGAATCAAACGCCCTGGGCTCCAATCCAGCTGGGCCTCTGACCAGGTCCGTCGCCCTCTGAGCCTCTAGTTGCGCACTGGTAAGGTGGGGCGCTGAGGCCCGAGGGCCTGTCTCGGGGGGTCAGTCTGTGTGGCTCACAGAGGTGCCCAACAAGCAGCGCTGGCTTCTGATGGTGCAGAACGAGCTCCACGGACTACCCCTGACGGGGGGCCAGCAGGGCAGATCCCTGCTCAGGTGGACGCGGTGTGCTGCGCCTGGCCCGCTCGCCCGCGCACCGCCGGCTGGGAGACCTGAGCGCGTCGCAGCCAAGCCCGGACTCGGTCTCTGGGGGTGCTGGTTGGGTGCCGGCTCCCCCTACCCTTGGCCTGCAGTCACGTCTGCGTGACGGCCTTTGAGACACGCTGTGCCATGGGAGGATGTAGGAGTGGCCACCCTTTGGCATTTTCCAGGGCCGAGACGGGACAGAGCAGCACATCACCTCTGCCTACCGCCTGGCTGGCGGGAGTAGCTTCAAACAGCTGGAAAACAGCAACCGGGGGGAGACGGCCCCGCACCCCGGGGCTGCTGGCCCGCAGGGCAGAGACGCAGGCCAGCCGAGTGGGACGGGCAGAGGCCTCGCGGAGGCGGCCCTGGGCCCTGGGTCTTCGGGCATCCCGAGACCCAGAGGTGAGCAGGGGCAGGCGGGGGGCCGTGGAGCCCGGAGACCTGCAGGAGCAGGGCGGGGTGTGGGGTCGTTTCCATCCCCCGGGCTGCGCCTCCTGAGCGTTTAGTGTGCACTCTGTGTGGAGAGTCCTGAATCCTTGCCCCTGAGTCACACTGCAGGGTCAGAGAAAATCCATGAGCAGGTGATCATAATAAAATGTAAAAGCCACTATTACAGAAGAAAGGAACGACCACAGGCGGAAGCAGGGTGGGGGCACTCCAGGGTGTTCCACGGGGGTGCTGGCTCTCAGCGGGAACCCCGCTGCCCGACCTGGTGCAGTGAAGACGGGGACCGGTGAGCCCTGCCCCCCCAGAGGTGCAGGCCTGGCGGAGCAGACACCCCCGTTGGCAGCAGCTGCACAGCCTGGCGCAGGGGCGAGGCTGGAGTGTGGCCCGGGAGGCAGACTGGTAGTTGGGTTAGAACTTAGGAAAGCGGTTCAGCGGGGGACCAGCATGTGCAAACCTGCCGACACAGAGGATGCTCTGTGCCGCCGGGTAGGGGCTGGCAGAGGTGCGCAGGGCAAGAGGGGGCTGGCCCAGTCCCAGGACTGCGTGCCCACTCAGAGCGCACAGAGCAGTACCGGTCCCCAAGGGGCTGCGGAGCCCTTTGCCGCGGGACTTCATTGGACCAAAGAGCGCCACCTGGCAGGGCAGCCAGGTCTGGAAATGCCACAAAAATAACGGGGAGAACAGGTATCCCAGGCTGATGTTGGCAGGAAGGGTGTCACAGAAGAGGAAACGTGCAGGATGTCTGAGGCTTGTGGGCAGAGCCAGGTTGGCAGAGGGACCAGAGCAACCTCCAGTGAAAATGCTCAGGGAAAGCGGGAGCCCGGGCCGGCAGCCCCACACCAGGTAGGGCGTACAGGGCTGTGCCCAGGGCAGGAAGGCTGGCACTGTGCAGTCTGCCTGCCCCAGGCCTGCCTCCTTGGGTGTGAACCCTGCCTCCTAGCTCTGTCCAAGGTTCCTCTAAGACCGGGCTCCTGAGAAGGCCGAGTCCAGGCGCTTGGCATGTTTCTCCGTGCCAGTCGGTGCTAGTTTTGATCAGGCTGGTTTGGGGAGACTGGTAACCTGGGAGTCTAATTCCGTGAGGCCAGAGGGAAGCAGGGGGCTGGCAGGAGGAGGACAGCTGTGCTCAGGCCTAGGCCTGGGGCCGAGTCCTGATGGAGGCCGCTGCTCTGAGGTTCCATTTGGGGGACACTCCCGGAATTCCATCCTAGGAAGTAAGAGCAAAACCAGCAAAGGAAATGATCAGAGTCCTTGGAAATTTGATTAAATTAAAAGGTCAAGAAATGGCTGAAAAGCAGAATTTTTCAAGAAGAGAGTGGGAAGGGGAGAGTAGGCAGATTAGAGAGAAGATATGCTCACAGATGAAAAGCAGAATCCTTTCCAAGGCCGAGCTATTAGCTTCCAAAGAGTCATTGTGGGACAAAATAGACCAAGAAAAAAGCGTCAGCACTCGGATACATTTTGGGTAAATGCCACAACTCCCGGAGGGAAGAAGCCACCCGAGAACCTTTAGTGGGATGACAGCCCCAAAGGCAGGACCCCGGAGGGAGCCAGGATCATGCTGGCGGCAGCTTTCCAGGAGCCCCACGCCCTGCGAGGAAACGTCTTTAAAGATTCCACAGTATTTTGGTTCCCTCGTTCTATGCCCAGGAAAGCCATCACTCAAGTAGAAGAGCAAAATAAAGCGATTTTCATGCATGAGAAAACTCAGAAAATTAAACGTACCATCTATGGACTCTTTTTGAAAAATAACCTATCAACTGAAACCAAACAAAGGTAAATGAAAGTCATGTGTCCAGTAAGAGGGACTTGAGGTCAAGAATGACGGTAAGGAAGACACCATTTCATTTCAAAATGACTTTTAAATGTAATATTTTAAAATGAGAATATATTTTATTGCATTTATTTTTTTAAATAATAAATTATATGCATCTAAGGTGTACGGCATGATTTTACACACGTATGCACAGTGAGAAGCTATGGGCATCATGTACTCAGTTACCTCTTGCAGGTGTGCGATATGAGCAACTGAGAGCTAGTCTCTTAGTAGCTTCCGGCATCCAGTGCGGCATGTTAACTGGCCGTCCTTTCTCTGGACTCACTCGTCCCACGTAAGTACGACTTTATGCTCCTTCATGAACATCCCCGTTTCCCTGCACCTCCTCCCCTGGTAGCCGGTGTCCTGCTCTCTGCTTCTATGAATTTGAAGGTTTAGATTCCACAGGTAAGTGAAATCATGCAGTTTTTCTCTTTCTGTGTCTAGCTTATTTCACTTTGTATATTGTCTTCCAGTTTCATCCATGTTGGTGCAAATAGTGGGATTTCCTTCTTTATAAGGATGAATGATATATATGTATGCATATATATACACACACATATTAGTGTATATGCATTTACCATATGTAACTATATATGGTGTGTATATATATAAGATACATTTCTTTATCCATTCTCATCCACTGGGGGACACAGACTGTTTCTGTATCTTGGCTGTTATGAACTATGCTGCAGTGAGCCTAGGAGGGCAGAGACTGCTCTGAGGTGCTGATTTAATTTCCTTTGGTCATGTACCCAGAAGAGGGATTGCTAGACCATATGGTCATTCTATTTTTAAGTTCCTGAGAATCTCCCTACTGTTTCTCCAGGGTTTTTTTCCAGTTTATGTTCCCCCCAGACTTGCTATCTTTTACTTTTTTGATGCTAGCCCTTCTCACAGGTGTGAGGTGACATCTCACTGTGGTTTCACTTGTGTTTCCCTGATGATTGGTGATAGGAGCACCTTTCTGTGTGCCTGTTGGCCTCTGTTTGTCTTCTGTGCAGAAATGTCTCTTTACATCCTCATCCCCTTTTTAATCAGGTTGTTTATGTCTTGCTATTGAGTTGTAAGAGTTCCTTGTATATTTGGGACATTATCTCCTGTTGGATATGTAGTTTGTAGTTTGCAAGTATTTTCTCAAAATCCCATAGATACAGTGGAGTTTAAAAATATAAGGGAATATTACCATAGAGCCAGTTTTATGGCCTTAAGTTTAATATCTATGATGAAATGGAAAATTTATAGAAAACTATAAAATACTAACATTTATTAGAGGAGAAAAAACATTCCAGAAAGACCTATAACCATTTTATAAATCCCAGCATTACTGCAAAATCTTTCCATTATTTTTTCCCCACCACAGGTTCCATCAGGCACCAGAAAGGGGGATTTTGAGGTGAAGTGTGTGAAGACCTTAAAGGCACAAATAATCACTTTCTAATACAGACAGAAAAAAAAGGGAGAAAGCTTCTAGTTCTCTTCATAGACCGAAGTGTCCATGACACCAAAATTGGACAAAAACAATACAAAAAATAGAATGATAGGTTAATTTCTGTTATGAAAGAAGAGGCAAAAGTCCTAAATAAAATATTGCAAATTGAATCCAGCAGCACATAAAATATATATGCTCAGGGAGTATCGACCCCAAGTTTATTTCAAGGATGCAATGACTTTTATAACAGTCTGTTAATGCAATTTATCATATTACAAATTTAAAAAGAAAATATTCTTATCACAATTTATAAAATAAAAAAATTCAATAAAATCTGGTACTCTCTAATATTTAAAACAAACCAATACACAAACAGACCAACACATAACATCAATGACCTAATTTAGAAAATTAGGAATAAGAGAGAAAAACCTCAAATCCCAAATGGGTTTCTATCCAACCATCAAAATACTGCATCCAGGCCAGTGCCCGTTAGAGACAGGAGCCAGGTGAGAATGTTGCCCTTTGGTGCTGTCCTGAGGGCGGGGGTCGGTGTGGGGGATGAGTTATGAACACTGGGTAGGAGGGTGCTTGAGGGCCCTGGGGAGGCCCCGGGGCCTTCACACCTGCTCTTGCTTTACTGGGGCCCCACCCCACCCCCAGGACTCAGGCCACAATCCCTGCTTAAGAAAGCCGCCGGGCTCTGGGCTCACAGGAGCTGACAGCAGCTCCCGTGTGTGGCATGCTCACTGTGCTCCATGGGCTTGGCTTTGCTCACATAGCCCAGCAGGCACCACGAGCGGACCCAGCGTCTGGAGCTGCAGGGACCAGGCTGTCACAGAGGTTGTCAGCTGTGGAGCCAGTGCTTGAACCCAAGCCCAAGATCCGACACAGCAGACTCAAGGTGAAGGACAAGCCTTGCTCCCGCCAGGGTCCTGGCTGGGTGGGGCATCCTGCCATGGCCCCCTCACCCTGTGCCGGGCACCTTCTGTGTGCTGTCCCGCCTTGCAGGGACCAGTCACTGGGGATGGCCTGGGCCTCCTGCTGCTTCTCCATGATGCTGGCCACCTGCCTGGCCTGGTCATCACCCCCACAGCCCTGCTCGGGGCTGCCCACCTGCCCTGAGGTCCCTGAGTGCCCACGGCATCCCACCTCATCGCGGCCTTCAGAGTGGCAGACAGAGCAGTAATGGCCAACCCAGAGGGAGGGCTCACCATCCAAAGGCCTGCTTACGACGCACTTGATAAGCTCATATTTCCACCTCTTCCAAACACGTGTCCTGAGAATAACACCAGGCTGGGCGGATGGGCCAGCCAGATCCCGGCTCAAACCCCGCTCTGCCCAGGGCCATTCCCCCCTCCTCTCTGACCATGGCTGCCTTCTGTTCAGGGGGTGACACCAGGTAGCCAAAGCCACTTCCCAGGGTGATGAGGGAAGGGGGCTCTTCACACAAACCCCCCAGGGGCATGGGGCCCTGAACGGCACATCTGTCCCCCTGGAGCCTGGCATGCAGTGGGCTGGGTAAGTGCGAGCAGGTCACAGGGTCGCTGGGGCAGGGACAGAGCACGCTGCTGCAGAAGGAGGGTCTGAGGGCTGACCAGCCTCACAGGTCAAGCCGCTCCCTGAATCTTCCAGGAGGGCTGGACTCCATGGCTCAGACCAGCTGCCCAGGGACACCGAGGGTGGGGTCCCTGGCCCCAGGCTGGTTGTGACAGATGAGATGCAGACCCCGTCCAGGAGGAGCCCAGGCCCCGCTTCCTTACCTGGCGTGGCTCAGCAGGAATGCCTCTGGGCCAGCAGGCCGGCTGTGGAAGGTGTCCGGAGGAGTGGACTCTGGGGAGGTAAGAATGAGGGGTGGATGGCCCTCCCAAAAGGGGCCGACCACAGCTCCTCCTCTGACAGAAAAGCCTGATTTATTTGGGGGTTCTCTTCCTGTGTATCCAAGAAGGTGCCCTCCCAGCCCTGGAGGTCAGCAGGTCACACAGGTCAGAGGTCACCTGTCATGACCGCATTGATGGGGGCGTGTGCTGCGGTCTAGCCATGTCACCATTAGGGAGAGGCTGTTCCTGACAAGGCACATGCACACAGAGGGCACCTCTCTGTTCTCTGGGGTCATCCTGTCTGCTGTGCCTGGGCTCCTGGCACGGCCAGGGCTACCGGGCAGCCGCACAGAAAGCACCCATGGTGGGTGCAGGCCAGGCACTGCCTGGGCCTTGGCACACAGAGGGTGGTGAGGTGACCCGCCTGGCAGCCTCCACTTCGGGCACCCTGTTTTGTGTAATGAGAGCCTTGGTTTTCCTGCTGGTCGCTGGCTAGTTGAGAGTGCTCCCCACCCCCAGACAGCAGTGGCACGGAGGCAGGATGAGGCAGACGTCCCAGGGAGGCCACCAAGTCCAGTTGGGCTGAGGTCCCAGTGGCTTCCCCAAGGGAGGCATGGGGCCATGGGGGAAATTTACTCTGGTGATAAATTTCCTCATCATTGGAAGGACAATGTGGAGGATGGACCCCTTTGAAAAAATGCCCACTCAGCCAGAAGTGGTCCAAAGCATCAGCTCTGTCCCCGGATGAGGAGGGGGTGCAATCCTGCTCTGCCCCCACAGCAGTCGGGGAAGGGCTCACTCAGTGCAGGGCGACCCGTCGGCACTTCCGGGAGCCCATCATGTCTCCCCGCACACAGCCCCTGGCGGCTGCTGGGCCACCAAGAGCCAGCCTTCATTATTGTTCCTAGCCCGTGAGGCACGTTCCACTGTCAGCTTAGCAGGGAAAGCAGAGCAGCCAGGATCACTGTGAGCTCAGCTCCCAGGATGCAGGATATTAAATCCATCAAACTAAATTAAAAGCCTTGGCCATCTCTTGAACTCAGGGTTCAGAGGCAGCCTTTCTTCTTATGCCAACTGCTTCCCAGAAGGATGCCGAGCCTGCAGGGATCTGCAAGGGCTTGGTGCTTTGAATTATTTACAGATGGATCAGGGCTGGGATAGGGAAAGCATCCTTCCGCAGAAGGGCTGTGCTGACTTCCCTGCAGAGAACCGTGGGGCACTCTGCTGTGGGGAGAACACAGTCGTACACAGGGACTTGCCTGTCACCACAGTGAGGGTCCCAGCTCAGGTTGCCTGTCACCACAGTGAGGGTCCCAGCTCAGGAGACCACATTCAGCAGCAAATTTGCTGCTGCCTCTTGTCCCCAGACTCAGGCAGCCTGAGGCAGTCCTGCTCCAGGGATTCAAGATTTGGCCGGAAGCTGTGGGTCTGTATCCCAGCCCCACTCCCTGAAGCTGGGTGGTGCTGGGGAGGCTGAGGTCCTCCCTGCTGTGGATGGCCGGTTCCTCCTGGGCACTGGGTGAGGCTCTGTCCATGAGCAGCTTCATTCACCCAAGCACGCAAGCTGAGGGCCTGTTGTGTTCCTCTCCTTGAGGTTTGTAGCAGGAAAAAAACAGACCGTTTTCCTGCTAGCAGGGCAACTGCAATCCAGTGGAACTGCATCTTGGCTGGGTGTTCCCACTGGAGGCAGCGAGCCCGAACCTGCGATGACCAGTGAGATGGGATGTCTAGGTGGGACTACTGGAAGGACAGGGCCTGGAAGCCGAGACCCACAGAACCGGGACTGACCAGGCTTTGAGCAGAGCTGTGTCCCCTAGGTGGGCACTGGCTTGACGGGTTGGAGGAGGAAAGCACAGGCCACAGCAGCTGCAGTTTAGGGGAGGAGGGTGGAGGCCGTGAGAGAAGAACCAACAGGGTGGCCCGGGCCAGATCCCACAGGCCTTGGGAGTCAGCGGTGGGTGGGCTTGTTCTAGAGTCAATGAGTCAATGCAAAGCCAGGAGAGGGGTTTCAGTCAGCAGTGGCGGGATCCGATCTCCATTGAAATGGCCCAGGCATTGGTCAGCTTTCATCCTGGCTGTTCCTGCTGCCTAGTCAGCCCCACCAGCAGGTGTCAGAGGATCATTCCCTCCCCTCTCACACCTGTTAGGTCAGCTTTCCTGAAAGGCCATTTTTAACTACCTCACTTAACTGAAGCACTTAATTACATAATGATAAAGGGCTCAATTCTTCAAGAAGACATAACAATCTTTAACATGTATGTGTCTAACAACATGTATGTGTCAAAAATATGTCAGGCAAAAAGTGACAGAACCGCAAGGAGAAATCAGTGAATCCACTGCTACGGTTGGGGACTTAAGTCCCCTCCTTCGGAAACGGAAAGACCCAGCAGGCAGAGCCCTGCACCATCAGCCACCTGGACCTAACTGGCATCTGTAGACTGCTTCCTCCACCAACTGCAGCACACACGTTCTTCCCAAGCTCCTAGGGAACATTCACGAAGGTAAACCACTCTGAGCCTAAAAAAGCCCTTAAAATTTTTTTAAAAATAAAAATCAAACAATGTCTGCTCTCAGACAATAATGAAATTAAATTGGAATCAGTAACAGAAAGATAGCTGGAAAAATTCCAAAAATACTTGGAAATTAAACAGCATACTTCTAAATAACACATGAGTCAAAGAAGAAATCTCAAGGGAAATTCAACTAAAAGAAAAAGAAAATAAAACTTTTTCAAATGTGTGAGATGCAGCAAAAGCAGTGCTTAGAGGGAAATTTATAGCATCGAATGCACATATTAGAAAAGAACAATCTAAAATCAGTCATCTAAGCTTCCTCCTTAGAAAGTTAGAAAAAGAAGAGCAAATTAAATGCAAAATAAACAGAAGAAATAAAATAATAAAAATTAGAGCAGAAATCCATGAAATTGAAAACATGAAATCAATAGAGAAAATCAGAAAAACCAAAAACTGATTCTTTGAAATCATCAATAAAAATGATAAGCCTCTGGAGTAAGAAAAAAAAAAGAGATGACACAAATTACTAATATCAGAAATGAAAGAGGGGATATAACTATAGACTTTATGGACATTAGGAGGATAACAAAGAATACTGTGAACAACTCTATGCACAAATAATTGGTAATTTAGATGAAATGGATAAGTTCCTTGAAAAGTATAATCTGCCAACCAAAACTCACACATGAAGAAATAGACAGTCTGAGGCCTATATTGATTAGAGAATTGAATGAATAACTAATAAACTTTCAAAACAGAAAGCACCAGGACCAAATGGATTCACTGGTAAATTCTGCCAAATATTTAAGGAAGAAATTATATAATTCTCTTCAATCTCTTTCAGAAGTTTCAAGCAGAGGGAATATTTCCTCTCATTCTATTAGGCCAGCATTAGACTAAACAAAGATGTTTAAGGAAAATAAAACTATAGTTTAGTATCTCTCATGAACATAGAAATGAAAATCCTCAACAAAATATTAGCAAACCAACTCCACCAATGTGTACTAAGAAGTATATATCCCAACCACATTGGATTTATCTGAGGTATACAAGGCTGGTGCAACATTTGATTAATCAACAATTAATTAATCAATTAATGTAATATATCACATCAACAGGCTAAAGAAGAAAAATCACATTATCATATCCATAGATGCAGAGAAAGTGTTTGACAGAATTCAGTAGCCAGTCATAAGAAGAAAAAGAAACTCTCAGCAAACTAGGAATAGAGGAAACTCCCTCGATTTCCTAAAGAGTATCTATGAAGAACCTATAGTTAACATCATTCTTAATGGTGAGAAACTGGAAACTTTCCAGCTAAGATCAAGAACAAAGCAAGGATGTCTCTTTACACCACTCCTTTTCAAAACTTATTAGAAGTCTGAGCTAATGCTATAAGACAAGAAGAGGAAATAAATGGTATACTGATTAGGAAGGAAGAAATAACATAGTCTGTGTTTGCAGATGACATGATCATCTATGTAGAAATCCAAAAGAGTAAACAAACTACTGGAACTAGTAAGAGCTTATAGTAAGATTACAGGATGCAAGATTAATATACAAAGGTCAGTTGCTTTCCTATATACCAGCAGTGAACAAGTGGAATTTGAAATTAAAGACATGGTACCATTTACATTAGTATACAAAAAAAAACCTTAGGTATAAATCTAATTAAATAGATACAACCTCCATATAGGAAAACTGAAAAACTCTGATAAAAGGAATCAACAGAGAACTAAATAAATGCAGAGATATTCCATGTTCATGGGTAGGAAGAGTCCGTACTGCCAGTTCTTACCAAGGAGATCTATAGATTCAGTGCAATCCCAATCAAAGCTCCAGCAAGTTGTTTTGTGGACATTGATGAACTGTTTCTAAAGTTTACATGGAGAGGCAAGAGACCCAGAATAGCCAACTCAGTACTGAAGGAGAAGAACTAACCTGGAAGAGTGACACTACCAGTTTCAAGACTTACTGCAAAGCTGCAGTAATCAGGACAATGGGGTATTGGTGAAAGAAGAAGAGACAAATAGATCAATGAACAGAATGGAGAGCCCAGAAATAGACCCATATAAATGAAGTCACCTTATCTTTGACAGAGGAGCAAAGGCAGTATGATGGAGCAAAGATAATCTTTACAAAGTTTCTGCAACAACTGGATGTCCATATGAAAAATATTAATCTAGTCACAGACCCTACAGCCTTCACAAAAATTAACCCAAAAAGTATCATAGGCCTTGACATAAAGCACAAAACTATGAAACTCCTAAAATATAACATAGGAAAAAACCTAGATGACCTTGGGTATGGCAATGACTTTTTAGATACAACACAAAAGACAAGGTATGTGAAAGAAATAACTGACAAGCTAGACTTCATTAAAACTAAACACTTCTGCTCCATGAAAGACAATGTCAGGAGAATGAGAAGACAAGCCACAGACTGGGAGAAAATATTTTCAAAAGGCACATCTGATAAAGGACTGCTATCCACAATACACAATGGTCTCTTAAAAGTCAACAATTAGAAAATCAACAATGTGGTAAAAAAAAAATGGGCCAAAGTCTTCACTTAAGAAAAAAACTATGGGGGGGAGCAAAGATGGCGGCGTGAGTAGGACAGTGGGAATCTCCTCCCCAAAACATATATATTTTTGAAAATACAACAAATACAACTCTTCCTAGAATAAAGACCAGAGGACACAGGACAATATCCAGACCACATCCGCACCAGAGAGAACCCAGCGCCTCGCGAAGGGGGTGAGATACAAGCCCCGGCCCCGCGGGAGCCGAGCGCCCCTCCCCCCAGCTCCCAGCGGGAGAAGAGCAGGCAGAGCGGGAGGGAGACGGAGCCCAGGACTGCCGAACACCCAGCCCCCGCCATCCGGGCCAGAGCGCAGACACAGTGCACGCGTGGGGTGCTGGATGCTAGGGAAGCAGGACAGTAAGACCTGTGAGCGGGTCCCCGCAGTTGGCACCCCTGGGACAAAGAAAAGCGAGTGCTTTTTGAAAGTCTTAAAGGGACAGGGACCCCACAGCTGGACAGAAGCTTTCTGGGTCACAGTCCAGCAGCTGGAAATTCCAGGGAACTCCAGGCACACTAACCCCCAGGGCAACAGCTCTGAGACCCCTCACGGAGGTAAACAGCCAAACAGCACCCCGTCCATCACCCCTCCAGGGCGCAGCCATAGCGAAGCAGCAGCCTGAGGCTGGCCACCCCCACAGCGAGGGAGCTTCCTCCATACCAGCCGGGCAAGATAGAGAGACCCAGTCTACACACAATTGCCAAACACAAGCCACTAGGGGCCACAGTTGTCCCAGTAAAGAAAGGCCAGGAGCAAGTGGAAAGCCTTGGCCCTCCCAGCTGACAGAAAGCCAATGTCTCACCACTGCACCTATCAACACAAAAAGGCAAAAAAAATTTGATCCAGACAAGACTAACCCTGACAGCTTCGACATCTTCTACATCTTCCCCTGAGAAGGAACCTGGGGAGATAGATTTAGCCAGTCTTCCTGAAAAAGAATTCAAAACAAAAGTCATAACCATGCTGATGGACTTGCAGAGAAATATGCAAGAACTAAGGAAGGAGAATCCAGAAATAAAACAAGCTCTGGAAGGATTTCAAAACAGAATGGATGAGATGCAAGAGACCATTAATGGACTAGAAAACAGAGAACAGGAACGCAGAGAAGCTGATGCAGAGAGAGAGAGAAGGATCTCCAGGAATGAAAGAGTTCTAAGAGAGCTGAGTGACCAATCGAAATGGAACAATATCCACATTATAGGGGTACCAGAAGAAGAAGAAGAGAGAAAAAGGGATAGAAAGTGTCTTTGAAGAAATAATGGCTGAAAACTTCCCCAAACTAGGTGAGGAAATGATTTCTCAGACCACAGAGGTACACAGAACTCCCATAACAAGAGATCCAAGGAGGGTAACACCAAGACAAATAATAATTAAAATGGCAAAGATCAAAGACAAGGACAGAGTATTAAAGGCAGCCAGAGAGAAAAAAAAGGTCACCTACAAAGGAAAACCCATCAGGCTATCATCAGACTTCTCAACAGAAACTTTACAGGCCAAAAGAGAATGGCATGATATACTTAATGCAATGAAACAGAAGGGCCTCGAACCAAGACTACTGTATCCAGCATGATTATCATTTAAATATGAAGGAGGGATTAAACAATTCCCAGACAAGCAAAAGTTGAGGGAATTTGCCTCCCACAAACCACCTCTACAGGGTATCTTACAGGGACTGCTCTAGATAGGAGCACTCCTAAAAAGAGCACAGAACAAAACACCCAACATATGAAGAATGGAGGAGGAGGAATAAGAAGGGAGAGAAATAAAGAATCATCAGACCATGTTTACAATAACTCAATAAGCCAGTTAAGTTAGACAGTAAGATAGGAAAGAAGCTAACCTTGAACCTTTGGTAACCACAAACTTAAAGCCTGCAATGGCAATAAGTACATACCTTTCAACAATCACCCTAAATGTAAATGGACTGAATGCACCAATCAAAAGACACAGAGTAATAGAATGGATAAAAAAGCAAGACCCATCTATATGCTGCTTACAAGAGACTCACCTCAAACCCAAAGACATGCACAGACTTAAAGTCAAGGGATGGAAAAAGATATTTCACGCAAACAACAGAGAGAAAAAAGCAGGTGTTGCAATACTAGTATCAGACAAAATAGACTTCAAAACAAAGGAAGTAACAAAAGATAAAGAAGGACATTACATAATGATAAAGGGCTCAGTCCAACAAGAGGATATAACCATTCTAAATATATATGCACCCAATACAGGAGCACCAGCATATGTGAAACAAATACTAACAGAATTAAAGGAGGAAATAGAATGCAATGCATTCATTTTGGGAGACTTCAACACACCACTGACTCCAAAGGACAGATCCACCAGACAGAAAATAAGTAAGGACACAGAGGCACTGAACAACACACTAGAACAGATGAACCTAATAGACATCTACAGAACTCTACATCCAAAAGCAACAGGATACACATTCTTCTCAAGTGCACATGGAACATTCTCCAGAATAGACCACATACTAGGCCACAAAAAGAGCCTCAGTAAATTCCAAAAGATTGAAATCCTACCAACCAACTTTTCAGACCACAAAGGCATAAAACTAGAAATAAACTGTACAAAGAAAGCAAAGAGGCTCACAAACACATGGAGGCTTAACAACACGCTCCTAAATAATCAATGGATCAATGACCAAATCAAAATGGAGATCCAGCAATATATGGAAACAAATGACAACAACAACACTAAGCCCCAACTTCTGTGGGACGCAGCAAAAGCAGTCTTAAGAGGAAAGTATATAGCAATCCAGGCATATTTAAAGAAGGAAGAACAATCCCAAATGAATGGTCTAATGTCACAATTATCAAAATTGGAAAAAGAAGAACAAATGAGGCCTAAGGTCAGCAGAAGGAGGGACATAATAAAGATTGGAGAATAAATAAATAAAATTGAGAAGAATAAAACAATAGCAAAAATCAATGAAAGCAAGAGCTGGTTCTTTGAGAAAATAAACAAAATAGATAAGCCTCTAGCCAGACTTCTTAACAGGAAAAGAAAGTCAACACATATCAACAGAATCAGAAACAAGAAAGGAAAAATCACGACGGACCCCACAAAAATACAAAGAATTATTAGAGAATACTATGAAAACCTATATGCTAACAAGCTGGGAAACCTAGGAGAAATGGACAACTTCCTAGAAAAATACAACCTTCCAAAACTGACCCAGAAAGAAACAGAAAATCTAAACCAATTACCAGCAATGAAATTGAAGCGGTAATCAAAAAACTACCAAAGAACAAAATCCCCTGGCCAGACGGATTTACCTCGGAATTTTATCAGACATACAGGGAAGACATAATACCCGTTCTCCTTGGCCAAAAAATAGAAGAGGAGGGAATACTCCCAAACTCATTCTATGAAGCCAACATCACCCTAATACCAAAACCAGGCAAAGACCCCACCAAAAAAGAAAACTACAGACCAATATCCCTGATGAATGTAGATGCAAAAATACTCAACAAAATATTAGCAAACCGAATTCAAAAATACATCAAAAGGATCATACACCATGACCAAGTGGGATTCATCCCAGGGATGCAAGGATGGTACAACATTCAAAAATCCATCAACATCATCCACCACATCAAAAAAAAGAAGGACAAAACCACATGATCATCTCCATAGATGCTGAAAAAGCATTTGACAAAATTCAACATCCATTCATGATAAAAACTCTCAGCAAAATGGGTATAGAGGGCAAGTACCTCAACATAATAAAGGCCATATATGATAAACCCACAGCCAACATTATACTGAACAGCGAGAAGCTGAAAGCATTTCCTCTGAGATTGGGAACAAGACAGGGATGCCCACTCTCTCCACTGTTATTCAACATAGTACTGGAGGTCCTAGCCACGGCAATCAGACAAAACAAAGAAATACAAGGAATCCAGATTGGTAAAGAAGAAGTTAAACTGTCATTATTTGCAGGTGACATGATATTGTACATAAAAAAACCCTAAAGACTCCACCCCAAAACTACTAGAGCTAATATCAGAATTCAGCAAAGTTGCAGGATTCAAAATTAACACACAGAAATCTGTGGCTTTCCTATACACTAACAATGAACTAATAGAAAGAGAAATCAGGAAAACAATTCCATTCACAATTGCATCAAAAAGAATAAAATATCTAGGAATAAACCTAACCAAGGAAGTGAAAGACCTATACCCTGAAAACTATAAGACACTCTTAAGAGAAATTAAAGAGGTCACTAACAAATGGAAACTCATCCCATGCCTCTGGCTAGGAAGAATTAATATTGTCAAAATGGCCATCCTGCCCAAAGCAATATACAGATTCGATGCAATCCCTATCAAACTACCAACAGCATTCTTCAATGAACAGGAACAAATAGTTCAAAAATTTATATGGAAACACCAAAGACCCTGAATAGCTAAAGCAATCCTGAGAAGGAAGAATAAAGTGGGGGGATCTCACTCCCCAACTTCAAGCTCTACAAAGCCACAGTAATCAAGACAATTTGGTACTGGCACAAGAACAGAGCCACAGACCAGTGGAACAGAACAGAGACTCCAAACATTAACCCAAACATATATGGTCAACTAATATTCAATAAAGGGACCATGGACATGCAATGGGGAAATGAAAGTCTCTTCAACAGATGGTGCTGGCAAAACTGGACAACTACATGTAAGAGAATGAAACTGGATCACTGTCTAACCCCATACACAAAAGTAAATTCGGAATGGATCAAAGACTTGAATGTAAGTCATGAAACCATAAAACTCTTAGAAAAAAACATAGGCAAAAACCTCTTAGACATAAACATGAGTGACCTCTTCTTGAACATATCTCCCTGGGCAAGGAAAACAACAGCAAAAATGAACAAGTGGGACTATATCAAGCTGAAAAGCTTCTGTACAGCAAAGGACACCATCAATAGAACATAAAGGTATCCTACAGTATGGGAGAATATATTCATAAATGACATATCTGATAAAGGGTTGACATCCAAAATATATGAAGAGCTCACATACCTCAACAAACAAAAAGCAAATAATCCAATTAAAAAATGGGCAGAGGAGCTGAATAGACACTTCTCCAAAGAAGAAATTCAGATGGCCAACAGACACATGAAAAGTTGCTCCACATCGCTTGTCATCAGAGAAATGCAAATTAAAACCACAATGAGATATCACCTCACACCAGTAAGGATGGCTACCATCCAAAAGACAAACAACAACAAGTGTTGGTGAGGTTGTGGAGAAAGGGGAACCTCCTACACTGCTGGTGGGAATGTAAATTAGTTCAACCATTGTGAAAAGCAGTATGGAGGTTCCTCAAAATGCTCAAAGTAGAAATACCATTTGACCCAGGAATTCCACTTCCAGGAATTTACCCTAAGAATGCAGCACTCCAGTTTGAAAAAGACAGATGCACCCCTATGTTTATTGCTGCACTATTTACAATAGCCAAGATATGGAAGCAACCTAAATGTCCATCAGTAGATGAATGGATAAAGAAGATGTGGTACATATACACAATAGAATATTACTCAGCTATAAGAAAAAAACAGGTCCTACCATTCGCAACAACATGGATGGAGCTAGAGGGTATTATGCTCAGTGAAATAAGCCAGGTGGAGAAAGACAAGTACCAAATGATTTCACTCATATGTGGAGCATAAGAACAAAAGAAAACTGAAGGAACAAAACAGCAGCAGGATCACAGAACCCAAGAATGGACTAACAGTTACCAAAGGGAAAGGGACTGGGGAGGATGGGTGGGAGGGGAAGGATAAGGGTGGGTAAAAAGAAAGGGGGCATTACAGTTAACATGTATAGTGGGGGGGGGGCACGGGGAGGGCTGTGCAACACAGAGAAGACAAGTAGTGATTTTACAGCATCTTACTATGTTGATGGACAGTGACTGTGAACGGGTATGTGGGGGGGATTTGGTGAAGGGGGGAGCCTAGTATACATATTGTCCTTCATGTAATTGTAGATTAATGATACCAAAATAAAATTAAAAAAAAAGAAAAAACTATGGATGACAAATAAGCTTATGAAAAGATGTCCCACATCATATGTCATCAGGGAAATAATAAGTTAAAACAATGAGATATTACTACACAACTACTAGAATGACCAAAATCTGAACACTGACAACACCAAATGTTGATGAGGATGTGGAGCAACAGGAACTCTCATTTGTTCCTGGTAGGAAAGCAGAACGATGCAGCCACTTGGAAGACAGTTTGGTGGTTTCTTACAAAATTAAACATACTCTTACCATATGACCCAACTGCACTCCTTGGTATTCACCCAAAGAAGCCGAAAACTTTTGTCCAAAAATCCTGCACACAGATGTTTATAGCATATAGATGTTTGTAATTACCAAAACCTGGAGGCAACCAAAATGCCCTTTAATAGGTGATGGATAAATGAACTGTGGTCCGTCCAGGGGGACATTATTTCAAGCCATGAAAAGAGATGGAACAGTCTTACATGCGTATTACTAAGTGAAAGAACCCGGTCTAAAAAAGGCTACATACTGTATGATTTCAACCATATCACATTCTGGAAAAGGCAAAACTATGGAGACAGTAAAAGATCAGTGGTTGTCAAGGGTGGGAGTGGAGGAGGAATGAACAGGTGGCGCAGAGGACTTTTAGGGCAAGGAAACTACTTTGTATGAAATTACAATAGTGGACCCACAGAATGTGCTACCCCAAGCCTGAACCTGAATGTAAACTATGGACTCTGGGTGATGATGACATGTCATGGTAGGTGTGTTAATTGAAGCAAAGTCCGCGTTTGGTGGGGGATGTAGATAGGAAGGGAGGTGTGTGTGTGTGTGTGTGTGTGGTTTTCAGGGGGTAGATGGGAAATCTCTGTACTTTGCACTCAGTTTTTATGTGAACCTAAGACTGCTCTAAAAATTAGTTTTACTTAAAAGAAACAAAAAGTCCTCCAGCCCCCCTCTCTAAGCCCTGTCCTCTCTGCCCTACCTGCCACGGTACTCACCACCTCTTCTCCGACATATGTGTGTATTTTCTCTTCCTTTGCTGACTTATTTTCTTTGTTACCTGTTTCTCCTGCCACAGTGCAAGTTTTCTGTCTATGGAGAGGTTATCTGTTTTCTCATGTTCATATAACAGGTGCCTGAACAGTGCCTATTCATGGTGGGTACTCACTGCATTGTGGATGAATGAATGGGTGGATAGAGAGATGGAACAGTATTTGCCACATCTACCCACAAAGTAAGTGTAGGCCCTTGTTTCATGAATGCAGCCTGGTGTGCGTGCCCACCCTCACCAGGCAGGTCTCAGGGTTGGGTGAGTTCATGGTGAGGAAGGCTCACCCTCCTCAGGGGCAGGTGGGCAGTGCCTGCACCACGAATTTGGGAGCTGAAGCCAAGTGCCCTGCCCCATCCAGGTGCCTGTCACTGCTGTGATCCTGAGCCAGGAGAATGCACAGGGGTCCAGGTGGGTGTCCAGGTGGCCCAGTGCCCAGGTGGATAAAGCTGCTCACCCTGGTAGTGTCTTCTTCCCTCAGTAAGGGTCAAACCTCTGCCATAACGTCTAGAGCTGGGTTGGTGCTGAGCGGATGCCTGTTCTCGAGCTGAAGGCTGCATAAAGGGGGTGTCTTCTTAGAGGCCGAAGCCTGCAGGAGCAGAGTTCCTGCTGTCCTGCTGTCCACTCACTGGCCCTGGGTGCCCAGCACTGCCCAGCTGCCCCCATCAGCACATAGTCCTGTCCCACACTAGAGTAAGTTGGGGTGCATGTGGGCACCCCTGTTCTGACTGGCGTCACACTCAGCCCAGGCACCCATGCTGGGCCCTTGCACCCAACTCTCCCATCTCCTTCCTGCCCATCTGACCTGGGGCCTGGGTGTGGGGCCTGCGTCCCCCCAGGAGCCCCCTCTGAGCTGCCATCTAGGTCTCTGGCTCCTGGGCCTAGGAGGCCTGCACTCTGTCACAGTGAGGACCACGGACCCCTGGCCTGGCCCCGACCTCCCGTAGGCCCCTCCCTGGACGACTGCGGCTTTCAGCAGGAGGAAGTGTCTTTAGTTATGATGGACCTTTAATCGAAAACCAGGCCAGGCCCCCCTATTTCCCTCCTGGTGATGTCTGTTGATGGGCAATGCTGTTCTCCCGGGGCAGGCTGAGCTAGCTGGGGCCAGAAAGAAGCTGGGTCAGGAGGCACCTGGTATCCCAGGCCCTTCCTGGCAGAGGGACGTGGACTGTACCCTCCTGCCCTGCTCCCCAAGCCCGCACACAGATGGCGCGAGCAGCCCCACCGTGCCACCTCCCGGTCTGGAGGCCGGGCTCCCACGCCCCTTCCCGGGGGTGCAGAGCCAGGAGGCTCTGCCCCTGCCCCTCCAGGTGTGTGGCTTTCCAGGTGAACCCTCGGCCTCCCCATGGGACCCAGCCCAGCGAGGACTCAGACCAATGAGCATGTACATTTCCAACAGCTCAGACGCCCTGCGGCCCCCAGGCCACACAGGCCCCCTCAGTCTGCTTTATGGCACTGCTGGCATGGGGGGTCCCCATTATCATGTGTTCAGGACAGAGGAAGCTGCAAGCTTGGGAGAACCTTTTACAAGAAACTGGGTTCTTCTCTCTCTCCTTGATGGCCAAAGCATACAGTCGAATGGTTCTCAGGAAGACGAAGGGGCGTAAGTCTGGTCGCATGCACCCTGATGGCCGGCTGCCTCCTGCTCTCTAGGAGCGACCCTGGGCAAGCCCGGTGGGGCCGAACTCGCTTCCCAAGTGCAGGGTCAGAGCCGAGCGCCTCCTGCTATGATGCTGGCAATCATGTCTGACCCACTCCAGGCCTGTCTGCTGTCCACTTTCCTGTGCTTCCTCTGTACTGGACACTGGGGATGGAGACCCCCTCCCTGCCCCCGGGGGATGGTCTGGAGCGTCCTGGGACAGAGGAGCACTCCGTCCACCGACCCCCTTGCTCTCTCCTGGCAGGAGGACCGACTGTCTGCTCGCTCTCAGGCCTGGCAGCCAGCAGTGCAGCGTCTGGCACAGAGCAGGGCCCTGAAGCCCAAGCACTGCTGAGCTGTCAGATCCCAGCCCTGGAGAGGCGGCACGGCCCGCAGACAAGTCAGGCCACAGACCAGGAGCTTCCGTGTGCACAGTCCTGCTCTGCCCTTTCCAAGCCTGCAACAGCGACTCTTAAAATTCCCTGATCCTCCACTTTCCTTGATGTATAAATCAGGATAATACAGATTCAGGGTAGAGTGACCGGATGTTACATAAAATGTTTGCAAAGTGCCTTGTGTGTATTAGATGCTCCCTAAGCAGCCATGATAATGATAGTCATCCTCGTTGTTTGTCAGTCACTGTCTGGCTGATTTTTATTCCAGAAAATGTTAACTGCTCACCTTTTATATTTAGAGGAAGAAATAAAGGTCAAAGTGCAATATCACAGCAGTGCTCCACAGACTGGGATGGCCGTGCAGACTAGAGGCAATAGGTACATTTTCTTGCTTTTAAAAAAAGTGTGCACTTTAATTAAGAAAAAAGAAAGTTTTCTCCAAGCATATTAATTATCTTGCTTGTCACATGAGGTATTTGTTCTGGCTGACAGGCCGTAATTAGTGCGCAGAACAGACTTGAGTTCCCAGGGTGGGAGCATGTGGAGTGGCCTGGCCTGGCGCGGTCTCTGCCATTTCACCCGTGTGGGGAGCACGGCCCGGGCAGGGGCCCTCTGGGTTCAGTGTGCAGAAGGAGAAGCAATCCGTCTCTGCCTCTCTGGGGGCATCCTCAATGCTGCGCCTGCCCTCGTCCCCCCGGGGAAAACGCTATTCTCTCCCCCTGCCCCCGACTTAGTTGCAGGCAGGATGGCCAACGGCAGACAGGTGACCTTGAGTAAGTTACCGGAGCGATTGCGTCTCCCCGGACTGTGTCTGCTGCCTGGTGGGGTCCTCACAGACCTAAGGCTCCCTTCCTTCCCGGCCTCCTTCCTTCCATCTGTGCTACTCACAAGTCCCATGCTGAGTGTATCCGTGTGCTAGGCATGGGGCAGAGCTGTAAACAGACCCACCTCTGCTCTTGCAGGGCTTTACTGGTGGAGGCCAAGGATGCTGGAGTCCTGGACCATCCTCTCCCTCCCAAGCACCTGTGCAGACCGGAGGGCGGAGTGTCTGACCACGGTGGCATGCATCAGCAGCAGTGGTCCTGTACCCTCCCTGTGCCCTCCTCTCTTTCTCCATTTGCCTTCTGGATGGACTCACAGGCCCCTGGATAAAGTGAGCCAGAGGCTCCGAACCACTGCACGGGGCACAGCATCCTCAGCTCGGGGTGGGTGGGCCTATGACAGGCTCCTGGGTGGAGGCTGAGGTCAGCAGGTGTTTGCTCAGCCCCATGTTCCCACTGGTACCCCTGCATGCCCGAAGCCGGGCACGGCGGTCCCAGGTGGAGATGAAGCTGGGGGCAGAGCCGGACCTCCAGCAGAGGCAGGCCTCCTCTTTGTCGCTGTGGACGCCTCTCTGTTTCACAGGCTGGCGCGGTTCCAGAGGGCAGGCCACCTGGCCTTATGGATCCCCGGGTAGCGGGCGAGGCCTGGCCCAGGTGTCTTCCATATGCCCCATGTGGAGCGTGGTTGTAGCTCTAAAGCAGGAAGATGACCAGATAGGGACAAAACCATCACTGAGTCTCCCCCGTGGCCACACTCAGCAGTGACATCCAGCACCTTGGAGAGCTTGGGAGGGGCTGGGAGGGTCCTGAGCAAGATGCTGGCCTCCCCTCAATTATTGAAAGATTGTTGTTTGATCTTATCACACTGGTGCATTATAGCACTTCTAGGCGCTTGCGTCACAATCATTAAATATATTATCAAGTTTAGGATGTTATTATGGTAATAAGGCACCTCTATTTTCTTGCAGTCCACCCGAAATGGCCTCAGTGCTTGAGAATCTTTCCATGACAAGGTTAATTAAAAGTCAATCATGCTGATTCGCCTTAGAGAGACCTCCCCGCACACCCAGACCACTGTGAGTGTCAGTTTTTATTATCTACAAACCTCATCGCCAGCACTCCCTTCCCTCAGGCCCTCCTGCCTCAAACATGTGCAAATAAGGCTGCTGGCTGCTTTTAAGGGCTCATGACAAGACACGGATTCCAATAAATTTTATACAGTCATGATATAGGGAAATCGTTGCTTCAGAAAACATGTTTTAAATATTGAAGTACTGAGGAATATACTCAAGATGTACAAGAACGCATAAAATAATTATCTCCTCAAGGTAATATTAACACAAGATGGACTGAAAATGGTACCGAAGAGAAAATATCAGCTTCCTCTGAGCTCCATTATCCCGCTTGCCCGAAGCCTGTTAGAGCAAAGGCACTTTTCTCTCCATGTCAGAACTTCTTTCTGAATCACAGAATATCGGTTCTGGTGTTTTGACTAATAGGTTACTAACCAATTAAGCCCAGACTGAAACAGAGAGGTGCTCAAGCTTAATTTTTCCTGGTAGGAATTCAATGCAGGCAGTCACTGGAGAAAGAGTCGATTATCTGCCATCATCAACAGTTTGGAGGTGGTGGCCACGGCCTGTCAATGGACTAATTCACCCAGGAAAACATTTAATGACCAGTCTACTTAAGCCAGCTACTTGTAGTGAGATCAATCAGATCCAAACCTGGCGCTCCACGTCCGGAGCCCGCCCCCAGGGCCTTAAACATTGGCAGGCCACGAGAGCCTTCAGAGGGACGCCTCATTTTCTGGGAAGCAATCTCTCCAAACCCCCAGAGAAGGCCTTCTTTTCCATAATGTGAGGGAACCTCTGTAAGTTCAGTTCCGTGAGAACATAGGCTTCTGCGCCTCGTTCATTGCTGCTGACCCCCACGGCTCCGCAGGCCACATTTGCAGCCCACATTTGCACAGTGCACCTTTGTGCCCCAACATGGTCACATGTCACTGACCTTTCCTGGGCACCTATGTGGGCCAAGCCTCTTCTAGGAGCTTCCAACGTGTGATCTCATTTCCCCTGTGGCTGAGGCCCCGGCTGGGCAGATGGACAGGGGTCCCTGCCTGGAGGAGGAGAGCAGTTCACGAACAGCTCCCGCCATTGAGGAGGAGTGGGGGGCGGGTGAGGGCCTGCAGAATGTGGGTGTTGGAACGACAGGGTGTTGGGATCCACCCCTGTAAGCCTCCCAAGGGGGCAGGATATGCAGAGACTAAATGTTCTGGAGTCGAGGGTGGGCGGGCAGGAGTTGAGGAGAAGGATGGCTCGATGGGTCCTTGCGCAGAGTATGTTGAGTAGCTGCCTGGCTCTTTCTGGGGTTTGCATTTCAAGGGGCACAGAAGCAATTGCTCTCTTACACGCACTGGCTTTGAACACCACTGCTGCTTTAGTGTGGCATTAAATTAAATGTGCTTTTTGTCTGTCTTTTAAAATAAACTCTCTGAAGGATTAGCTTGTGATTTTTTTTTCCCCAGGTTGACTCATTTATCTGAAAGCCCGTTTGTGGTGCTCAGAAGTCTGAGGTACATTCCTCTGCCGGCGTTTCCGTCTACCAGCCTGGAAGGTTGAGGGAGGGTCATTCATTCACGCCTTCATTCAGTCCTTCTCCATCCCTTCAGTGCTTCAGACAAACGGACATCAGACCAAGTGAGGAGCATTCACTGAGCCCCTGTCTAAATCCCGAGGGGACGTAGAGACCACACACCAGGGTCCCTGGGTTTAAGGACTGAAAAGTCCAATGGTTGTGAGGAAGGAAGACATACACCAGGAGACCAGGCAGCAGACCAGGAGCAAGCGCCCAGGTGGTCCCTGGAGACGCCTGTAGACATGGGACACTGAGTCAGGGTGGGGACACCAGAGGCCCTGCAGCCTTGTGGGTGAGGGAACTACAGTGGCAAATGGTTGTGCAAAGTTAACAGGACTCCTGGCACCCATGGCACAGAGCCCCTGGAGGGGCGTGGCTGCCCCTGATACAGGCGAAGCTTCCCAAAGGGCTGCTGGAGACTGGGCAAATGTGCCCGTCCAGGCTGCGGCCTGGTTTCCTCTGCCTGGAACGGGGGCAGCACACAGGCATGAAGGGCCAGGGCAGCAGCAGAGAGACGCGCCCACTGTCGGTTCTGCCCATGCCGCCCTTGGGCGAAGTCCGGCTCCCGCTCTCCTTCAGTGCAAAGGGGAAGCCGCTTCTGCCAACGGGGCTTCGGGACACACTTTGCTCCACGCAGGTCTCACTGTGGGTGTTTCCAGGGTGATAGGCCTCGAGGACGGCGACCTCACTGGGCACATTGGCCAGCGGCCACCTCATGGCGCTTGGCAAGGGCTGGTGGCTTCTGGCCCATCCCATGAACGACAATGTTCCCCTTTGCTTCATTCTCCAAACAGGTTTTACAAGCTGGGAAATATGTCTCAAAACTGTTTTTTCATACCAAACATCTGTATAAAAATGCACAAAATAATTGCGATAGTTGCAAGTATGTAGACATTGCCCCTCTTTGGTTTGGAGAGAGAGTTTGCAAAGCGAGATCCGGTGAGTTCTGACCCCCACATCACTGATTTCCATGAGGAACAGTGCACGGGTGGGTGGGGAGAAAGCTGGACGTGCCCTCAGGATGGGTGTGTGTGTAGGTGTGGCATGCGTGTGTGTGCATTTGACAGAGGGTGTGTGTAGGTGTGGACATGTGTGCGTGTGTGCATTGGGTGGAGGCTGGATGGAAGTGTGGGTTGATTCCACAGGCCCCCATCCTGAGGCTTGTACCCAGGTTACTGCTGGGGTGGGAAGTAGGACATGACTCAGGGTGTCCCTTGTGAGTTCCTCCCACCAGGGCCATCCACGTGTCCTCGGAGGGGAGCAGCCACGTGTCGGTATGCGCCAGCCCCCGTGATGCAGAGGTGGATGCAGATGTCTGCTCTTTGAGTACTAATGTTAAACAGGGCTCATGCTTGACCTAAGTACCCCAGAGGTTTCTCACGCACAGTTGGCCCTTTGGTCACATTAAATCAGAACCAGCGGAGCTAATCCAGAGGAGTCCAATGACGAACAGTGTAGCTCACCCTGATCCCAGGTTTGCCCCTTGTGCCTGCCGGCTGGTGTGCCCCAAGAATACATCTGGTGGCACGGGCTGTAATGGTGTGTGTGTTAAGCTAATTCAAGTATCAAGATGTGAGCTTGTCCCCAAGTTCTTGCAGGTCAATCGGAGCTCACATAAGCCCAAACAATACCATGATGGAGGGTCCGCAAATATCCTGGGGCACGTACATTTGAAAAGCAACTGTGAAGGGCTGACACCTCCCCAGGGAGCACGTCCCACAGCTGCCGTCCCCAGGCCGACCAGTGCTCGGAATCCTGCACCGCCTGTGAAGGCAGATTCCCCGGCCCCACCTCACACGTGCAGAATCAGTATGTATGTATTCTTTGGCACGGACGGGAATGAGGCTGCCTTTTATTTTTTGTAAAGCCCCCAAATCGATTCTGATGGTTAGTGCACTTGGAGTCTGGGCTCTCTACTTCCTTCGCATGAAAGCATCTGGCTTCCCCTTTCCGCACTGGACTCAGGGTCTGATGACGCTGTCACCTCCTATTCCATCGGCCCTCGGGGGTGACATCCTCTGTAGATAATGGCCAAACTCCTTGGCTGGTGCGCTGACCTCCGCATGTCCCCAGCTGGATTTTCACCTTCAGGATTCCTGTGCCTGCCCCACAGTCCAGTTAAACCAGCCTGCTCACAGCTCCCCTGAACAATGCCCAGATGAACCCCACTGTCGTGGGAGGGCAGTGCCTCCCTCCACGGGGCCTGTCTGGCCTCTCCAGCCCTGCGTGGGACCTCTTTCCTCTGTGCCCTGTGGCCTCGCAGCCCCTGATTCCCCATGCCCACTCACTTGTTGGCTGTGAGCACCCCCAGGGCAGGCTCTGTACTTGGTTCTGCTTAGCCCAGAGCCTCCACACACGGTGGCTGGTCTCTGCACTGGGTCCCAGCAAGAAATAAAATGATTCAGATGATGACTTTTTCCTCCCTGGCTGTCTTGGAGACGTTACTAAACATGTGTGCAATGTGTCTATTCAGTGGACATAACCAGCCTCCAGTGAGGGGTTATTTACAGATTTTAAACACTGATGTGGGAGGGAATAGGGCACAAGGAAAATGACATGAACACTGGATCCACAGGCCCGGGAGGCCCCCCAAGCTGTGCCCTAACTGTAGCTTTACACATAGTATTGTCCCTCTGGCCTAAGTCACTTCGTTGGCCCCCAAAATAAGGACAAAAGCAAAGCCTCACAGCATCGTGAGCACCTGGTGCCATAACGCAAAGTCCCAGGGCATTGCCAGCACAGGGCAGGGGGGCCGTACATGGTAGTTCTCTCATCCTTGAGAAAAAAAACACCCCTGGGAGGGTGGGAAGGGTGAGTGGGGAGCCTGGTGACCCAGGAGCCTGGGACTTTGAGCTCTAAGAGGGTGTGACTGTCCCTTTGCCCCTCCAGCACCTAGATGGGAGCGCATAGTAGTTGCTCAGGAAAGACTTGTTGAATGAATAAATGAATGAGTGACTGAATGAGTGATCAGAAAGGCCATTCTGGCAGGAAAGTGAGGAATGAGGGGGACACAGAGCAGGGCCAGCACAGGGTCTCAGCCACATCGGGCCGGTGGGCGCAAGAGGATCGAGTGACCTGCTAATGCAGTGCAATCCAACAGGATGTGGAGCGGGAGGCGCATGTCGGGGGCCAGTTTGCCATTTGAACTGATCAGACAGGATCCTGGACAGTATCTGTTAGGGAGGGTGAGACAAGGATGGAGCATCTGAAAATACCTCCAGAGCCCTGGCGACAAAGAGAAGGGAATGATGGTTTCCTAAGGCCTAGGGAGCACATTCCAGGCGTTGATCCAAAGGCTGTGTGTATGTGTGTGTGTGTGTGTGTGTGTGTGTGTGTGTGTGTGTGTGTGTGTGCACGTGTGAATATTGACAGAAGAAATACAGGACTCCCAGCTAAACTCGAATCTCCGACAACAACGCAATTCGTTTTAATGTATACTAAGCAATATTTGGCCACATTTATGCTAATAAATTATTAGCATTATAAGTCATGTGTTTGTATTTGTTCATTTGGACAACTCATGTGTACCTGCGTGTGTGTGCATAGAATTTCATTTAATCTTCGAAACAGCCTTATAAAATAGGTCCTGTTATTATTTCCATTTTGTATCTGAGGAAACTGAGGCACCCATAGATGGATTCACTTGCTGAAGATCAACAGCTAAATCGTGGTGGGACCAGAATTTCCTCCCAAGCAGCTGTCTGCAGGCCAGTGCCCTTCACAGTAGAGGCTGGGAAGGTGGGCGGATTGGAAATGTGTTTGTGGGGGGATTGGCGGGGTCTCCATGGGGGCTGGCGTGGGGTCAGGGAGGCCTGGGGCACTGGGAAGACCCTCTCCCCACAGCCCTGCCCCTTGTGCAGGCAGCCTGCCAACGCCACTCTCACTGAGGAACCAGCCCTGGGAGCTGCCCATGTGGACACCCTGTGGACTGAAATGCAGACTCCACGTCTTCCCGCGGAGCTGGCGCTGGCCCGGGGCTCCTTCGGGGGTACCGCATAGGCTGAGGCATTGAGCAGGCTCTGCAGGATGTGTGAGGCCTGGCCAGCTCTCTCAGGCCTGCTGGGACCCCGCCCTTCCCCTCGTCCTTGGTCAGTCCACACACACCCCTCGTTGATACTCACCTCTGGCTGCAGCCCTGGGCTGGCTGTCCTTACAACATCTGTCCCTTCCTCTCAAGCATCATCCTCTCTACCCCAGACGTTTCCCCTGAAACTTCAACATGCACCGAGACCCACTTCTGGCCTTGCCTCCAGCCCACAGTCCCATTTTCCAAGGTGGTGGGCAGTGCACGCGCTGCTGAGCTGTGATGCAGAGTGTTCTGTGTGGGTGTCCGTCCCCATGAGGGCAAGGGCTGGGCCTGACTCATCAAAGCCTCTCCCATCACCCTGCCCATTTCTGAGCTAAGTGTTGATTGGAGTGAACTTCTCAGATGGGCTCCATATGCAAACCATCCCCAAACCCCGCATCTCCAAAACCAAATTTTCCCTGAAATAGCACATGGAAGTGGGGCTGAATGATGCCCTGGGAGCTGTGGAAAAACAGAGGAACACTGTGTCCTGATCCCTAATTATAGGGGGTGTGTTGGATTGGGTTATGTCCTCCTCAGTAAGAATGTCTAAGCTCTAATGCACAGAGCCCGGGATGTGACCTCATTTGGAAATAGGATCTTTGCAGATGCCATTAAATTAAGAATCTTAGGATAAGATCGCTGTGGATTAGGCTGGTCCTAAATCCAACCACAGACGCTTATGAGAGAACAGTGAACACACAGAAGAGACTCCTGGGGAGCTGGGGGCTGAGACTGACGATGTGGCCACAAGCCAAGGACACGGGAGGCCCCCAGGGGCCAGTAGGGGAAGTGTCCTCCCCTGGAGCCCCGGAGGGAGCCTGCCCTACAGGCATCTTCAGGCCAGAGTACGGCCTTCAGATCTGGGGGACGATGCATTTCTGTTGGTTCCAGCCACCCAGTTCGAGCGGATTTGTTACCGTAGCCCCGGGGGCTCATGCAAGGAGCAGGCTGATTCTTCAGAGAGAAAGGTCTCCATGCCATTGATGTGTCTCCACTGTCTGATCACGGACTGGGATTTCTGGCACATCTGTCATTAGCTGCAGGAAAGATAAGTCCTGGGAATCCCAAGTCACTCCTCTGGGTGTGGGAGGGGCCCTTGCCATATGGCTGGTGCAGCAAGGCCTGGCCCCCGGTGGGGGAGCACCCGGCATGGCTCTGAGCTGGAGCTGCACTCACATTCCGGGTCTGCACAGCAATGCCCCCCGGCACGCCAAGCCCAGGAGTGTCCAGACAGCCTTTACGTAGGATCACCGAGCAACAGCAGTTTAAAGAAGGAATATTTGTCCCAGATTTGGGGGACAGAGAAGACCTCCTGGGTTAGGTGGCACTTGACCTGAAGCTTCACAGGTAAGCAGGAGGCACAGGTGTGCACATGGCGCGTGGGTGAGGGAGCAGAGTGGACAGGCAGGGGGCCCAGGGCAGGGCGGAGCTGGACGTGAGCACAGATGCAGACACAGGGCAGGGTGGCCAGGGCGGATGCGGTGCTCGCAGACGGGACTTCCCTGGGGAGTGGGGAGGTCCTCCGCATGGTGCTGAGCCAGGCTGCCAGCAGGCCTGCATGGTCAGGAGGAGCATGCTGGTGTCTGGGTGGAGACCACGTGCAGGGGAGGCCCGGAGGTGAGAAGGGAGGCCGGGAAAGGTGCCCTTGCCAGCAGGAGGGTGAGGGCGGGCCTGCACTGCCAGCCCCACAGCTCTGCAAGGTGCGGCTGCCCGGGGGCACCTGGGCCATCGGAACCCTGAGAAGGATCAGGCTGTCAGGGGAGATTCACTGTGGGGCGCTTCCCGACCCCCGAGAGTTGTGAGGGATTCGGTTCCCTGTCAACTAGGACCAAAGATTGAAAGGTAATTTAAGAGGCTTACAGCCCTCTGCACAATGCAGAAGTCACCCCAACCCTGCCGGGCAGGATCAGAAGGCTGCCACCGTGGCCGTCTTCGCCCCTGCTGGTCCTCACTGCCAGGGTCAGCGCGAGTTTGGGAAGCAAATCCCCAGGGAGGTTTGTCTCCAGGGATGTTGAATGACGGGAGTGGACAGCCGTTCCTAGAGGGGGGGGTCAGTTGGGTGACGGCCCCAGACCCTCGGCCGCCTTCCTTC
Source organism: Manis pentadactyla (assembly GCF_030020395.1). NCBI lineage: Eukaryota > Metazoa > Chordata > Mammalia > Pholidota > Manidae > Manis > Manis pentadactyla. The sequence continues at coordinate 2,313,569 of NC_080028.1, read as the reverse complement.
TCTGTCCTCTCCTGAGGTCAGGGGCTGCATTGTGCCCCACAGTCTGGAGGCTGGAGTCCTGACCTCAGGACTGTTTGGAGACAGGGCCCTTACAGGGGTGATCACGGAAAAGCGTCCAGTCTGACCGGTGTCCTTATAGAAAAGGCAGGACAGACACACATGAGGACTCAGGGAGAGGACGGTGTCCACGCGCCCAGGAGCGGCTCAGGAGCGTTGACCTGCTGGCCCTCTGCCCTTGGACCCCAGCCCCAGGCTCCAGAGGACATCCCTCTCTCCTGTCTGAGCCGCCTGACTGTGGCGCCTTGTGTGGCCCCGGGGACACGGACACAGAGGCAGCAGAGGTCAGGAGGCAGCCACGTCGACCTCCCTTGGCAGGCAGGAAAATCCATGGCTGGCTTGTGGACCCAGCCACTCCCGCGTGGCTCTGCCGGACGTGCTGCATCCGGGTGGGGGCGGTGACCACCCCGCAGACGGCAGCGCGTCTGACCTCAGCTCTGGGGCTCCCCCCACAGGCCAGCGCGTGCATACACTGGCCAGGACGCCGAGCGGTGAGTGCAAAGGAGGTGCTCAGGGCCCTCATACCCACTGCTGCGCACATTTGCAGCCGGCCTGGGAACCACCCCGACCGACCGCAGACCACCCGCGCGCTTGCCCAGCTCCACGTGACCTAATGGAAGGAGCGGGGCTGATTAATCCCAGAAACTCCTCTGCTGTTCGATCTCGGTGAATGTTAGACAACAATCTCATTATGTGTTTATGTCTTCAGCGTGATAGGTGAAGAATGAAATCAAGCCGTAAAACAACTATTTCTGCAGAGATGGTCATAGAAGATGAAGTATCATCGGGAAACAAAGCGGTTATGATCAGAGCCTAATCTGCCGGGAGCCGACTGTGGCGCGAGCACGGTGCTCGGCCCGCTCACCTAGGTCCCTGGGAGGGCCTCCCGGGCTGGGCGCAAACTGGGGTGAGCGGTGTTCTTAAAGACTTGTCTGTCTGTCTGTCTGTCTGCATGTCTCTCTTTCCCTCTCTCTGTCTCTTCTCCTCCTCCTCTCGCCTCCCTACCCTCTGCATAGATGCAAACGTAACCAGTCAGGCTGGGTTTGGGGACTCACTATGGAAAGACATGGTTTTGGCGGCCCCCCTGCCCGGCGCATCACCTGGCTCTCGGGGCCTTACGCCAGGACTGAGAAGGCCTAACTGGAGAACTGCATGCTTTTTGACGCACCAGGAAAGTGGGGGAAAAAAAACAGCAACGAGAGACCATTGACTCAGAGGTCAGGAGGCTGGAAATTAACTCCATGCATTCTGCCTCCTGGGTCCCTGGGGACTTTCCTGTCAAGGCCTCAGTTTCCCAAGTCTGGCAAGTGTGGGTCACGGAGTGACGACGCAGGTACCCAGCCTGGATGCGGCACCAGGTGAAGGCCATCTGCGCATCACCCACAGTCACCTCAGCGTCTGCGGCTCCCGAGGACCATGTGGCATGATCTTCCCAGGGAACTCCTGTCCACAGGGGGGAAACTCCTCAGGGTGCAGCTCAAGTAAACACGCACTGCCTGCAGAAGGTATGGGTGTGTCTGTGGGAGGGCAGGGAAGAGGCTGTGGCGCTGGAGAATGAAGGAGGGCTTCCTGGAGATGGTGTTCCCAGCTGAGACAGGCGGCATATGCTTGCAGCCACACCCACATAACCCTGTCCTAGATTCTGCTTCGCAGAGACTCCACAGCAGGCCTCATCTCCACAGGGACTGAGTGAGGGTCAGGACACTCATAACACCAGGGGGAGAAATCCAGTCAACAGCCCCACGTGAAGCCGGTCTTCACAGGTCGGTCGGGGACCACGGCGACGGAGGGCGTGGGCTCCCCTACGGAAGCAGATTCACCATCTCTGTCCTAGGATCATCAAGGAATGGCCCCATGGTGCACCTGCTTTTCCAAAAGTGGAGTTTGAGAGGTGCTCCACCCCTCCGTGTACCCTACCAGTTGTGTTAGTTTCCTGCGGCCGTTGTAACAAAACACCCCTCCTGGACTAAAACAACACAAATTTACCATTTTGCAGCACTTGGGCCAGAAGATGGATAGGGTCTCACAGGCTGGCAGGGCTGTGCTTTCCCCTGGAGGCTTGACAGGAGCATCTGTCTCCAGGCCTTCCCCGGGGACGAGAGGCTCCCTGTGGCCTGGGTCAAGTCCCTCTCACGCTGCCGCCCTCTGACCTCACTCCCGTGGACGCGCTCGTCCTCCGAGTCCGCTCACCTGCCTTCTCTTCCCCTGCTCAGGGCCCTTGTGATTCCCCGGGCCCGTCCGGGTGATTCCAGAGGCTCTCCCTGTAAGTCTTAAGAGCCAAATGATTGGCAACCTTGATTCCCTTTTGTCATATAAGCTGACATATTCAGTTTCTGGGAAGCAGGACGTGGGCATCGTGGTGGAAGGAACATTCTTCTGATAAAAATGTCAACGAAACACCAACACCCCGTAGACTCATTTTCTTAACCCCCGGGCCCTGCACTGGCCCTGCTTGTCTGTGCAGTGCCCTTTTCCTACATCCCCTCCCTAGGGCCACATGCTCTCTGTAAGCCTAGTTCAGGTTTGTCTGAGTCCCGGGTCTAGTGCTTTTCCCTCTCAAGCAGGTCCTGACTGGGATGAGCAGTCACACTGCGGCTCAGTCATGCTCTGTCCACACCGGACACTTGGGCCTCCCAGCAGGATCCACTGCCTCAATGTGCGGCCCTTCTCGGGAGCTCAGCTTCATCTGGACACTCAGCCCGCCCTTCAGGTGTGTTCTTCCAGGTCCCATCTTCTGTTAAACTGTCCTGTTCCAAGGAGGTATATATGGTCATACCTGCTCTTCTGTCAAAGCTGCTCCCCATATGGGACTCTGCCACTAAATATAGAAAGTAGGGCAGTGTGTGTCAGCTCCCCAGGAAGGTGACCTCCTCGAGGCAGGGGCATCTCAGATCTCCAGACACCCAGCAAAGAGCCCTGGGCGGAGCCCATGCTCAGCAAACACGGGCGGTGTAGAAATAAGTTAATATTCATCCTCTTCTCCAAAAAGGCAGAGCTGGACAGGGTCTGCCCTTTCCTCCACGGCACATGAAAACGAATTAATGTTTAGAGATAACAGAGAGTACACAGTACAATTGCTTCTAGTTTTATTCATGAAAAACCCCTAAGTTGTTAAATGTAAAAGGAAATAGAGAATTAAAAAAAAAATCACTGTTGTGCAGCATCTGTAGAATTAGTTGGACCAGGTAATGCTTACCAGTGGACGGGTCCAATAGTTGATGGTCCATGGAGAACATGATGGTGGGAAGACCGAGGTGCTGTCACTGCACCTCTAAGGTGGGACTACCACAAAGCGCGTCTCCTGACATGAGGCCCCGTGGACCTCACCATTCTATGCATCCAGCCAAAAACATTACTTCTGAAGCTGCTCAACCCTCTACCTCCCATTTATAAAAAATACGGCAGAGCAGATCGACCCAGTGGTACCCCAAGGAGCAAACAACCAATCCTGTGTGGCTGGCATTCTACAGGACAACTGATTTAGGCTCTGGAACAAGTCCGTGCAAAAAATAGTAGTGGGTGAAGAACTGAGTAATAAAGAGACTTGGGAGATGTAACAACTGAAAGGAAAGGAGCGACACACAGCAGCAATTCACCGGAGAATTCCGCTTTATTAGGGAAAGGTGCTGGGTTATATAGAAAGGGGCATGTGGTGTCACTTCTACGGGGCTGGTGGCTATTGGCTAGGTGCTGGGATTAGGGGGGCGAGGGGTGATTGGGCTTCAGGTGGCGCCGGCGGGAACCGAGGACCCGGAAGAGAAGCAGGAATTTCACCATCTTATGGGTGGGGGCCCTTCAACAACCAGATGGATACTTGTCTGGACATTAGGCCTTGTCTGGATTCTGACTCGAACAACCGACTCCACAAAGACACTCATGAGCAGTCACGGGTCTCTACCTACAGACTGGGTGTTGGATAAATGTAACAGTTAATTGTTAATTGTGTCAGATGTGATAATGGCACTTTTGGTTACAGATGAAAATGCCCATTTTTTCAGAGATACACACATTTCACCTTTAGGAGTGAAATGATACAATAGCTGTCATTTGCAAAGAATCAGATGAAAAAAAGAAAAATCTACAGATGAGGCAAATATGAAAAACAAAACCTCTATCTTCAGGTATGTTTGAGATTTTATATAACTTAAGAAAAAAGAAAGAAATCATTGATTATATGATTAAAGTGATTAAGTTAGTAAATAAAACAGTTTTATCCAAACTACGCAGCAAACATTCTCCCCAGTCAGCAGGGAAGCCGGACCTTAAAAGCCGGGATCATTTGGGAATGTTTTACGGTCTAAGTCCATCACTCTTTCTTCTCAGGACTTGCCTCGTCACCTGGCGCCTGCCTGATTTTACTCTTGGGAAGTCACGCAACCAGCAGTGCTCCTAAGCCGATGCAAACTCTGCTTCTAGTCTTTGCAAGTAGCCGGCCAGCTTTCCTTTCTCTGAATCCTCCGCAGGGCCCCGCGTGGCCCCTTCACACAATAGGTATTCAATATCTACCCCTGGAATGAATGAGGGAATGGATGGCTGGGTCTTTGCACAGCCGCGATACCATAGCTTATGAATGAACGGACGAGGCTAATAAAAGGCCCATGTTTTGCAGTGAGATTGCTTCACGGTCCTTCTGAGCCCGGAGACTCTTTTTCTACAGACATTGTGTCTATAAATCCGTATCTACCAGCCCAGGCTCTTGTGTGAATGACTTACCAACTTCCCACTTCAGCCCCGAGGATTCTGAGAGACTCAGAGACTGTTTGAAATCAAAGGGAAGATTATTTCCCCATTGAGAGCTACACACACTGAAGACTTGGGAGGCAGAGGTTAAAAAATATCACTACTACGACTAGATCTGGTGCTGCTGTTCAAGTCCATGAATCTCCACACTGATCTCTCAGTCAGTTTTCTGCATATTAAAAAACCAGAGGCACTGGTTTGCATTAGAATCTCATAATATGCTATAAATCCATGCCAGAGCCAGCATCCAATTTCAGAATTATTTCTCAATTTTATGTCTCCCTTCCTGCCTCTCTCTGCTCCCCGGATTCTTCACTTCCCTCTCCCTGCGGGCTTGCCCCCTCCCCTCCTGTCTCCCTCCACCTCTTCTCCAGGCCTCCCCTGTTGTCTCCTCTTCCCCCTTGCTCCATAACAAATGGGTCCCTTGTCTGCTCAGATGTCTGTGAGTTGGCAAAGACAGGCCATGTGCTGCGTGGCACTGCCAGCAGGCCTGGACGCATGTGATAGCAGAGTCTCTGTTCCTTTGGGTCTGGTTTAGAAACAGCTTAGCTTGGTAGGGCCTCCAGAAATCTGGGTGCCCACACAGGGCCTGGTACAGGCACCAGCCACTCTCTGCTCTGCCACATTTCTCTCAGTCTGTCCACTAGAGAGGTCACTCCAAGCTTGCAGGAAAGGCCCACAGCCGAGCTGAGCGGGCACCAGTGACAAGGCTCCCGGTGACTCTGCCGAGGCCCCTTGCCTGGCTCCCTGCAGCCTGCTGGCCTGTGTGGCATTCTTACTGCCTGCAGTCACTTCCCATCCAATTCTTACTGTGGTCCCGCTGTCTGGGGGATGGTCTCTGGGTTCTGGGGATGCAGCAGCAGATGGTACAAACAGGGGCCCTGGCCAAGAAGGTGGGTTCTTGTGAAAACGAACAAGCGCTCAGCACATTAAATAATTAAACAAGTAAGTGGATGCCATGCACGTCTGTGCGGTGGGAAGCTTAAAAGGAGGTGATGTGTCAGCCTGGTCCTGGGGGTGGGAAGGAGTTGTTGCTGATAGAGGTTCGTGTCCTAGGAGCTGGGCTCTCTGAGAAAGTGACACGTAGTTGGCATGTGAGCCAGGAGCAGCCATAGGAGATCTGGGTGAAAAATATCCCCAAAAGAAAGAAGATGAAGTAACACCCTGGACTTGAATAGCCTTGCGGGTCTGGAGCCAGGACTGTGGCCAGCGTGGGGCACACTTTGATCCCTACAGGCCCAAGACATGCCTCTCCCACTGGAGGCAAAAGATCCTGGGGACACCGTCGCTGCTCAGGGGGAGGTCCCACCACAATGGTGCCTGGCCAGGGAGTCCTTAGGTGTCACTCCTCATCAAGGGACATGTGGGGGCCTGGCCTTTCAAAACCCCATCATTCCTCGGATGGATCCAGGAAGGACCCCAACATTACCAGACAGAGCAGCCCCAAATAATACCCCAAGGACTCCAGAAATCAAACTGTTACAAACCACAGCTCCCCACAGCAGGCTAGGCCCGGTGTGCTGACATACACAGGGTGATCTCCTACTAAAAGAAAAGATTTAAATAGAACCCATTGTCTCCCAACATAATAGACAAACTGTCCACAGTACAACCGGAAATTGCATGTCATACCAAGAACCAGGAACATCCCTATTTGAATGAGAAAAGATAATTAGCAGATGGTGACACCGAGATGAATCTGATGTTGGAATTATCTGACAAGATTTCTAAGCTGTCATTGTAAACATGCATCCACAATCAATTAAAAATTCTACTGAAACAAATGGGAAAAAAAATCTCAGAGAGTAGAAGTTGTAAAAAAAGAAGCAGATGGAAATGACAGAATTGAAAAATACGGTAACTCAAACTTTTAAGAACTTGCTGGAGAGACACAGCAATAGAGAGGAGATGACAGGATAGAATCAGTGAATTGAGGACAGATCAAAAGATTCTCCCATCCTGAGCAAGAGAAAAAGGACTGGTAGAAAATGCACTGAGCCTCAGGGAGTGTGGGGCAGTACACAAGCCCCCACATTCATCACCTCAGGTCCCAGAGATAAAAAGAGGGCAGGGCTGAGAGTGGTCAAATATTGCTGAAAAATCCCCGAATTTGGTGAGAGACATAAACCTACAGATACGAGAAGATGAGCCAACAGACCAAATAAGCCCAAGACATCCATGCCTGGACACATCATAAGTAAACAGCTAGAAATAATGACAAAAATTCTTGTGCATGGCCAGAGAGAAAGGACTCGTCACCTGTGGGTGAGCACCAGACACACGAAGCTGGTTTCCGTCTGAGACCTCAAAGGCCGGAGGGCGAGGAAAGAAAAGGAACGTAGATCACACACATTCTGTCTGGGTGAAGCCATCCTCCGTGGGATTCAAAGGCAGCCTCAGATGAAGGCAAACGACAGAAATAGTTGCCAGCAGACATACTTTTTTAAAGATGAGATGAAGGAACATTCTTCAAACAGAAAGGGAATGATAAATGAAGAAATCACAAAGCCTCGGGAAGGAAGAACAAGGGACAGACAGGGATGTGGGGCATGCGGTAGACACGCCCCCATGGATTCTATGTCGTATGTGATGACTGAAACAGATTACACACTTTGCTTTGTCCTCAGGCTGAATCACAGTTTAGACAGCTGGAGGGAGACGTGTATGTGTACTGCTATCTTCCCAATAACATACATTATTGACTTTATGTCATTGTTTCATTGTTGATAATATACCAGTTCTCAACATTCAGTGTAAACCTATAGCACTTAAGACAGGAGGATACTGATGAGGGGTAGACAAACCGAAAACTGGAACAAGCAAGTAGCCCCAGTACGGGTCTGCATGTTGGCATGAAGCAGAGTTGGCCCCACACGTTGGTGGGCAATACGTGGTGTGGGGACAGTAGGTTTTCCATATAAAATAAAAATACAATCGATCCCCACCTCATGTCACACCTAAACAGAAATTCCAGGTTGACTGACGGTCCAAACAAGGAAAGCACATCCTTCAGGCTTTCAGAATTCAGAGTAATTATCTTTACGACTTCCGGACAGGAAACGGTGGCTTAAATATGACACAAAATGTGTGAGCCATAAAGGGAAAATTGAAGTATCAAAACTTCTACCCAAATGTCTAAATCTCAAAAGCATACTATCGATTAGAGTATGAACTTCAATGTGTATATATATCTAATATATGATGGGGTGTAAATAATTCTTGTAAACAGGGTGCAGCAATTCTCAAAAAATACTAGGTTTTGAGAAAACCAGCTGATCTGTTATTCCCTAGACTTTTGTCTGAAATATGACACTGGAAAAAAGGAGGAAAAATTTAAATACATACCTAAGGATGCTGGAATTGTTGGCTGTAGACCCTGACGTACCTGGAATTATGCTGGTTGTAAGGAGTTGACTTTGTTTATCATAAGCAACTTCAAGGTGATCATCTGTTCTTACAACCAAGTGTGTCCTGGCTGATCGAACATCCTTCTGCTGCAGCAGGTGCTGGGGGCCCGGGTACCTCGTGCTCACCAACATGATTTCTGTACAACACTCAGCATGCTGGATCCCATTTCCGGATGGATTACGGGCTTTTAAACCCACCCCTGTGAGCCGGTGGCCAGCCAGGCATCTCCAGCATCTCTGGGAACTCACAGCGGCAATTCTGACCCTCTTTCTTGGGGCTCTGTGAGCACCCAGTCATTTCACACCTGGGGCCGGAGGACAGAGCTCGCTGCCTCCAGCCTCCTCTGCAGAGCAGGGTGGGAGTCCTGGGCGCTGAGCTTTTATTTATTGCCACAGGCTGCTGGAACTTCATGACACATAAATCTCAGATTATGAAGTCGCCGCTCTCTATATTCCTGGCCCTAAATGATCTTCAGGATAAAATTACCAGGCAGCAAGCAGGAGGGTGCTTTCTAGGCCCAAGGCCCCCAAGCTGGGATTTTGAGGAAACGAGTCCTTCTCGCCCAGTTACTCCCGTGGGATGTGTGGTTCACAAGCGTGGGAGCTCATCCACCCTCGAATGAATGAGCAAAACAGCCCAGGAAGACACGTGCAGGACACATCACTACTCGTGTGTTTGCAGAAGGGGAGAGAGTCTCAGGGAGGTGATGGTCTCGTCTGAGCGGTGAGGCTCACTGGTGGCCGGCAGGGGAACTGTCAGCGCCCAGGCCTGCGGCCTCCTCAGCCCGCCCTGCCCTGATGGGGCTGCGTGGCTCTGCCTCCGTGGTCCCGAGGCTCCGGGGGTCTTGCAGCCTCCAGTCCCGGGCGGCTTGTCCAAGTGCGGCCCAAGGGCAGGCAAGAGCTCTGGGGATTGGGTGAGGCCCCCCCCACCGACCTCTGTCATTTCTGTGACTCCCAGCAAGTGACCCCTCATGGGGGCTCAGCCCTAATAATCCTTTACACTTTGCACCATACTGCTCCCAAAATGCCACGTAGGTTCATCTAGCTGGGGTGCAGTGTGACTCCCCGTCCTCACTGACTTGGCTGAGGACCAGTCTTACCCGTCAGTCTTAACTGACGCCTGCTGCCATTTTAGCCTGGTGTCACCTGGCTTCCTCAGGGTGCTGGCACCCCCTCCGTGCCTTCATCCTGCCTGGATTTCCTCTTCTGCGGAGCGTGCCCTCAGCTTCCCTTGTTAGAGAAAACCAGAGCTGGACAGTAGGCAAAGAGGTAAAAACAGACTTTATTCCAGGACTATTGCAATGGGGGAAAAGAGACCTAGGACTGGGCTTGGTTCCTGAGCCAGCCAAGGAAGGTGGGGACTCACAGCCGGGGCGCAGGGTGAGGTGGGATTACTAAATCCCCATTCTCTGCTAAACCGAAGGCCGTGGGTGGGTGGGTGACCAGACACCTCCTGGCAGTGGGGGAGGAGGAGGAACCTGGTCAGACACCCAGGACTTTTGACCAGTTCAGAAGTTAGATGCTCCTGGATGAGAAGAGGCAGAGGGCGGGCGAGTGGAGCCGGCCCTCAGCAGCCACCTCTCTCTGCTCTGGCTTGGAAGCCCTTTTCTTCTCCCCAGCAGAAGGCACCAAGCCCTGTGTTGTCTTCCCTGGGACAACGGACGTGCTGGTGTCTTTGTGACCTCGCCAGAGTCTGCCTTGGCCACATCTCCCCCTGAAGAGCAGGGACTGCCCTGGAGGTGTCTGGCTGTTTGGTGGCCTCCCCACCTGACCTGCGTGCACCTGTGCCCCCCACCCCGCTACCTGCCTGACCCCGTGTCCCAAATCAGGAGATGTTCTCCTTGGCTGCAAGTCCAGGCCCAGCACTGGGCTGCTGCAGAGAGGGTTCTGGGGTCCAGGCCAATCAGACTCGTGACTGGCGACCCACTACATGCCCCGTGCTCCCCGGCAGCTTCCCCCACAAAGGCACAGGCTTGCTAGAGGCAGCTGGCAAAGCCTGGGGACAGACACTGTTTGTGGGCAGTGGGCTTCAGACGGGCTCTCTGTCCTCATTCTCATCTGAGTTCCCACAGTTTTGTTCTAAGTTGTAAGAGAGAGAAGTAGTGATTTATTTGAGGAGGTTTTCTAAAAAATCTTTTTCGTAGTAGCCAGGAGCTACCTGTTGGGAAGACAGATGAACAGCTTCAGTCGTAAAGATCCCTAAGCGACATTTTTGTGAGGGTTATTTTCAGGGGGTCATTGCCGCTGAATTGCAGGTGCAAACCTGCTTGGCGCCGGGGGCTTTTAGAGAAGATGGCCGCAGAGGTCCAGCCCGGGGCCATGAGCAGTGAAGGTTTCATTTCCCCAGGTCCCTGGGACATTGACACATCCATCTGACCTTCAGACTCATAACTGGCCCCTGTGTCCTGTGCAGGAAGGACAGGACACCAGGCCGAGCCCAGAGGGCAAAACTGGGCGAGGGCACAGCCCTCCTTTCCAGGGCTGGATGGCAAGGGTGGGCTGACACCCTTTAGATCAGGAGGCTTACATGCCAGGCCCAAGACGCCCCCTTGAGCTCCAAGACCAACATTGTCCTTCTGAGGTCTGGGCACAAGCACCCAGGCCAGAGGGTGCCAGGGGGTGGGCAGGGCTTGGGAGTCAGCTCAGGAGTGGGGTCGCTGTCTCTTACTAAACCCGGTTTCTACATTAGAAACAGGCATGTGGGTGCCTACATTGCTGTGTTTTAACTTATTCAGTGGATCTAAATTGTTTATTGTCATTGACTCCTGATGTACTGGAAGCAAGAAAAAAAATCTCCCCATGTTATGCCCACAGACAATGATCTCCCATCACCGGAATTAGTATATACATGTTGTAGATTTTTATCCTACATCACTTTTGTGTGCACATGGAAAAACAGTAGTGAAATCAATCGTGATGTATTTGTACTAGTTACTGATCAATGCTACAACAATTTATCACCGAGTGGCTTCAAACAACACACATTTATTTCCTTATGATCCTGTGATGTGGGTATCACTGGGCTCACGCAGGGCGTTGGCAGGACCGGCTCCTTCTGGAAGCTCCACCGCCTGGCCTTTTCCAGGCTCTGCAGGGGGCCCGTCCCTTGGCTCATGGCCCCTCCTCCATCTTCAAAGCCAGCCAGATATTCTTCTTATTTCAAGCCATCTGATTAGCATCCTTAATTCCACCTGCAACCATAATTCCTCTTTGTCCTGTGACCTAATATGTGAAGCAGTTCTGGAGATTTGGACCCAGGCATCTCTGGGGGCCAACATTCTGATGACCAACCACAGTATTTTCAAGCCAGATTCATTTAATCACAACCTGATTCTTTCGAACTTTTTGATGAGGACTTGCCTGTGCTTCTGGTTTTGCACGTGACGCCCCTCTCTGGGCCAGTGTGAGCACTCATGTAGCATTCCTTAAGGGAGCGGCCCACTCGGCTGTTCAGGACTTTTCTCAAAGCCCTGGCACATATTCTGCAAGCTTTGGGGCACACGTTCCGGCACACCCCACCCTGACAGGACCACTGGCTGACCAGCAGCTGTGACAACATCCAGGTTTCTGAGGCACTAAGTGAATAAACATTCGTCCTAGAATTGATAGACTATGGCATTCTTTTATATCACAGACAGTGAACGTCAGAAAGTACTTGACCATTGGTACTGCATGGTAAACTCTATGAGGGTGGTACTGTCTTCCCTACGGGCGGTCCCATATCTCCAGGACCTGGGAGACTGCCTGGAATGAAGCAGATGCTCAGTAAGCATTTGTTAAAAGAATGAATGAATAAGTTCAATGAAACATAACTATTACTATTATTATGCAGGTAAGAGTTGTTAAGAGTTAAGGGTGTTAAATGAGTTAACGTGGGCATGGAGTCTGCAGAAAGGAAGTCTTTAATAAATAAATACTCCCCTCCTCATGCTTCCCAGTCAGACAGCGGGACAGATCAGCCCGCGGTCCCCAGACACTCACCCAGAGTGTGCACAGCGAAGTATCTGGGTGACTGGCGGTGGGTGGACGCCTGGATGGTCAGACAGATGGCAGATGGTCGTCAGCATAAAGAAATGGTAGTTACTGGGGCCTCTGGGCCTGGGAGGGTGTGCTGGGTCCTCTGTCCCAGAGGTGTGCATGTTGTCTGGCTCGCCCGACTGGGACTCTTGGTGGCCTAGCACATGTTCTTGGGAGCAAAGGCCCACCAGGCCCTCATGAGACTAAGAGAGAGAGCCCAGGATGTGAGGACCTCCCCAGGAAGGGGCTGGTCACGGGACACAGACGCTCCCCGCGCCAGCAGCCCCTCTTGTCTTCCTGACAAAGGCGCACCCCTTTCCAAGCAGGTGGCATGGCAATGTGCCATCTGAGTCAGTGTGTGTTGGAGCCGAACAGAACATGCCACCTCTTTCTGAGGGGGCATGGCCACTGTGGTGGTGAGACATCTGAATGATTTTGCATGGTTCCGGGTGGCAGATAAATGTTTAAATAGCTCCACCATATGATTGACACTTCATATCAGCTCTCAGCCTTGGGTCTAGACCGCGTCCTTATGCAGAGCCCCTCCTCCAAGCTGTCCCGGCGTGTGCACCCCCTCTAGGGAGTGACCGAAGGAAAGTGGCGAGGTTCACGTCGGACCACCTGGGAGGGCAGGTCCTCATTCCGGGTGGTGGCTCTGCTGTCTGGTCAAGTTGGTTTTCTGGGGAATCCTGCACGGGATTTGCGGCTGGAAACTCCAGGAACCTGAACTTAGACGAGGCCCTCAGAGCTGCTGACCTGTCACCCAGGCCACGCCTTCTGACACGCCAAAGAAATGCCCTGCCTGGGAGGAGGCCCCTTGGGCCAGGGCGACCCCGAGCCGAGTGGACGTACCGGCTCCTCTAACCGGCCGCCGAGGCTCTGAGCTGAGAGGCGACTGAAGACCACCGGGGGCATGGACTTGACTTCAGTACCACACACTCAAGGCAGCCTCTTTTATTTTCGGAATTTCATTTTGGGGTTTGGAACCTTGAACACCAATGAAGGAACCACGTGGTTTCTAAAAGGGTGATGACCTTCAGAGTCTTTTACCAGGGGGAGGAAATTTAATTTAATCTCATCCTCTCATATTTGTTCACGTTAGATTACATAAGTGAGTTATTTTTAATCATTGTTCATAAATCACAGCAAGGGTATGCCTTGAGGCACAAAACATTTGCATAAAAATATTAATTGCTGTTCTCTCTCCTTTTGGGTTCATGGGAAATTAGATGAGTGTGTAGCAGGTGGTGGGCATGGGGGGGTGGGCAGCAGATGGGGCAGGGACGGGCTGAGGAGAGTGGCCCTGGCCAGGCGTGTGTCCTCCCTGACAGCCTTCTTCAGTTCACAGTGTGCCACCCAGACTGTCGGGATCCTCCTCGGATGTCTTCTCCTTGAAGCCCACCTCGATTTCCATAGTCCAAAGATGGCCTGGGAGCCGTGACTGGCCTTTCTTGGATGTTCATTGTAGTTCATTCACTCATGGCTGTGTCCATGCATGGACCAGGAGCTCGCTGCCCAGCGCACAGGGTGGGCAGGGTCCTGCCTGTCTGACAGACTGAGCAGAGAGTGAGTCTGGGGTGGGAGCAGAAATCTCCAGGCCCACCCACCGGCACTGGGAGGGTTGCCTACTGTGACCGCAGGCTCCCCGCCACCCTCTCCTGCTGTTCCCCTCCCCTCCCCTCCACCAGGGGACCTCCCCCTCCCCACTCCTGGCTCTCATATGAAGTCCTGACACTGCAGAGGCGCCTGCCACACTGTCCCCCAGCTATACCCTGGTGCGTGGCCTTGAGGGCCCGTGCCCCCTGCTCCTCCTCCCCTGGCTGGCTTCTGTGCCGAGTGGGCCCTGGCTCCTGCTGCGCCGTCCTCCCAGCCCCTGTCTGCGGCCTCCATGCTCCGCCCCATGGGGGGGATGCGCGGCTCTGACCCTCCTCCAACCCGCTGCCCAGGGGCCCCTCCTGCCCTGCACTGGCTGCTCTCCCACCTTTTCCTTGCGTACAACAGTCTACAGACAGTGGAAGAGACAGACGGACAAGCCGAGTGCCCGTGCGGGGCAGGGGCTGTGGTGGCCCTCAGAGGCCCAGAGGCCAGGCAGATTCTCTCCATCTGTTATCACCTGCACCCTCTCCCCACACCGCTCTCTCTTGGCAGGCACATGCGAGCCTCCTCCCTATGCCCAGATGCAGACCACAGGCCCTGGGGGATGAGGAGCTCCCTGAAGGGAAGGCGTCCACCCCACCCCTGCAGAGGCCTCCGGCAGCCCCCACTGTCCACAGCGCGGTGCGTTCCTGGGCTGTGCTCCTGGTGAGCTGGGCCAGCGCTCCCTGCCCGGCTGTCCACAGGCCCTCAGCTCCAGTGCTTGCAGCCCTGAGGCCCATGGGGGGAAACCTGTCCAAAGCCCCAAAGGCTCTGGAAGGCCCCCAGTGCGGGGTGCCTCGTGACGCTCCTCCGTGGGGACAGCAGCACATGCCCTGCTCCCCCTATTGTTCACAGGATCCAGGGCCCAGGATTCCATGTAACGTCCCTGGGGCTGGAAGGACCTCGTAATGCAGGGTAAACAATGGGTGGCAGTGGCTGACGCCACCGAGGAGCACACTGTGGCCAGCCCCGTGCCCAGTGCCTGGGGCGCCTCCCCGTCTGACTCTCAGGCGACCTCGCCCCTTAGGAGCCGGCCGGAGGGCCTCTGCAGTGGAGGTGGGGGGATGGAGGCTCGGATATGGTGCAAAGACGGGGATGCCCCAGCCTGAGCTCCCAGCAAGGGCCCCCACACCCTGGAACGGCATCTCAAGCATGTGGTCCTGAAACACTGAGTGGTGGGACCCTGTTGTCCCACCATGCACAGTGTGACACCCCGAGACCTGCCGTGGGAGCGTAATCAGCACATCTGATGGAACCCACTGACGTTACCTCCTAACTAACTCTTTTCGTTAAAAACTAGAGTTCCCATACCAGTCAAGGCTGAGTCCAAGGCTGCTGTTCTGAGAGAGCAGATTCTCATCTGCCGAACAGCTGCCACGCCCTCAGCCTGTGTTTTCTCCCTGCATTGTTAGTCAAGACCCAGGCACGCGGTGGGACATGAGGCCACACGCGCCGGTCCCCAGCCTCCTGCAGAGCGTGTGTCTGTTCAGGACTACAGGCTCAGCCGAGAAACGGGGGCACAGGAGGGGTGGCAGTGGGGCTGGCAGGGCTGTGCTGGCTCACCAGCTCTCCAGAACCAGAGGTCGCTTTTCGGCACGGTCCCATTCCCACGCGAGCACCCCCATGGCTAATCCCGGTGACCGTGGTGCCAGCGCCAAACACTGCCCTGGGCTCTCCCAGCTGTCACAAGCCGGCTTCAGCACCCCCGCCCCCAGATCTCGTGTATCTTTTCTTCAGCCCTGTACGTGTTTTTGAAGAAGGAGGGGCCCAGCGCTGATGTGACATTGGTGAGCTGCCTCTGGGACTCCAGGGCCACGTTAACGACAACCTCAAAGTGCAATTGTTGTCGTATGTTATTTCAAGCCTAGCAAAACAGCTGGGCAGTCCTACCCATATTACGGGAGCTTTTGTGTAGGTGAGCGAAAGAGATCACGGACAGGAGACTCAGTGTATCCCACGGCGAGGGCTCAGCCAGGACGGATTCCCCGCGTCGCCGTGAGGTCCTGTGTGGGGAACAGCAGAGGCTGAACGTGGCCCAGACCCCCAGGGTCCACACAGCAGAGGTGCTGCGTTCTCCGTTCCAAGTCTGTTCTCCTGCTTCTCTGTTCCTGCAGTGCCCTGTCCGTCCACCAGGCGTTGTACTGGGCCCTGTGACCAGGAGGGGGGGGAGGAGACAGCGTCCCTCCCCACCGAGAGGGCCCTGGAGCCGGCCTGTCCCCTTGGGAGCCTCCTCAGTGAACGTCCCCTTCTCAGAGCACCCCGATGGGGCAGGTGTTTGGGGGGAGGCACCCCGACAATGAACGCGGCTTAGACCCACTGTGCTGACTCCCGCATTACTTGTCACCAACGTTCACAGTCATCTCAGAAGGTGAGGCTGTGCCTGGCTGGCATTTGCCTTGTTTTGCCTTTGATCCCGAGGCGACCTCTTGGTTTCAGGCCAGCACCCGCTCACCTCCCTGCACGGAGCCCAGCCACGTGAGGAGGAGCAGGGGGCACGGGCCCTCCCGAGCAGGCCTTTGCCTCGGTTCCTCGGCGCCCTGCCCGGCTGAGCCGGCTTCCGGCCTGTGGGTGGGCAGCTCCTTTTCTCCAAGTCTCCAGGTGGGGCTGCCCTAGGTGGGGACTGACCAGGTCCTGAAGCCACGGCCCAGCCCTGTGGGCTCCAAAGGATGTTTCAGGTAGACTGAGGCAGCACCTTAGTGCACCCCAAGGAGAACAGGCTGGGACACAGCACGCAGTGTGTTCACATCCTGCCAAGGACCTTGGTGTCTCTGTGTTCTTAGAAAACCGACCACGGTTTCCCCATGTGTGGTGTGGAGACAACCCGCTTCCCAGGGGCCCCACGGAGAGAGGCCAGGCGGGCCGTGCAGACAGATCCTGCTCATCATTTGCAATGACACTTACAGGTCAGGGTGGCTGAAAGAAAACACACACAGCCAGGGCGTTTTCTCTGGTGTCTTGACCCAAACCCTGTACTGTCTGAACTAATCGAAGAAAAGAAAGCAGCAAGAATGAGAGGAATGTGGAGAAAGGGCTCCCTTTGGCTGATCTGGAAAAACACAAGGATTTGTCCTTTTGCTCAGCTGGGGTGCTGGGGTCAAAGGTCCCTGTTCTGCCCACAGTGCCCTTCTTTGGGGGGATATTTGCAGGGAAGCGTCCGTCCTGCTGCGGTGTTAACACACGGCAGCCTCATGCCCATCTCCCTCCTGTGCCAGGAAATGCCTTTTGTATTACCAGGCAGAGCAACCAGATTGTATGGTGAAATAATCACCGTGCTCATTAACCCCTTCCATCAGGAGAGTCAAGAAAACATTCGAGGGTCACGTATTAATAGAAACACCATTTAGTACTGGAAAAAACGATTTCTACTGCGGTAGCGGGGCTCAGGATTAGGTCAGTCCCTCTAACTGATGCCCTGCCGGGTTGGCCGCTGCTTGGTGGGCAGCGCACAGATGGTGATTAGGCTGCGCCTCGCCGACGCTGGCTGCGGGGCACGCAAGCTCCATCCCAAATTGCCGCTGTCATCCCCAGCCCTCTTCCTGGCAGGCATTTCTACATTTGTGATGACTCAAATGGATTTTCTGCAGGCATTAAATTTTTAGTAAACAGACCCAAATTAACAGCTATTTATGACATTTCACTCCAGGGATCAAATCAAAAGTGCTCATTTCAGATAGAAATCTCTCTTCTTCCTGCTTTTAATGAATGAGTATTGTTTTTTTTTGTCATTGGAAGCAAAGCCAGACACAGCCTCTCTCCGCCGGGCCCCCTCGTCCCACGAGTGCCGTCCCTCCAAGCGGACGGGCATCACTGCCTTTAGGAAGCACGTTAGTTTCCTGTAATTCCATGAAACAAGGCCTGACGTGGAAGCCCCTCCTTGGGGACCCTTCCTCCAGCACAGGCCTGGGCTGCATTTTCATGAAAACAATTTACTCTGCTCCAGTGTCATCATCAGGGCAGCACAGGCCTGCCCGGCCCCTGACCAGGAGACGGTCTTTTCATGACTCCTGGTGTCGTACAGGAGATACGGGCCCGTGAGTCCCTGGTGTGACCTTGCCCATGGCAACGCTGTGCCTAGCGCTAGTGAGGGTGGCATCGCAGTCCAAGGATGAGAGGGCTGATGGGGACAGCAGCAGCCTGAGTGCACATCTGCTTCCCACAGTCAGGCCATGTGCTCTCGGCTGATCACTGCCTGCACAACGGGACACCGTCGTACCCACATGCCACGCGCAGCAACTGTCCAGGGGCACAGAGACCAACTTCGCACTCCAGTAAACTTTGAATCATGGTTGACAGGTCAGAATTCCCTTGAAGGGGAGAGATGGGTTCTCATCCATGCATTGATGCATGTGTCCTTGTCTTGATGAATGGACAAGCAGCAGGCACGGTGTTGCAGAATCCATGGTGATTAAAACGTGTCTTCGGGCTAAATACAGCTAATCTAACACTCATCTAGTTCAGCCCCCCTCAAAGGTCATTAAAATGACAATAAAGGAACTTTCCTAAAGGGCTAAGCCCACCTGGACAAGAACAGATGAGGGCAACACAGTTTTGAAGACAGGAAAGGGAGGCCTGAACGAGGGGGCTTAGTAGGCCTGCACGTCTCCGTCTCCGCTTGCACTCCCGCTGGGCCAAGGACTCAGCCACAGCTAGCTTATTTAAGAGGTGGGGGACCCCCAGAAAGGAGCATAGAAGTGCGTCATGGAAGCAAAGGGGCCACAATGGGCATATTACCAAGGCAGCCGCACTACGAGTGACAGGGACTCGGCCTGGCTGGGGAGTCTGGGTCCCAGGGCAGAGCAGGAGCTTCCCTGGGAGGTGGTGGGAATTCCGAGGAGATCTTCTAGAAATGGGCGCTGCAAAGAAATGGCGGATAGGAGGGAGTCTTACGGGCAAGGGGGATCGTTGGATGCGTCCCGGAAGGTAACGTGCTCATGCTAAGTTTCGGGAGAGGCTGTCTTTCCAGCGGGAGGCATTGAGCAGAGAAGTAAGTCAAGGAAGCTTCCCAGCACTGAAGGGATTCCAACCTGAAATTTCTCTTGACCCAGGGGAAGAGTGCCATCCAGGAATCATCATGTCTGGTGATTTGCTCGATTAAGTTACTTCATCCAAAACAGCAACTGTAATTAGCAACAACCTGTGTTTGGGTTTAAAATAATCCTTGGTCCTTAAGCTTGCTTCTGGCTTCTGGCCAAATATGCACATGAGCCGGAACACCACACAGCACTTTCCCGGGGCTGGTGCTGATGATCTCCGCCACCCGCAGGGACGCAGCACTGCCCTCGCGACTCGGTGCAGGAGAGAAGGGTCCAGCACTTACACTCGGCCTGTCCTGCCAGAAGGACTGCGCCTCACGGGTCAGGAGAGCAGTGCAGGATCATGCCATCGCTACAGATGCCTGCTCCAACTCAACACTCAGAAACTGGTTGCATAGCCACAGGATGGTCCTGCTGCCCCACTGCATCCAGAGTGAGCCCATCTTCAGCCAAACTCCATGCATCCTCTGACCCGAGGCGCCGGCCTGTGGGGTTTGGGGTCTGCAGGATTAGCATCAACGCTGAGTAGTATTGAGTGACTTCAGGAAGGTCAGGGTATGTCCCCATCTTGATGGCCACCCTGGTAAGTAGCCACATTTCCCTCTGCAGAAGGATTGAGATGCAATCCAGGTGTGCACACGTCACTCCATTGCAAAGTCATCCCCAGAGGGACTGGACCTTCCCAGAGGAATGGTCTCAGGTTTGTCAGCTGGCTAAGGTCTAAGAACAGGGCATGAGGTCATGAATTCTTATCACAGTGACACAAACCAGGTTCTTCCCATTGGAGCAAGATGTTATTCCCAGAACATAGAGGGAGAAACAACCGAGCAGACAGCCTGCCCATCACTCACCGGGAACCTGCGACCAAACAGATCCACTGGGCTCCCTTCTTTCTGAGGGCCTTCATCACCACCTTTCCATTACTTTGCGGATTCCCTGCTACAGTCTAGATGTCTGTTTTAAAATGTATTTCCCCATAGTATGATATGCATTCTTTTCTTTGTTATTATTAAGGCACACTTTTCAAACTGTATAATGCAGATACTGAGCGTACAGACCCATAAGCTTTGACAAATGCATGTACCCATGTGGCGCACGCCCATCAAGGTAGAGCCCACTTCCACCATGCCAGAGGCTGCCCCTTGCCGTGCCTGGTCATTTCCAGGACATTCCTGAGAAGGAAACAGTGTCTGATTTCCATCACCAGAGCTTATTTTCTCCTGTCCTAGAAATTCACAGGAACAGGTCCGCAGGTAGGTGTGGCATGTATGGCTGCTTTCACTCAGCACGTTTCTGAGATCTAACCCGTCATCACACATATCAGTTCAATGTGTTTTATTGCTGAGTACCTTTCCATTACACGGATATACCACAATTTGTTTATCCATTCTTTTGTTGATGGATATTTGTGTGGCTTCCAGTTTGGGACCATGATGTTAAAGCTGTTAGGAACACACTTACGGAAGTCATATCATGGGCATACATTTTCATTCTCTCTCCAAGTGGAACCAGAGAGTAATAGGTTAGATATATGCTTGACTGTTTAAGGAATTAGCAAGCCAGTTGATAAGGCAGTAGCTCCATTTTGCTTGGAAATATGAGAGATATGGTTGTTCCAAATCTTTGCAAATATTTGGTGGTTAGCATTTTTATTTTTAGCCATTCTTATGAGTACAAAGTACAAAAGGTTCTCATTTGGTTTTAAGTTTCCCATAAAATTTATATATATAGAGAGAATTGAAGTTCTTTCCAATTTTAGAATATATATACGCACATGTATATATTTATATTCTCATTAGATGCATATTTTGCAGGTATGGTCTCCCAGGGCATGAGTAGTTTTTAAATTTTAAATGGTATTTTGTAACAAAAAGAGTTTTTATCTTGATGAAATCTTTAATACATTTTCAAGTTTATTTATCTTTATGTCTTCTCTAAGAAATCATTGCTTCTTTGAACTCGAGAAAATTTTTAGATATAGCTTTCACTAATCTCTACAAAAAAAATCTTTAAAATGTTGATGGGGATCACACTGTAGCCGTCACTAAGTCAGGGAGGACTGACATCACGTGTCCAGTGAACTTCCCAGTCCATGGAGAACATGTACACCTTGCCACTCATTTTATCTTCTTAACTTAACCTCAAAGGTGTTTTATAGGTTTTGGTGTTGTGATTTTGAAGATATTTTGTTTTCTTTATTTCTAAATACATTCTTTATACTATTGTAAATATGATGTTTCCATTTTCTCTGCTCTTGCTGCTACTAGAATGATACACAATTGGTTTTTGCATATTGACCTTGTATTCTTCATCCTTGCTAAAATTGCTTATCAGTGTTAGAAGCTGTTTGTTTTTTGTTTTGACAGATTCCTTATTTTTTTCCACATGAAAATCATGTCTGAAGATGAATGTTTAGGTCTTCCTTTCATATTTGTGTGCATTTATTTCTTACCCTTGCCTTACTGCACTGGATAGAATTTTCTGCACAGTATTCAGCATGAATAGTAAGAGCTGACATCTCTGCCTTACTCCCACACAGTAGGAAGTGAGCGTCGTATCTCACCATGACGTCATGTTAGCTGTAGATGTTTCTTGTAGATGCTGTTTAATAATTGAGTAGTTTTTCTTCATTATTAGTTTGTTGAGAGTTTTCATTATGGGTAGATGTTGACTGGGTCAAATGCTTTTTCTCTATCTACTGAGCTTATCATATGTTTTTTTCTCCTTTATTCTAATGATTGCTTGATATCTGGATATTCAACCAGTTTTGCATCCCTGTGATAAGTCTTACTTGTTTATTGTATACTTCATATTCACATATTGCTAGGTTCAATTTACTAATGGCTTATTAAAGATGATTGTTTTATCTATGTTTCTGAAGGACTTTGCCTATCATTTTTCTGGTTTTTGTTTTTTTGTAATTTCTGTCAACCTGATTAACTTGCATTCTCCAAAGGATTTCTCTGTTTGATTTAAGTTGTCATGGGCATAAAGTTTTGATCATAAGTCATTTGCTGTCTTTGTAATGTCTATAGGATATGAATTAACATCTACTTTTTCAATCTTTATATTGATAATTTGTATTTTCTTTACTTCTTGATTAGTCCTACTAGGTGTTTTAAATTTCATTGATCTTTAAACCAAAAAACAAATTCAACTTTTAATATTTTTTCTATTTTTGTCCTGTTTAATTATTTCTACCCCATCCTTATTATTTACTTCATTCTATTTACTTTGGATTCAATTTTATCTTTCTAACTTCTTAAAGGTAAATTGAAATCATCAAAATTAAATCTTTCTTGTTTTTAACATAAGTGTTTAAAACTATAAATTCCGTACAAAGCACTACTTTAGTTGCCTTTCACAAACTTTTGATTTGCTGCATTCTGATTATAACTTTGATAAATATTTCCTAATCTCACTTACAGTTTCTTCTTTTCTCATGCTTTATTTAGACAGTCACAGGTTAAGAGGTCAGCATTCAAAAATCAATTGTATTTGTATTAACTAGCAACGAGTCATCCAAAAAATGAAATTATACAAACAATTCCATTCACAATAGTACCAAAAAGAATACTTAGAAATACATTTAACCAAAGGGTGCAGGACTTGTACAATGAAATTTATAAAACATGTTGAGAGAAATCAAAGATCTAAATAAATTGCAAGATATTCCATGTCCATAGATCCAAAGATTCACTATTGTCAAGATGGAGATCCTCAAATCCATCTGTAAATTGAACACAATCCCTCTCAAATCCAAATAGTGTATGTGTAGAATTGGACAAGTAGATCCCAAAATGTGTATGGAAATAGGACAAAGATAGAAAAAAGAAGAATAAAGTTGTAGGACATATGCTACTCTGTTTCAAAACATAGCATAAAGCCACAATAATCAGGACACTGTGGTCTTAATTCAAATAGAAGTACATAAATAGTGGATCAAATTTGAGCATCAAGTAAGATAGCCTCATACCTTAGTCAACTGATTTTTGACAAATGTGCCAAGATAATTCAATGGAGGAAAGAACAATCTTTTCAACAAATGGTCCTGGGACAATTGGATATCTACATATATAAAATAAAGTTAACTTAGATCCTTACCTCACACCATATAAAAAAATTAACTCAAAATGCAATGTGGACATAACCATAAATCCTAATGCTAAAAATCTGGAAGAGCACATAGACGAAAATCCTCATTATCTTGTACTGAATAAAAGTTCTTAGAGGTGATAACAAAACATGATCCATAGAGGGAAAAAGTGGTAAACGGGAGTTTACTAAATTAAAAACTTCAGTACTTCAGGAGAACTTGTTAAGAAGATAAAATAACCAGTCACATGCTGTGAAAAAATATTTGCAAATGATGTATCTGACAAAGGATTTGTACCTAGAATACATAAAGAACTCCTATAGGTCAGTAAGGAGAAGACAAACAATCCAATAAACAAAAGCTTTGAATAGACATTCCACTTAGGAATATATATATATATGCACGTGCCAAAAGCAAAACATGGAATACATTCATGAAACATGCTCAGTATCAGAAGTCCATAGAGGAATGCAAATCAAATCACCAAGAGCACCATTTCACACCCACTAGAAGTCACAAAGACCAGCTATAGTGCGGGTGGGGAGGATGTGGAGAAACTGGACCCCTCATAGAACACCCGGGAATGTAACACATTGTAGAGCTTTGGAAAAGAGGCTGGCAGTTTCTTAAAAAGTTAAATATGCAACACAGTAATTCCACTCCTCAAAATCTACCCAAGACAATTGAAAACTTAGGTGCACACAAAGATATGCACCTGGATGACCGCAGCAGCGTGGTTTATAAAAGCCCTTACATGGGAACAATTTAAATGTCCGTCAACCTCTGAATGGATAAACAAAGGTAGTATATCCATTCAAGGGAATATTAATCAGTGATTAAAGGAAAAAGCTGCTGTATTTGTTACAAGATAAGTGAATCTCTAAACATTATACCAAGTAAAAGGAGACGGATGTAAGAGACCATATGTTGTCTGACTCTCTTTACATGAACTGGCCAGACAGCACATCAGCGTTCGCCTTGGATGGACGGGGGAGTGGGGACTAACCAGGCGTGATGAAACTTTGTGGGCTGTGTGGCAGAAATGGACTGTGGTGATGTTTGCACAGCTCCATAAGCGACAGGAGCAAGGAACAAAATGAAGCGTATTGTTCAATTTCCAAATATTTTAGCATATTTATGTATAAGTGTACTGTTATGAATAAGTGTATTGTTTAATTTCCAAAGATTTTAAAAAGATTTCTTATTGTGATTCGATTCAAATTTTATTTTCTTGCAGTCAGATAATATACAATGTAAGATATTTTATCTGACGAAATTCACTGAGACATCTTTCAGCCCACCAAGTGATCTCTGTGGGCGACCATCCAAGCGCCCCGGGAAGGAGGCATCGTGTGGGGCTCCCCGGGGTGGTTTCTACGAATGCCCGTTAAGCTGGATTGGTTGGTGGTGCACTTCAAATCTTTTATATCCTTTTCTGGTTTTAAATTGGTTTAATTTTGTTTCTGTTATTCTATCAATCACTAAGAGAGAGGTTTTAAGATTTCCAACTATAATTATATATTTGTTCATTTCTGTCAGTTTTTGCTTCTTATGTTTTGCAGCTCTGTTATTAATTGTACTCATCTATTACTCTTGTCTTTGTGGTGCACTGACTCTTTATCATCATGAAATTTCCTTTCCTGTCCTCAGTTATAATCTTTGTACTGGCCTGTACATTGTCTTATATTATTCTAGCCGCACTAGAATTCTGATGTTTGTTGTTTGCTTAGGGTATCTTTTTTGCAAGTTTTTACTTGCAAATTGTCTTCATGTTTAAAAGTTTTCTCTTGTAAACAGCATGTTGCTGAGTCTTGCATTTTGATGCATTCTGATAAACTCTGTCTTATAGCTGAAGTATTATTTCTCATTTACATTTCCTGTAATTATTGATATAGTTGGGTTTACTATACCCCTTTTACTGTTTGCTGTATCCGATTTCTGTTCTTTGACTTCTCTTCTCCTGCCTTCACTAATCAAATATAATTTATAATCTCATTTTTTTCTCTATCAATATTTATTCTTACATGTAAGTGTGTGTGTGTGTGTGTGTGTATGTGTTTTAAGTGCTTGGGGATTACAATTACACATCCTTAACATATCACAGTCTCTGAGAGTTAATATAAACAACTTCTTCACCTAAAATGTAAGAAACTTACGACCCTATAAAGCTGCTTGAATCTCCTGTACTCTGTGCTATCGGTGTCACTTATTTTACACCTCAACACGTCGTACACTCCATAGTACAATGTTATTATAATATTACTCCTTTTAATAGTCACTCACCCACGGCTCTTCAATCCTTTCTGCAAATCTGAGTCTTCCTTCTATATCATTTCCTTCCACTTGAGAAACTCACATTAGCACTTTGAGTTCTGGCTCACTAGCGACTATTTCTCTTAACTTTCTTTTATCAAAAATTGCCTTTCTAACTTTCACATTTATTTTGAAGTATATTTTGCTGGTTCTATAATTCTGCTTTAAGAGTTTCTCTTTTTTTTTTTTCCAGCACTTTAGAAACACTGTTCAACTTTCTCCTGGTCCCCAGTGCTTCTGAGAAGCCATATCATGCGTCCTCTGTTACTTGGAGGACTTTCCCTTCACCATTTCATCCACTTTTCCACAATAGGCACACATATGGTTCTCCCTGAGTTCATCCCACTCACGGTTCACTAATCTTCTTAAATATGATTTTCATCAGATTCAGGAAAAATTTGAGAATTATTTTTTCACATACTTGTTTGTACCCCATTTTTTCTCTCCTCTCCCGAGGACTCTTCAAATAAACAAGTCAGATTACTTGGTATTACTTTATAGCCTCCTGGGCTCTGTTCATTACTTTTTCAACCTTTTAGTTTTTGTTCTCCAAATTAAAAAATTTCCATTGCTCTGTCCTCAAATGCATGCTTCCTTCTACAATACGCAATCTCTCTTAATCCCTTTCAGTGGATTTTAAAAATTCAGATATAGTGCTTTTCAGTAATGTAATTTCTATATGGTTATTTTTATAGCATCTATTTCTCTGTTGAGATCACTATTTGTTCACTCCTTACAGCCATCCTTCACTTTAAATCACCGTACATATTCAAAATAGCTATTTAAAAGCCCTTGTCTGCTATCCCAGCATCTAAATCACTCAGCATCGGTGTCTCGTGATGGTTTCCCAGTTGCCTAGGGGCATTCTTTCCCGTTTCTTCTCACGGCTGATAATATTTTTATTATTCTCTGGACACTGCGGTGATTCATTTCAGGGAGAGTTGGTTATGACCTCTTCCTTACAAGGGTGTTGAGCTTGCTTTTGTGTTTGCTTTCCCTAGGAGGAAGGCCGACGTGTTCCGTTTGTCAGGAACAAGCTCCTTAATTTCACGACAACATGAACTCTGGTTTGGTCCTTAGTCACCAGGCTGGGGACGCACGCAGGGCAACTCCTCAGGCAGGAAGATGCTCGTCTCCCTGAAATCCCCACCCTCCCAGAGCAGAAGGAGACTGTCATCAGCCTTTAACTGGAGAAGGTCCCTCTAATGCAACAGAAGAACCATCAACAGAACCTCTGCCGGGGAATTTGGTGTTGGCCAAATCCTCCCCGGGTGTCTGCTGAGGGCCTGGGTGTCTGCGCCCATCTCTCCTGCCCTCCAACTGCCCCAGCGTAGCAGGGCCCTGGAGTCTCCAGCCACCCCTTGGTCTCCTGCCCTGCTGTCAGCCCCTTGGAATCCCCTGCTGGTGTTTGCAGCCAAGGACCCCTCCTGGCCAGCTTGGTCCCCTCCTCCCTAACTCGGTCAGGCCACCACACTCCACTTGGGAGCCACCTGCTGCTGCTCACTGGAACCTGGCCAGGGGGCGCCGGAAAGCAGTGCGCTCACCCCCGTGTCTGCCCTTCCCAGGACCCTACCTCTGCTTGGCCTTTGGTCCGGCACCTGAAACCTGCTCTGTCGTTGCTCAAGGTGAGGGGCGGCCCTGTGCCAGGCCTCACGCCGGCTGACGCTGAGGTCCCTAACTGGCACCTATGTAGCAAAGATGTTTTTCTATTTTTAAGTGTAGTGCAGTTCACCTTTTTGCCTTTATTTATAAGCCCTGTTTGCTGTCTCAACACCAACACCCCCAGCACAGTTTCTGTTGATGGCTCTTCTGTTATGTTGGAGGGACATTTTCCGGTTTCTTCTCAGGGCCCATGGCAGATAGCTGACTTCAGGGGGACGAGGGCCTTGCCTGGGGAGGAGCCCGGTGCACATCCCAGCCTGGTGAACCTGTGGTCTGTGGTGAAGCCTGCGCCACAGAGCCTGTTCAACCCGACTCTGATCATTTCCCCTCCCTGCTTAAAGCTCCTCAGTGGCCAGCAGCCCTCTCATGATTAAATGTGAAATTCTTGACATTGGCCGAAAGGCCCCCTCAATGGGCTGGGCTCGGGTTGCCTTCCCCCAGAGCCCAGCGGGGCAGCTGACCCCACCTTGGTCTGCAGGCCCGAGTCTGTGCTCAGTGGGTCAGCCAGCAGGGCTTGCTCCCCCTGAGGCCCTGGTGGAACCTGCTCCAGACCTCTGCTCGGCCTCTCGTGGCCTCAGGAGCTCTGTGGACAGTGGATGGCCATTTCTCCCTGAGTCTTCATGTCATTGTCCCTCTGTGTGTGTCGGTCTCTGTGTCCAAATTTCCCCTTTTTATAAGGATACCAGTCATTGGCTTAGGGCCCACCCTCAGACCTCACTTTAACTTGACCACCTCCAAAGACCCTGATTCCATATCAGGTCACACTCACAGGTCCTGGGGTCATGACTTTCAACAGCTTTTGGAGACACGACTGAAGCCACACCACCTGCCCTCAGCCTGAGCCTTACATGCCCAGCTCTGCCCCCTCGGGTCTCCTTTCTGTGCCTGCATCCTACCAGCACACCCCACCCCACCCCACTCATGGCCCAGACTAGCTTCCATTCTTTCTCCAGGTCCCAGGGAGGTCACTCTGTCACTAAGAAAGTCCTTGACCGCCGTCTTTCCCCCCACATTGTGTCCTGACGGTTCTCTGCTTGCAGCACACTTCTCTGCTACACATGAGGCTTCCCCGGGTTTATGGTGTTCCATCTGGAGGCACTTATTTCTCTAATGTCTTGGTCACTGATTGTATACTAAGGTCTTTTATTCACAATTGTTTCTTGGAGGCCTGGAATGGTGTCTAATGCACGAAGCACAGCCTTTATGGGACAGAATGAGCTCTTGTGAGTTTGTTGAATTACACTTGATTGTTCATTCTGCACGGACTTGAGCAAGTGCTGGTTCATGGCACCAATTATGCTATGACTCATGTAAACATAATTAGGAGGGTCAATATTGTGTGTGATTGCCCAGGGCCCACGGAGGGTCATTACTGCTTCTGTGTTCATCCAATGTCCTGCCAGGGCCATGCAGACATTCCTGCGCTCTCTGGGGATGCATTTTCCTCAGGACATCAGAAAATGAAGCATTGTCATTTCCTATGGAACAATGTCAATTAGAAGTCCTGAAGAGAATTGGCACCATTTCCTGTCTTATTTCCCTTGGGAACATGCATGTCACATTCAGAAAACCCAAAGTGTGCTGGTGAGCTGAGGGCCCGCAGGCGGCTGCTGGTGGTGCTGGGTGGACACGGTGAGGAAGCACAGTAGGAAGCTTCCAGGAGGGAGGTGGAGGCCCTGGGACTCATGCAGGCCTGGCAAGATCCCAGGGGCTGATGGTTAGAGCACGCTGCTGGCCAAGGATCCCAGGAGCTGGCAGCGCAGGATGGGCAGGCTGAGAGAACTGTTAAACCACATCATCATAGCAGCAGCCTACTTATTAAGAGCAGGAGATAGCTCAGAGGCCCATCAGCACAAATTTTGCTAAATACAGAGCTGCCTGCCCATAAAGTGGAACCCTGACCAAGTGTAAAATATCTATGTCAGAAGGACAATTAGGACAGAGGAAATGCTCACAGGAATTTCAGGTGAAAAGCATTGCACCATATTATATTATTATAAATATTATGCATGTTTTGATTTCAAGGTTTTGCATTAATAAGCATGACCCTGCAAGCTTACACATGGATATTGTAAATACACAGATGTATGTATAACCATCCTGTGAGAAAACAAGGATGTAATGATTCAGAAGGATACTTTTCTAATGAACCCTTTTGATTCATTTTGCAGGGTTCTTGATTGTCCTGTGTGGGTGAAAATGCAGGTGGTACCAGGAATTTCCTGTGACTCTCAGGTAATAAGTCCGCTACTAGGATGCACAGTCCAGTGTGACAGACAAAACCCTAAGTGTGATTGAAAATGTGGGCTTCTCCCATTTCCACATGGGAGCTGCCCAGGGCAGAGCATCTGCAGCAGGTGCCCAGGACACACACTCACCTGTCCTCATCTTGTGCCTGTTTGCGTTCTTATTTGACTGGTCCTGCTGTGCACTGGGCCCTGGAGGTTTGTCTGCAGCAAACCTTCTGTGCTGTTTCAACACAAACTTCTGGGCAAGCAGAGCTGATGGAGAACCTGAGATCTTAAAAAGTTCCTCGGCAATACAGTTGGGGTTTCTGGCTTGCAAAGGCTTTCCCACACCAGTTTGACCCAAGCTTCGGGGCCAACAGGAAAAGGCTTCAGTGCGTGTGGGGGCCGGGAGTCAGCACGTTGCAGAGGAGCCTGCCTGGGCGGCTTTTATTTCAGGTTTCCCCTGCCTAGGCAGAAAGAGCAGGCCACAGCATCAAGGTGAGCTCACCAGGGCCCTTTAGTGGGGCCTAAATCTTCAGGGTAATAAAATGTGCTCATTTGCAGGCCATTATCTCCTGGGCAGATATTTCCCTTACGGACAGTAAGGTAGGGGCTGAGATGAGGGTGTGATGGTCTCCAGCATCCCCGGCAGCAAGGGGGACACCCAGCAGCCGTGTGTTCAAGGAGGGTGGCTCAGATTGTCGGATTTTCACTGGGAAGACCTCAGGGGCACAGCCCGGCTTCTGTAGTTCTGGATGAAAGAGCAAATTCAACCATAGACAGACTTTTAAAATAAACTATTTTGGAGAACAGTTCTAGATTTCGGGGAAGTGGCAAGGATAGCATCAGAAGCCCCTACACACACCATGCGTAGCTTCCCCACTATTAGCGACCTGCAGTAGTTGGGTTCGTTTGTCATGATTTATGAGCCAATATAGAAATGCTATGATTGACTGCATTTCGTAACTTATTTAGATTTCACTAGTTTTTCTTTTTCCTTGTTTGGTTTTGTCTTTTGATCTGAGGGCTTTTCTTCTCCTGTTCCAGGGTCCCATGTAACATCTGGCTGTCCTGTCTCCTTAGGTGCCTCTGGCCTGTGAGTATTTCCTTGATTTTGATGATTCTGAGATTTTTGAGGACTTATCAGGGATTTTATAGGATGTCCCTCAAATGGTATTTGTCTGACATGTTCCTGATGAAGCTGAGTTCATCACATGAGGTAGCCTGGGGTCATGGATTTGGGGGAGGCCCCAGAGGTGCAGTCTGCTCCCCATGATATCACATGTGGGCGTCAACCTGACTGGTCCCTGAGGGGCCACCGTTGGTCGCCTGGCCCGGGTGTCTGTCAGGCTCCTCCTCTGGAAGCTCCTCTTTCCTTTCTCACCTACACTGTCCTCTTCGGGAGGAAGTCCACGTGCACAGTCCATGTGTAGGGGTGGAGCCAAGCTCCCCTCACTGAGGGCAGAGTAGCTAGTAATTTATTTGGAATTCTGCATGGGAGGCTTGTCTCTTCCGTGCTGCTATTTACGCCTCCTGTCATTTGCTCCTATCAGTGCAGATTCATGCGTGCTTATTTTATCCCGAGTTATTCTGTTGGTCAGCGTGATCGGCTCTGGCCGTCAGGAGCTCTTTCTGTTGGCCTGCCCCCGTCAGGGTGGCCATGTAAGCACGTGCTGACCTTGCAGCCCTAGGAGAGCTCCAGGCGCGTGTCATTCCCTTCCTGCCCCAGCCCTGCAATCGGCCGTTTCTCCACGGAGCTGGTTCCTCCTGCTGGGCAGTATTTCCAAACTAAGATAGGCTGATTATGGAGGGCGTCTCTGACACTCCGCAGAGAACCGAGGAGGAAGCAAGGGACCCAGAATCGTAGGTGTTGTCACTCCTCAGCCCTGTGGGGCTCTGCTCACCAGGGCCTTCCCAAGCCCTGGTGGCCTGAGAAATGGGGCCAGTGCTGCACAGGGGGTGCAGGGAACTGCTGAAGAAGGAGAGCAGGGTAGAGTGGGAGCTGGGATGTGCCAGGGGCAGGGAGGTCCACAGGTGCCCTTGCCACAGGGGGACCGAGCCGGTGCTTCAGGAAATGCACCTGAGGGCCCGGGCTCATGTCCTTCTGCGTTCCCAGATGCACCTGGGGTGGGGTGTCTCTGGGGCAAGTCCTGTGCGAGGGCTGTGCTCCCATCCCAACCTCCAAACGGATGATGTCATTTCCTCCCCACAGTGCCCTCCTGATGCAGCTTTTGTTACTTGCGATGTCCTGTGGGGAAACTGAGTCTCTGAGTCTCCGAGGAGTTCAGCGACTTGTCAGAGGCCACATAGCTGTGCCGTGGCAGGTCTGGGACACAGAGCAAGTTCCTGCGGAGCTGGGAGGAGCCCCCGGGAAGTTCAGCATCTGCATCTCACGTCACCGGTAGCTGTGGTTCAAGGCCATGAGGCTAGTGACACGGTGTCTCATTTCCTAGTCACCACAAACTCCAAGTACGTGGATTCAATGCAACTGTAATTTTTCAGAAGCTTGCAAAGCTGTGCCACTGAGGCCTAGTGTCAGGGCGTCCTTGGGCTCCCTGCTGCACCGTCTGTAAGGAGCGGTACTCAGAGGAGGCAGGAGCTGAGAGTAATGGGGGTCTTGGCCCCTGTCTGGGCCCCACTGAAAGCCCCACCCCAGGCAGGGACGGGTCTGGGCCAGAAGCCTCCACTCACACAGGTGCCCCACCTGCAGCTGATCGATGTCTCCTGGGCTTCCCTCCAGCAGAACACTTAGACCCTTTTAAGGCAGCCCAGGGTGAAGCCCCGGGCCCATCCCTCCAAATCCCCAACACCTGCCAAGGACCCCTGGCGGCGGCTAATTGAAGAGCCCTGAGGGTTCACGGCAGGGCCTGGCGCTTTGGGGCTGGAAGCCAGATCTCACATGACAGGGGAGAGCTCTAGAGGCTTCCTTTAATCAGCTCAGATACCTATCTGCTTACCTACAAGCAGAGCAAGGACTGATTTCCACCCACGCACCAGCCTCCCCCCTGTGGCGTTGCTGCAGAGCATTTAGCATCTTACCTGCGGGTTACTCTGGGGTCTCACTGGTGGGTTTCAGCCCCGGGAAAGTTCACTCCTGATTCGGTGAGAACGAATCATGACAGTCGTGGGGTGACAGCGTTTAGACTCAACCTTATTCCCACGGTGGCAGGTAGGTCTGTCACTAGAAGCCGTCCACTCAGAGCGAGTTTGCAGGCAGCAGGCCGGTCTCTGCCTCTGGGTGCCTCTGGGCCCCTCTGCACCCCCCGCAGCCGTCTCAGCCTCTGTCCTCGGCGCTGCCGCCACTCCAGCCTCTGCTCTCCTGCAGCTGTGCCGCCCGGAGCCCTGGGCGGAGCTCTTTATACAGAGTCAGTAATAACGTACTGCCCACACGTGGGCAGTGAGCAAGCCGACCAGAGTCAGGTGAGAATCCTGGCCACAGGAACCCTCATTTTCTCTGCATCTGGAATGCTCATTTCGCACCCACCGGAAGGTAGACAGGGCGGGTGTTCCTTCTGCTGGAAGAGCCGCAGCAACGCGGCCAGGACTGAATCCTATGTGTTCTGGTTTAGCCACATCCATCTTCCTGATGGCCCTTCTGCCACGGCCCTGTTCTTGGATTTCTCACGGATTTGGGGTTGTGGGAGTTTCAAGGCCTGGTCATGCATCTCCGTGTGCACACGTGGCCCGGCGCTGGCAGGAGCAGCTTACAAAGCAGAAATCCGGACGCCAACACCATAGGCCAGAACCCACAGCCGTCCCTCTCCCCTGGCACCCACTCCGCCTTCCACTCAGCACACGGGCCCTTCTCTCCGTCATGCTTCTTCAGGGACACCCTGTCTGGAGAGCTTGTCCACGGCCCTGGCCACCAGCCAGTCCTTTGAAGCCTGCCCTCCTCCCCTCTCAGCGCTCAGTCCCAGTCACTCCCCCACCTTCCCACTGGCACGGTGGCCCCCGCGAGCTCACATCACAGCATCTTCTGAAACCCCAAAGCCCCTTGTTAATGATCTACTCACCTCTTGGAACCTCAGTTCTGTAGAACTGCCAGGAACCGGGTTCCAGAAGAGCACCTGGCAAATTCTAGGTGCTCAGAAATCATTAACTATGTAAATAAAGGGGTGAGCGGGTGAACAACATGGACGTGGCAGCGTGGTGTCCCTTCCTGGTGTATCCTGGGGCTGAGGCGGGGCTCAGGGAGGCTCCTGGAATGAAATGTGTGCACACAATCCCTTGAGGAGGAGCCGCGTTAGAGTTCCTGGGAAGATGACAGTCTAAGTGAGCAGGCAGTAAGCCCTGAGGGTATCTGGAGACCAGTTCCAGGTTGGGGAGCAGCCGTGCAGAGGCCCTGTGGCAGGCACACGATTGGGGAGGCAGGAGTGGAGCAAGGGGGTCCAGGCGATGCACGGGGGATGAGCAGCGGGACAGGGTGATGAGCTGCAGGGCCTCCAGGCGACGCTGCACAGGGCCGTGCTGAGCAGGGGCTGGTGGAGGGCCAGGCCCGGAGGCTGGGACGAGGGCCACCAGAAAGGGCCATGCAGGCTGCTGTGGTCTAGGCGGCAGGCAGCCCTGGGCAGGTGCGGGCTGTCCAAATGGGGGCCCGTCTGGGGAGCTGTCCCTATCCTTCACCTGTTTCCAATGCAATTTGTTACCTTATATTTTCCTTGTGAACTCTCATTTTAAACCGATATCACACAGACTCTAGAAAACATGTGTCTTACCATCCCTTATCTCTCTCCCTTCATCTATTGCCACAGCCTTTGACTTTTTATTTTTCTTTTCCTGAATTAGGCCGGAGAGTGTTGATCTAAAAAAACCTCAGTCTGTGTATTTCACTTCAGTGCCATCACTGTGCTGGTGTCTGTTCAGTGTTGCTCTGACCTGTGCTTATTTTGGTTTATGTTTACATTTCTTCTTCCCTTTTATTATCTTGTTCACTTCAATTCACAGTAATACTTGTTTTCTACCGCTTCTTGAAATGGAGCCATTTCTCAGAGATTTATCTACACATTTATTTTGTCTGCTATGCGAGATCCTGTCTGACTCGGTAAGTTCAAGGAGGGTTGTTCCCTTCATTTAGTGTTTTTGTGCGTTTCTGTCATACCTGGCGGGTCCTGTTCCCAGTGCCACCCGTCTCCTCATGGGGGAGTCTGGTGGTCTGACCTCCATGCCTTCCAGGCTCTGAGCTCTCCCCCTGGGAAATGTCTCCAGCCTTCCTTCATCTCCATTATCCTTACTTGCTGCTCTTATTAAACCCTAATTGATGTGATGGCTGTGAATTGGCATCTTTTCAAAGTCTTAACCACCGATTCATCTGCGGTTATCATCGGACCGTGGTGACCTGGATCTTACTTTACACAACTCATCTTTCCATCCATTTCCTGGGAGGCCAAGAGAAGTGGCTATTTACAACTCAACGCTCGGCCCTGTCAAACTCACGCATGCCCCCGGCCAACACGATGTAATGAGGGCCTCCTGGGAGTGGTGTGGGCCCAACAGAGGAGGGAGCGGCAGGGGCTCTGCTACCTGGGGGCTCCCATTCTGTGAGAGGCGCACGAACACAGGCGGGCTTGGGTGAGGTCAGTGCAGGTGGGTTGAGTGCTGGAAGGCAGTGCCACCAGGGGCATGGCGCCATGTGACAGGGCGCTGGCTTCTGTGCACGGTCAGGGCAGGCTTCGCTGAGCATATATAATGTGAGTCCTGTAGGGATGTGTGCATCCTTGCCAAGGTGAGCGTCGGGCTCTGATGGCCCAGGTAGTAACAGCAGGGAGCAAAGCAGGGAGTAGACGTCACTTAGAGCCACGAGGGCTCAGGGCTTCAGCCACATCAGGCAGGGGCTAAGCTCACCACTTAAATCGTCTCCTTGTCACTTTTTTTTCCTGATAACATCCCCGAGTCAGGGTTTACTACCGACAGGGAGAGGCACTGGCCTGCCTCAGTTGGCGCAGCTGCTGAGCGGTGCAGCCCCGGTCTGTCCCTGCCAAGACTCCAGGTCCTCCTTCTCCTCGTCAATGACCCTGACGTCCCCTGTGAGGTTTTCTGTGTCACCTTGAGACTCAGCTGTCACTTACCAGCCAGCATGCGCCCAGGCCAGACCCCAGAGCAGAGGCCACCCACACCTTCACTCGGCAGCTTCTCGCAGCCTGGGCTGTTCGGCCCACAGTCCCTGTCCTGCGGTCCTGGGTTTGGAGGGACAGGGTCTCCATTCTGCAGAGCCCAGCCCCCCGAGGTGACAGGGAATGGTTTCTCATGAACCAGCCAAAAGGAGACGCATCAGGAGCAGCGCCCACCAGCCCGACCCAGAGCAGGGCCAGTGGCAGTGTGGGGGCCCCCTCGGGTGTTGGAGGAATGCTGGGGGGCTGCTCTGCCCTTGCCGGGAAATGCCACTCTGAAATGATTTCTTGTCGTCTGTTTTTCTGGGTTGCGGGGAGTAATTTGTGTGTCATTCTTATCTGCTCAAGGAGGGCAATCATCGCTGATTGCTGCTGAGCCCCGGGCTCCCTGCCGGCCTGGCCCAGGGGAGGGCAGCCGGATGAGCTCTGAGTGGATCCTTCAGGAAGAAAGGAGAGAATAACGTAAACCGGCCCTTGTTCTGATTCTGGGTAATGGCTTTTCAAAGGTCCTTAGAAAGCAACTCTGCACCTTTCCTTCTGCCAGGTTAGAGCTAACGTCACCACAAACCCCACAATGGCCAATCCCATTGGTTCCCACAGCGAGACAAGGCAAGTGTTTGGAAATGTTGTAAAATCAGGTTTCTGAAGAAATATTTCACCCCGCGGGAGCCTGGTCCCCCCGCCCTGTGCCAGCCCTTCCTCCAGCTGGAAGCCCCCACCACCCCACTGCATCACTGCCTGGCGTGCAGACCGAGGGGCCCACCCCAGTTTTCATCCAGCGAGTTTTATGTGATGCTGTTTTGGGGGAACCTGGACCAGACATGGTGCCCTCACTGGGGCCCAGCCAGCCCAGAGCAGGGGCGGCCGTCCCCATTCCCTGCCCCCTCTCACCCCTGCCCCCTGCCCCTCTCAGGGTCTCGACACCACCTTGCCACTCACTTCTACTCACAGTTTCAAAGAAGCACGAATACAGAACTTAAGATCAGACTGAAATCCCACACTCTGTGCAGAGATCAGAGCCAGGAAGACGCAGGTTTCAGGCCTGGTTCTGTGTGAGGTTATTCACCTCATTTTCCTCATTTGGAAAATGGGAAATAACAGCTCACTCACAGATTTCTTTCAGGACCAGATATAATGGAACATGCAAAAACACCAATCACAGCACGTGCCCCGTAAATAGATTTAATTGTTCCCACCTAAGTGCTGCTCTAGCCGGAGTCCTTCATTTTAGTTTTATGCAATTGATTTTGTACCTAATCTTCCGTCCGTCCATCTATCCATCTATCCATTCACCCATCTGCCACTGACTGACGATCAGGTGCTCAGCATGTTCCAGACTCTGTGTTTGAAACACACCAGCTGCTGTCCTGAAACAAACGCTCCCCGCCGAGGGGCCTGGGTCCCCTCTCTCAGGGCATCACCCGAAGCCGCTCCCAGGAGAGCCGACAGCACAATCATCAGGTCATCTTCCAAGGAACTTGGGACAGAGGTTGAATCTGATTTGATAACCCCGAGTCTTGTCTTCATTCCCCGGCCTATTCTTAATGGAAACTGAGCATCTGTTCCCCAAATATTTACTGACTTCATTTTGTGTGCCAACCCAAATAAAACGTCTTGCTCAGAGATATTCTTTCTAAACTTGCAGCCAGCCTCTGATGGGATTGTTGTCACTGGTGGTGAATGCCTGCTCTCCCGGCCACCCTGGGCCTGGGGGCAGAGGGCTATCGCTCAGTCCTGGGACCTCACATTGGGAGGGTGACAGGCTTTGGAAATAGAATCACGTATCAGACAGCTTTGCAAAGTCACCACATCTAATAACTGTTTTTTTCCTTTCCTGGAAAATAATGATTGTGATATCTACTTTAGGGTCAATGTGAGAACAGAATGTGATAGCATTTGGGACAAATACACAGGATTTCTGCTCAAGATAGAAGAGTGAACAGATGTGGAGAACTGATACTGTTTCAAATACAGAAATTTTGGATTAAACATATTGAGTGTAAAAAATAGAGGTCAGATTGAAAACAAGGAGAATCCATCACATGCCTAAAATATAGATATGCTTTTTAACCAAAAATGGAGAGAGAGCTGGAGATTCCTGGGCCACCACTTGTGCTGACATACTCACTGGGGGCTGAAGCTCACTGAGCTGGAGGCTCCGCGTGGGGATCAGCTCCCTATGGAACATATGCCATTATTTGTGAAAAAGGGACCATAAAACTTACACGTGGTATCCCGACTCTGTCAACTCAGAAGTGAGCCAGCTTCCATGGGGAGTCAATGGGTAAAAAGCATCGCCGATTAAACAAAACCTGAGCCTGCATTGTTAGTGGGTGTAGGACACGAATTTCTGTTAAATGTGATGCCGAAACTCTGAGTGTGCTCACGTGTACACACACACACACACACACACACACACACACACACACACACACACAGTTATCCGGGGGTATAGCAGAAGCAACAATTCCCTAAGATAAGCAAATGGAAAACCCAGAACAACATAGAACTTTCACTGAGGATGAGAAATAAAGCCTGGTTTCAGAAACCCACCCAAGGCACTGAATAAACAGGGTAATCTCAAACAGAATTTGAAACGAGAATATTCAATATGCTCAAATAGGCAACACAGTGGACCACATCAAAAAATGAAAAGGTTAAAAAATAAGATGGAGTTTTACTTGGGGTTGTGATGGACCAAATAATGTGGACCAATATTCCACTGAAAACAACTGGAAAAGCAGGACGAAACTTTTAAAAAATCATTTGGAAGTTATGAGAGAGAGATTAAGGGCAGGAAGAACTGTGGGGCCAAGATGAGGAAGGAGAACCCTCGCAGCAGAGATCCCGGCTCATGGGGCCGACTTGCTCTCCGGCCCTGCACTGTCCAGTAGGCCGCCCCATGATGGTGACAGAGCTCTGCGCTCCCTCTGTCCAAGATGATGGCCTCAAGCCCACGTGCCTATTGAACACTTGAAATGTGGCTACTGTGGCCAAGAAGCTGAATTTTAGAATTTGTTTCACTCTAATTAATTTAAGTTTAAATGGCTATGTGTGGCTAGTGGCTACTGTATTGGATGCCGCAGCTCTAGAGACATTCGCCAAATTTGGACAAAACAGGTGAGAAGCTGACAGGCAGGTGGGAGCTAGCAGCTGACAGTTGGAGCACAGGGGACAAAATCTAGATATCAGAGCTCAGAGCCTTCTCAGGATGGGAAATAAAATGGATGTTATGAACCATGGAGCCTCCTTCTGTGACCAAAGCCAGGGGTCAGCAAATGCTGATCTATGAGCCAAATATGGCTGCCTGCTTGCTTCTGTGCATAAGGTTTTACTGGACACAGTCATGACCATGGTCTGTGGCTCCTTTCATGTAACAGCAGCAAAGTCAAGGAGCTGTGACACAAACCACATGGGCTGCACAACCTTAAATATATGCTATCTGGGTCCTTTAAGATGAAGCCTGTCAACCTCTGACCCAGGTACTCACTACCCAGCTTCCGGAAGTGTTGGCCTGTAACAGAGAATGGATGGACTGCTCTTAGCTGAAGGGAGCTGCTGTGCCCAGGGCTGCAGATCCTCCCTGGAGGAGTACAGATTCACTGACTGGCTGATGCAGGGGAAAGCCATGGCCCCCTCGCTTTAACCGAGGGTAACCATTAGAGCCATGCAGCTATGGGTCCCCCTGTGTGATCAGCCGAAGCTTGTGTTGAGACTACAAACCTGTCCAACATCTCCCTTTGCCTGAATCTGCTTCCCTCATGGTCGCATTGAAGTGTTCCCAAGAGCAACCCAAGATAAACCTTCTGCATGTCTCAGAGTCAGTTTGCTGAGGAGCTCTGCCTACAAAAGTGCTCTGGAAACTCCTCCAAACTTTGGGTTGGTGCCCAAAGGGAACATACCCCAGGAGGAAGAGTCAGCTGGAAAGACAGGAACTGAAACAGGAGGGAAGCCAGGTTCACACTGTCTAAATCCCCACCTTGACAAAGTACTCTGACATTCCTAGTGTCTACAGCTTAGCCACTGGCCAGAAGCAAATATAATGCTCTCTAGAAGAAGACAACATTATCTAAAACATCAAATACTCTACAATTTTGCAAATTAAATGTCCAACATTTATAAGAATAATGAGGCATAGGAGACAACCATATGACACAAAGAAAACAGAAACATATCTAGGATTCAGATAACAAATTATCACATAATTTTTCAAATAAATGTATTTAGTATACCCAAGGAAATAAAAGACAAGATCAATAATGTATGTGGGAAGCTGGCAACTAATAAAAGAATGTTAATAGAAAATCAAGAATTAAAAAATAAGTAAAGGGATTAATACTTTAATGGTAGAATTTAATTCAAAATTAGAAACAACTGAAGAGAAAATTAGAAAACTGGAAGACAGGTCAGAGGAAAATAGTTAAACATGTTCTTAGTGATAAAAGGATTTTAAAAATACATAAAAGCAATAAAAGGTATATGGGATATGGCTTAAATTTTAATGTATATGTAATTGCACAACTCAATAACAAAAAAATCAATTAACCCAACTAAAAAGATGAACAAAGGACAGAAATAGACATTTTCCGAAAGAAGATATACAAAAGGCCAATGGGTAGATAAAAAGATGCTCAACATCACAAGTCATTAGGGAAATGCCAGTTAAGCCACAATGAGATATCATCTCATGCCTGTTAGAATGGCCATCATCAAAAAGACAACAAATGTTGACATGGATGTGAAGAAAAGGGTACCCTTCTGAATAGTTGGTGAGATTGTAATTTGGTGTAGCCACTATGGAAAACAGTATGGAAGATCTTCAACAAATCAAAACTGGAAATACCATATGACCCAGCAATTCTACTTCTGCAAATATATTCAAAGGTAATGAAGTACTAACTCAAAAAGTTGTATGGACCCCCATGTTCACTACAGCATTATTTACAATATCCAAGACCTGGAAACAATCTATGTGCCCATCACGAGATGAATGGATAACAAAGTTGTGATATATATATTACTATGGCTGAATAATATTCCATTGTGTGTATTGATATATACATGAAATGAGGAAAGCCTAACCATTTGTGACTACATGGGTGGACTTAAAGGGATTATGTTAGGTGAGATAAGTCAGAGAGAGAAAGACAAATACTGTGTGGTATCATTTATATGTGGAATCTAAATAAACAAAAAGCTCATAGAAAAAGAGACAAATATCATATGATTTCACTTATATGTGGAATATAAAAACAAAGCAAAGCAAAATAGCCGTAGACTCATAGATGCTGAGAAGTGGCTCGTGGTCCCCATGGGGGAGGGGTTGGAGTGGATGATGAAGGAGGTGAGGGAGATAAAGGGGCACAAAATCTCCATCATAATATAATTCGGTCACAGGGATGAAAGTACAACTTCGAGAATATTGTCAATGGTTCTGTAACATCTTTCTACGTTGATGATAGTAACTACACTAGTTGGAGTGAGGATTTAATAATGTAGAAAACTGTTGAATTACTATGCTGTGTACTTCAAGCCAATATAACATTGCATATCAACTATATTTCAACAAAAGAAAAAAAAAAAGAAAAAGAGACCAGACTTGTGGTTACTGGAGGCAGGGAGAGGTGGAGGGGAGAATTGGAGGAAGGTGGTCAAAACACACAAACGTGCAGTTATGAGATGAATGAGCGCTGGGCGTGAGGAGCAGCACGATGCAGCTCACACTGCTGTGTGCTGTGTGGGAGGGTTGTTAAGAAAGTAGATCCTGACAGTTCTTATCACAAGGAGGATATTTTTCCTTTCTTCTTTTCTCCTTTTTTTCTTTTCTATTGTATCTACATGAGGAGATGGATGTCAGCTGAACCTGTTGTGGTGATCATTTCACAGTATATGCTGAACACCTTAAACTTAAATAGTGTGTATGTCAATTATTTCTCAATAAAACTGGAAAAATCATAGCTAATAAAGTTTCATGACAGGGGAACAAAAGTATATATATGTGTGTGTTTGTATGTGTAATGGAAGTTCTAAGAAAGGAAGAAGAAGAATGTATAGGACCAATGTTTGGAAACAGTAAGGTGGAGGATTTTTCCAAAAGTGACTATAAATAGCAAATCGCACCAGACATGTGACCTAAACTTAAATAC
Organism: Manis pentadactyla; assembly: GCF_030020395.1. Taxonomy (NCBI): domain Eukaryota; kingdom Metazoa; phylum Chordata; class Mammalia; order Pholidota; family Manidae; genus Manis; species Manis pentadactyla. The sequence continues at coordinate 2,272,128 of NC_080028.1, read as the reverse complement.
TATTTAAATTTATCAAAGACAATTTGTGCATGAACCTGGGTGTCAGAAAGTGTTGTTAATCTAAACACGAAAGCACAAACTGGAATGGAAAAAAATGGACGTACTAGGTGACTAGGCAATATTAGAACTTCTCTTTTGCAAGAGACTGAAAAGGCAAGTCATTGACTGGGAGGAAAATATCTACTGTCTTCTACCCTGACCTTGGACTAGGCAGAGACTTACTAAAAAGCACTGACAAAAAGCAATAGTAAATCAATAAATTACATTCAATTGCAATTAAGAATGTAAATTCACAAAAATTAAATCAATTGGAAAGTAAAACTCAAGCCCTCAGATACTTCACCAACAAGAATTTCCGTAATAAAATATGCTGAACTCACTGGGTCATCATGGAGATGTGAACTAAGGCCACAAGGCAAACTGGAGCAGCTAAAATTTACAAAGCTAGAGAAAAGCAAGTGATGGTGAGTTTGTAGGGAAACTAGAACATCTTCGAGCTTAAGTACCTTAAGCTCAGTGATTACACTCAGTGATGTGCGCTCCAAAGAAAGGTGCATACATTTAATCTCCAGGAGGCATGCATAATTATTCCTAACAGCCTATTTTTTGCAAACCAACAACTGGAAATATTTCTAATGCCCATCAGTGGTAAAGTGGAGTGATACCCTGTGAGAAACTTAAGCTAACATATATTCCAGCGATTATAAAATAACACACCACAGGTAGATGGGGCAAAATGAATGACTCTCACACACAATGTTTTGAGTGAAAGAACATAGACCCATATACACATGTGTGTATGAATGTATGTGTGTTTGTGTCAGAAACAGGGCAAAAGCCATGTCTCGTGTGAGAATTCAAGAAGTTTCAGTTTAAGGAGAAGGGTTATCAAGGCTCATGAGAGATTTTTTTTTGGATACTGGTAATGTCCTATTTTTCACCATGGGGCTGAGTACATGGCTGTGGGTACCTGTGATAATTTATTAAGTGGTTACAGTATGACATATGCATTTGTGTGTGCCTGTGTGCACAGGTCATAACTTCACAGAAAGCCCTGACTCAAATGTGTGGAAAGGGTTATGCAGATCTGGTGGTAAATTTGGCACAGATTATTTTAAACAAAAGTGAAAAAGTATTATAAAACAGTGAATGACTTTATACATGGCTCATATGTAGAAATGTTTACCTACTGGACATTATGTAAATATTGACTATAAACTCTCTTGGAATTATTAAAAGGTTGTAATAAAGAATTTGTTTGGAGAGAAAGCATGTATATGGGTGTTAGGATCAAAAATCAAATTCCAAACTTCTTTGGTAGGAAGCGAGTAGTTAATATGTAATGATGAAGAATAAAAAATTGCAATTCAGATGCATTGCTTAGACATAAGAAATCTTAAAAGACAGCTAAAGCAGATGAAGTGATGACCTCTGAGGAGGAGGCAGAGAAAGTCACAGGGCAGGGGGGCTGCTTTGTACAGACGTGTAGAATGTTTACAGCTTTTAAGACTATATATGTGTAAGTTTGATCAAAAATAGATAATTAAATAAAATCTACAGCTGCATTATACATATACATCAATGAACACTATAAAGGTAGTAGCTAAAAGGGAAGAAATATACATTTACATTAGTAAATGTCCATACATGTTTAATAACTCACAAGTTGGATAAACTTTCAGAAAATAGGAAAAGAGATAGATATTTCATTAAAATAGCTGGTGCAATTGCAACACAATGACCAGACAAGCAGGCGTGAGAAGAAAAATGTGCGCCCACGCCCACTTTCAGCAGATAAATGAATCCTGAATGATATTGACCATCAACATCAACAAGGCATTAAAAATAATACATCACAACCACACAGAGTTAATCACAGGAATATAGGAGTGGTTATAAAAACCTATCAATAGGCTGATCACACCCAGAAAATAAAAGAGCAGCTTTAATGACCCTGCTAGACACTGAGGAAGCTTTTGATAAAAGTCGATGCTCACTCCTGAGAAAAGCCACTTAGAAACAAAGACAGAAGTGGAGGACTCTTCTCCTGATAAGCAGTATTTACCAGAAAACTGAAGTGAGCATCAGACTTAACAGTGAAGCAGTGATATTTTCTAAAAATCAGCTCAGCAAGGATTCCCATTATACATCACTGTTTAATATTGTGCTAAAGATTCTGACCAACATAAAAATGAAAAGAAAAAATAATGTGAGAAATACATTATGTAAATGAGATAATGCAAAAGCAAAAAAAAAAAAAATGCAAAAGCATACCCTAATAAATGGCTCGAACCAGTCATGAGAGTTCAGCGACCTGGGACTGAATATATCAATCTATGAAAATCAATAGTTTTTGTAGAACTGGCAACAACCACATAGAAAATGTAATAGAAAAAAAAAAAAAGATGCCATTCACAGCCAAAATAATAATATAAAAGAACTCTGGAGAATTCTAATCTACTGAAAAAAAAAACACACACACACAAATCGGCCTGAGCAGACAAAGAGATACCTCTCGTTGGCCAGAGCAGCCCAATGCGGTCGCCAACCATCTGAAAATCTCAGTGGCTGATCAGAAGGTAAGGTAAGCTTTGTGTGGATTTCTGGGACGTGGCCTTCCACGTGGCATTCTGGGAATCTGGGTTTCTTCTGCCTTGTGGCTCTGACACTCTGGGTCCAGGTTCCCTCTGTGGGTCCCTGTGTGCAGGTGGAGTAATGGGGTGAGGTGGGGCCACACGTGGCCTCTGTGGGTCAGTGGGAGGCGGCTCAGGCCTCTGCCCACTTTCTACTGCTTGGAACTTATTTGGGGCACCCAAATGTGAGGGAAAATGAAGAACGGCATCCCCTGTGCATCCAGGAGGAAAGGAAATGTGACGTGGGAACACCTAAGTGTCTCTCAGTGCCGTAAAACGTTGCTTTGCTTCTCCTCCTCCTCAAGAATCCATGCCTGAAACCTATTTCCAGGGAAATGCCAGTAGGTTTATTTTGGAGACTGGTGAGATAATTCCCCAAGTTGTATGGACAAGAAATGGTGGGAACAGCCAGTACATTTGGAAAAGGCAAACCATGGTGGGTTCACCCTAGTACATGTGCCCCAAAGATGAAATGACAAAAGTTGCATGGTATTTGTCCAGGACCCATGCCTGAGGGAATGGAAGAGGCGATCTAGAAACAGACTGACCCACCAGGGAATTTGCACATAGTAAGATCACATTGATAGATAATAAAAGTGACGTTTCAAATTTGTGAATACTGCAAGTCTATCAGATAAATGATGCTGGAATAGTTGACTAGTCACTTGATTTTTAAAGAAAGTATAGGTGGAGCATGACTTATGTATATGTAAATAAGTTTCAGTTTGGTTAAAAATATAAGCCTGTAAAACATCTGGATGTTCTGTGGCAGGGGAAAGGTTGTGATAGGAAAGAATTAGAAGCCATATGGAAAAAGGTTGCTAATTCCCTGGGGTAAAGAACAAAATATGCCAAGTTGATTGATGGCTGGCAGAACGGCAACAATATTTTCAATAGAAAAATAAAAAAATTAATATTTGGAATTCACAAAGGATTTATACAAATTAGCACATAAAAGGCAACCCCGTAGAAAACAGGCAAACAATATGAACTGTAGCTTCACTGAACAGGAAATAAAATGGCCAGCGAAGCCACTGCAAGATTTTCAGATACAAACTAAAGTGTATTTTTTGTCTTTTATTTTAGGGGAAAAGTATAAAAACTTGTCAAAGGCGGTGTCGGGGAAGATGTACGGCCGTCACATTTTGGTGGAAGGCTGCACTGATCAGGTCTTTTAAGAAGGCAGTTTATCAGTCCTAAATATGTGTGGGCCTTTCATTCAGTACTTATATTTTAGGAATGTATGTCAAAGAAGAACCAGCCCATGTGTGTGAACCATGTAAGCATGCACGTAAACAATTCTTCACAGTGTCACCTGTAATAGCAAAATCGTGAAAACAAATTAAATAATCATCAAGAGGGAAATAGGTTCATCATGGCAAAATCAATCAATGGTGTCTTGTAAAGCAGTCAAAAATGAGGTAGATCTAGAAGGCTGACCTGCAAAATTAGTAAGATACCTTGTTAAGTGTAGAAAGCAAGTCATTGAAAGGGTATGACATGGTCCCAGGAGCGCTAGAATGCAGATCCCGGCACGCACATACATGGGTGGTGGAGACGGGCACCCGGTGATATAGGAGACGCACCGAAGGGGTTGGTTGGATGGTGTCTGGCCAGGTGGGAGCAGATGTTCTAGTTCTTCATATTCCTATAATCCTTTTAAAATGGAAATGCATCAGTATATTAAATACATAATAAATAATAAAAAAGAATGAATTGAACATTCTGCTCACCTCTTTTACCTCTTCTCTCTTTTAAGAAAAACCATTCTATTTATGTTTCTTACAACAAAACTCCTCCCTCCCTGCCCCTTTCCCGATGCCAGGGCTCGGTCAGCTCTCTGACAGCGTGGCGAGGACGGCACCCTCACAGCGGTCAGCTCCCTCCAGCCGCCACTGCGTGGCGAACGGCAGGACCCATCCCAGGACACACCCTTGCTCGCTGCTGTGGCCGTGCCCCCCAGAGGCTGCCTGAGAGCCAAGCAAGGTGTCTGCCGTGACAAGGAGCAGCCAGGCCATCAGCGTCACAGAGGTTCCACCCGGTGTTTCTCAAGACTGGGGGCTCTCCCTGCCCCCTGGGGCCCCCCACTGAGCCCTGCCGTGGAAGCTCCCATAAATGATGCTTTGAGATGGCACTAGCCTGGCTGGTCTGCTCTGACTGCCCTTTTTCCTCCTGCTTAGTTCTCTCTTTCCAAATGCTGGTGTCTCGTATGCATCAACCCTGCCTACCCTACTTCCTCATCGGCCTCATGCCCAGCGTCCTCCGTCACAGCCAGCCCGGTCTGCAGTCCTCACCCCTCCCGAAGCCCTCCACAGCAGCAGGGAGGCCTGAGGCGCTGCCCTGGTTACCTGCACCCGCCCACAGGGCTGAGGCCCACCGCAGGGAGACCAGCCCCCAGCCAGCCCAGGGTCCAGGGCAGCAGGGGCTTTGGGGACCCAGGGGTCTCCAGTGCTTCCCCCTCTAAGGCCCTTCCTGGCTGCCCCTTCCAGAATGCCCAGGAATTTGGCTGCAGGGCGGCTGAACATACCCTTCTCGCTGTGGAAGGCCCCTCGGTTCTCACCTGCTCTCACAGCTTCTGTCCCCGGGCCTCACCCATACCATCCACAGACACAACAGCACGAGCACAGAGTGGTGACGTGCAGACTGTACGTGTCTGTGGATCGGAAACCAGCCTTCTGAGAACCTGCTCTGTGTCCGGTGCTGTCCTGAGTCCTGCACACATGGAAGCTCTGACCCTCTCCGCCAGCTTGTGGGGGGCGAGGATTATACTTTCTTGATTTTCACTAATGGTATGGCCGAGGGAAAGTTACTTACATTCTCACAGCTTCAGTTCAGAGTTCAGAGTCCTTGGAACTAGGCCAAGTTTGTGCTCAGTTACCCATAAAATGGGACTGGTGACATGCTAGGCAGCAGGGATCAGTCAGCAGTTATCAACGAGTCCTGTGTTCCTAAGGTTTCACAGCCTATCAGTGAGAAAATTGGATGTGCACAAACCAAACAAATAAAGCCCCGTGAGTGGTGATGAAGCACCTACCCCGCAGGACAGACACAGTGGTGAGTCATGGAGATACTGAGGTTTGTTTTAAAAATCACAGCGCTGTGATGGAGACAGAAATTGTTTTGCTGTCAGGAGAAACCCAGGCTCTGTAAATTACTTACAGGGAGAATTAGGGCAAGTCCTTCAACCACATCAGCTTTCTGTTTTGGAGAAGACTGGGATGTCTTTGCCACGCATTCACAGATCCAGTGATTCTCCAATTTGAAAATCCATCTTCCCACCTACAGTCACAGGTATACAGGACAAAATATAACAGAAACCCAACCCAGGCGTCGCTGTTTGTATGAAACAAGGGGAGATCCCCAGGGATGGAAACCAAAGTGAGTCTGAAACAGCCCAGCTTCCCGGCACTGACACCAGGGTCTCCCGAGGGAATCTTCCAGCTTGTAAACTAAAATACTTTGTTTTAGACCGCAGAGACAAGTCTTTGGGTCCAGGTAAGGGAGAGAGATGTGAAGTGACTCCTACACAAATACAGGAGATTAGAAGGGCTGTCCATTCAATAGAGACCCACTGGAAAGGAAGACCTACCCGCCGGCACAGAGGGAGACAGGCCAGTGCAGGAACAAAGGCCCCCGGTGCTCATTCGCAGCGTGAGCCGCCGAGTCGTCTGTATCTGGACTTGAAGTTACGTGTATTATTTGGTTTAGGGAACTTAGTTTCCTGAAACACTTAGTATGCAGCTCATATGAGGGGAATCCCTGTTGGCAGCACAAAAGGAAGCCTGGTTTTCACCCTGAGGAACCACTGCGGCCCCCCCCCCCCGTGTGATCTGCACCCCGGAAGCTTCAGCGGACACACAGCTGCAATCTGAGATCATGAAACGTGTAAGGAAGCGCCTGTCACCATGAAGAGGCCCCTCAGAGCAACAAGGCGCAGATATCAACCACTGACAGCTTAGAATACTGGAAGCTGATCAAATTCCTGAGCAGCAGGACCCTCAGGGCACCGAGCAGTGCAGGGAACCCAGTGGCACGCCATTGCCTGAGCGATCTTGTGGGTTAAGGACTGTGTGGGCACTCTCAGCCTTGTCATCGGAAGGCCGGGTACAGACAAGACTGCCGAACTAGGGCTCAAGAGTGAGGGGTCACAGCCATTCAGCCCAGGGAGGATGGAGGGTGCAGGGGGAAGGCTGTGCACTCAGGGTGTGCCTGACAGGCCCAGGTACCCAGCCTGAGCCAAAGCACACAGGCGTGGGGCTCCTGCAGAGCACAGCCACCCAGCTGGGGTGTGCTGGGAGAGACACTCGGTGTGCGGTGATGACGGGCAGAGTCAAGGGCTGCATCCCAGGGGCTGCCGGGTGTGGACTGGATGAACAGGTGCCAGGGCATCGAGGAGTGTCGTCTCCGACCCCTGGATCGGGTGGGCTTGTGCACTCCCGGGGCTGATCTTCATCCGGCATTTCGCACGTGAAGGGCCCTGGGAGCAGCTACACGCAGTACCTCATTTCCTCTTCCAAACACCCTGTGAGGCAGGAGCTGCCCCCACCACGAATTCTTCAGACCAGCAAACAGTCTCGGGGAGGCGCCTGAAGGTCCCTGCGTCACTCAGGAGGTAGCCTGCTTTCCCGCTGAACTCTGCCTGCTGTCCCACACCAGCAGTGACGGTGGCAAAGCTGGCGAGCGAAGCAGGACGGAGCCATCCGGGCCTGGCTTTGAGGCCAGCTCAGATCATCTGAGCTCCCCACCGTCGTTAATGGGCTGCATAGTGGGCTGTGAGCTGCCTTGCAGCCAGAACAGAGTGAAAAGTGGTCTGTGATTTAGTGTCTGTTGGAATAAAGAGTCTGGGGATCTCATGCATGGCCTGGGAGAGTCCCTCTTTGAAGCCATCATAAAGAAATCACAGTACTGGGCTATTTTCTCAACAGTGTCCCCATGTGCTAGTGCTGACAGTAGCATACACACCATTTTTTCTCATCATATACCACGTTGTAATTACTACAGCCCCTCCCTGGTCCCAGTCGGGTAATCGCAGGGGCTGCTGGGGAGCACCTGCTGGGAAGGGAGGCTGTCCTAGAGCAGGGCACCTGGCAGGGAGGGTCACCTATGAGGGGCATATTCATCATAGGTATCCAAGGCAGGTTGTGGCCCAGACCCTGAGAGGACCCCCAAAGATCCCTGCCTCCTGGAACTCACACAGGTGTGACGGTGTGATTTATGGTAAGAAGCATGTTTGGTTTCTGGCCCAGAGCTCTTACACCTTCAGGGAGTCCCTCCTGCCGGGAGGGGTAAAGGGCCTCTGTTATGCTGATGACTGACTTGGGCCCACAGCAGGGACAGGGGCGGGCACCCGAGGGCTGGGACCCTCAGTCCCACTGACCTCCAGGAGGGGGAAGGGCCTGGAGGTCGAATCAGCCTCCCTGGGCAGGGATTCAGTGCGTCAGGCCTGCGTGGTGACGCCCCGTAAAGCCCGAAAGGACAGTGTCTGCAGAGCTTCGGGTGTTGGACTCGGGAGATTTGGGACAGTGGCCCCCCTGGAGAGGACAGGGCGGCTCTGCACCCTCCCCACACCCTGCCCTCTGTGCCTCTGCCAGCCAGCTGCTCCGGAGTTGCATCCTTGCATAATGAGCCGCTGGTCTAGCAGGTAAACTGCATCTCCGAGCTCTGGGAGCCACTCTAGCAGACTAATCAAACCCGAGGAGGGGGCGCTGGAACCCCTGAAGTAGAGCCGCTGGGGCAGAAGCACAGGGGCGACCTGGGCTTGCTGCTGGCCTGTGAGGTGGGGTCATCCTGTAGGCCCGGGCCCTTCACCTGTGGGGGGCGATGGCGTCTGCAGGTAGATGGGGTCAGGTTGAGTAGGACCGTAGGGCAGCCGGCCTGAGGACTGCTTGGGGGTGTAGAGGAGAAACCCACACGCAGGATCTGGGGTCAGAATCCTGCTGAATCAGGGTGCTTGGCCCATAGAGTTCAGAGAAAGTGACCATGTCACAGAGGTCATTTCGGCTTCCTCTTGCATCTCAGCTTGCTGACTCTGAGGGAAGTTGGCCAGTGGAGATGCAGGCAGCCCAGGGGCAGGTCCACATGGAGAAAAACTGAGGCCCCAGATGACACCTGTCACACCTTCAGATGCCTGCCAATGTCTGACTGTGACCATAGGGGTGACCCAGCCGAGGGCTCCCTGGAGCTCACAGCATCTGTAGGCCTAACCAGTGGCCGAGCACTGGGCTTATTTGTTACACAGCTTTGATAACTGCAACACACTGAGCACAGAGGCTGGAGCCACCATGCTTTGAAAGAAGGGCCTGCTACTGCCATCAAATAAAGGCAGTTCCATTTCCTGACAGCTGTCCTGCATCACCCAAGGGCCCTGCTGCCCCCAGGCTCAGCCCATGCGCCCAGGGCTCTCTGGGAAAGGCCCCATCATCAGACCGTCTCTGAGCCACTGCTCGTGAGTCCTGGAGAGAAGGCAGCCGGAGCAAGGCCCACGTGGCAATCGCGGGGCAGCAGCCAGTCTCTGCAGCTTCTCGGGGACACGGCCCAACAGCTCGCTGCTGCATCAGCGGCCTCCAGTGCCCTCCGAGATTCCTTTCTCCATAGCTGCTGTGCATCTGTTCTTCACCCCTCGTGCCTCCAGCAGCTTATGATAAAACTTCATAAAATTCCTTCCCTGAGAATTCCTTTGTTCTTGGAGCATCTCTTTGTTTCTCGCTTTCAAAAAGAGCCCCTCTAAGTCAACAGGGTCAAGGCTGAGGAAGGGTTAAGGATGCCTGATTTAGTCTTAAAGAGCCCATCAGGCTCGGGCTGAATGGGATGATTTGTGCTCAGCTTCTCAGGAAGACAAGACCCTGTTTCTCAACTCTGCCTGCTAAGAAGGCACAGATTTCCATAAGTAAGTAGATAAACACAACGTGCCGAAGGCGGGCAGGGAAAGTGAGAAAGAGCACACCATTCATTAACTTCTCTGCTCTCTAATAGGATCACAACGGGCTGAGCAACATTTCCGCTTGGGTACCCCAGCACAAAGCCCCATCTGGGCCTCAGCCGCCTGGGACTCCCAGATTAGGCTCTGCCTACACCCGAGCCTGCCTGTTCGCTCCTACAGGCAAAACATACCCAGGAAAACAGCCAGGTTTTGTGCCAGGAGGTCACACATGCGCTGTCTGAGCTGCCCTTGGGCCTATGAAACCGACAGGCAGCCTCTGGCATGAGGCCCTCTAACATGAGGCCCAGGGCCTGAGCTGGAGCCGGGACCTCAGAGCCCAGCCCCTGCCGGCCCTCCCCAGCTGACCGTTACTGTAGGCAGCTGGCATTTTACAGCCGTAGGTGGGAGCATGCCTCCCAGAGACAGATCAGTAGATGCCCATTTTAGGAGGAACCCAAGCATGCATGTGAGGACTGGGCGTGGAGAGCTGGGCAGCCTGGGGCTCTGGAGGGTGGGCACAGCTGGACCACAGGGAGAGGAGAGACAGCCCGTGGCCTCGAGATCTGCCATTCGGGTGCTCTGCGATGGCACGGGGAGCCCTGGCAATCGGTGTCAGCCCCCGCGCCTGCACAGAGTGGGTGGAGAGCCCTGCCCCGGACCACCTTTGCCTGTGGTTTTGACCTCTGCCTCACATCCTGAGCGGAAGACCCCTGCACCACCCTTCCCACCCCGTGGGTGCCCTGTGGCCAGTGGGAGCAGAGAGACAGAGCTCAGGGTGGTGGCCCATCTGCTCAAGAATTCTGTTCCGATTGTGCTTGTCTCTAAGTGGATCCAAAACACACCCACGCGAGGAAGCCGGCTGCAGCTGGGCTCGGCTGGGCGCTCCCATGGGGACCTGGCCCCGGACCCTCTGCCCACACCCTAGGAAGGTCAACCCTGACTCACCAGGGTGGGATCCTTTATTGGCTTCCCACGTAAGCCCCAAATCCTCAGCCTGCCCTCAAGCCCCAAAGCGCCCGGCCTGGGTCAGGCCCATGGTTCTTAAGGCTCTCCACCGTGTGCCCTGCTGCCCTGCAGGGCTGGTTAGACGATGGGCTGGGGGTACATCTCATGCATTCTGTAAAGCAGGACTGTGCCCGGAGGGTAGCTGGCTCCTGGTGATCGAGCGCTGTGGCAGCCGTCCTGCGGCCCCCACCTCTAGAGGTGACCGCTGCCGTCCCTGTCCCTGCCAGCATTCCTGCCTTTCTTGCAGTGAGCTGGACTCTCCCTCCCCTCCCTGCCCTGCTTCTCCCCAGCGTTTCCCAATCTCTGCCAGAGTCTGTTGGCCAAGGACCCTGGCGCTCAGAGCACAGGGAACCTGGGCAGCTCTGACAGTGCCCAGACCCGGTCCTCCTGCCTGGAAATCCTTTGAAGGGAGTTGGTGACAGGGGGCCCTGCTGTGTCCACCTCACAGGCTGGCGTAAGCAGTTCCATGTGACAGTGTTTAGTCACGTTTTCTATTGCACAGAGCTCTAAATGGGACCAGAGTTCAAATCTGCCAATAAAACCGAATAAGCAGCCTGTGAAGGGCAGACAGTTACCAGGGGCAGATAGAGCAAAATGCCCATAAGTCAGGAGTAAACATCCAGGCAGGTGCTGAAATTCAGGAACCCTAAGTCGGGCAGGATCACCATCCGTGGTCAGGAGTCCTTTCTTTCCAGAGCTGTCACGTGTGTTTTGGAGGTGCTGCATGAGGCATGGGGAAGCCACTCCCACAGTGCACCAGGGGCTGGGCAGAGGCCCTGGGGCCCACCTGCATGCTTCTTCCTGCACAGTGGAGGCCAGGTTCCAGTCCAGAGATATCCAAGCCCTGCTGTATAAGGACAAACCCAATACTGCCAGTCCCTACAGCAGTGAGCTTTCCCAGGGGCATCCTGGTCCCCGGCCTGGGCATCCTGGTATGCCACCGGGCAGCCTCTCAGAAAGCCTGGACCTGAGGACTGTCCAGCTGGCCCATCTCCCTCCATCCAGGGCCCTGAGCGATACTCACATAAGCTCTGGACCCAGAGGACCTGGACATGGCAGCCTTGGCCATTGAATCCACCTCCCTGCAGCTCACCTGCTCCCCAACACCTCGGCTGTTCCTCTGGCCTGGCGGGGACCCCAGTCTGCCTCCCATCAGGGCTGCCTGTGTCCTTGGCTTCCTTCTTCATGGAGCCTAAGCTCTTGGAGGCCTGGAGCTGGAGATGCTAACTGCAGAAACTGCTGCTTCCTGAGAGCTGCCAGCATCCCACGGGGTCTGAGATGCTTTACGTGGAATCCACCCGTCCCATCCCCCAGCAGCCAGGACCGAGCGTGACTTCCACATTCGGAGATACCCCTGCTGCTCAACGGCTCCACAAAATAAAGTGCCAGAATTTTGGCAAGAACTTCTGGGGACACGAATACGAGCCTCTCATGTTAAATGTACACATATGCTGCAGGCATTCAATTTCAGAAGCACCTGTGAGCCCCGAGGGACCTGATCTCCTGATCTGGCCTCCCCAGCTGGGGAGGAAACAGGACTCCAGAGAAGGAAACAACAGGTACCCAGCAGTTCTGTGATGCCAGCTTTCCATGCACACAGGACCTGCAGGGACGGTGTGGCCAGGGCCCTGACATGGTGTTGAGGTCACACTGCAGTGGGTTCCAGGGCCAGCTCTGTAGCTCATAGGCCATGGGACCTGGGAGAGGCCCCTAAACTCTCCCCACCTGTTAGCTCGGTGTCGCTCAGCAGGTAGTCCGGGTCCAGAGTCATGCACCTGCAGAGCCAATATCCACAAAGCTCTGAAAGCCGCAAGTGCTTATGGGACTCATTTCATGACAAAACTGAGCCCAACCCAAAGTCCTTTGTGACCAATCTGACCCGCACTGCCTGAGGTCCATTACAGCCCTGGTCAGCCCACTTAGCAGGAATATCCTCGTGACCCACTGTGGGAACGCTCCCTGCTGTGTCTGACTTCAGCTGTTGTCCCTCACCCCCAGGGGGATGCACGCATGCTTTTGTGCATCTTGGTACTTTTTAATGGTGAAAGTGCTCAATTCTAAACACATCTGCTTCCAAGGCTCCCAGGAGCGGGTGGAGCACTACGAGTCTTCACCAGAGCGCTGTCCGGCCGCCAGGGGGTCTCTCAGCTCCTTCCTGCAGGCTCTGATCTGTGATGTTGGGCTAAGGGCAGCCGGGACTTAGGCGTGGCTCTCCGGCCTTTGAGATGTGTTCTCCGTGTTCCTATAAGTGACTGGGGCCATCCTCAGGGTGCACATGCCATCTGGGTGGGTTGTACCCTCTCAACGTGGAGAGGAGGTGAGCAGGCAGGGTGAGCATGCCAGGTGGGGGAGGTCCAGGTTGGGAGTTGGGGTCCAAGGTCGTGCCAGCCCCTGCGGTGCTAAGTAATGTTGCCAGGAAGATGCTCTCTCCCGGGTGGTCTGCTCATGCCCAGAGGGCTGCTGCCCCACTCTGTCGGGATCACCTTCCTGCCGCAGACCTGACGACATCGACATCGTTTCTGGGATCGGTGCCTCCAACTGGGGCTCAAGTCCCTTATTCCTCATTTCTGATGCCCAGGCTTCTCCCTTCTGCCTGATATCCTTGTCTGTTTCTGTTTGCTGGGACACACAGGTAACACATTTCATGCTTAAAAAAGGAAAAAAGGAAAAAGAAAAGGAAGAAAAAAGGCCCTTCAGTGACCTCATCCCCACGTTAAGAGATGTGAAGCTCCCGGAGATGGATAAGGACCAGGTGGCCTCCGGAGCTGCCCTCGGCCCCTGGGTCCTGGGCTGCCTGGGGTGCCTGGGGTGCCCACTCACTGAGCCTCGGTGGGTGGGGTGGGGGTGGAACCCGCATGCACCTGCTCAATCCCACCTCGGAGGGGTGCTCCGGCTCAGGTTTCCACAGACCCCTCTCCTGGCGTGGAGGGCGGGCGCCGGCGGGTTTCTGTTTGCCTGCCCCAGACGTCCATCTCATTGCTTACCAGTGTGGTGTCCGAATCACTCCTGATGTTCTCAAACATATGCTGTGAAGTCAGCATTTTGGTTTTGAAGACACCTTGCCACCAAAATGGCCCCTATGGTTGGGGGTCTGTGTGGGGAGCACCCTTGGGTCCTAATCAGGTGGCCTCAGAACAGAAAGCAACGTGCGACAGGGAACAGTGGGCAGGGAGGGCAGGTGGGTTTGAGCAACAGAGAGAAGCCCAGGTGGCCGAGCACAGAGCAGAGAGTGGGGGTGGCCGGGGAGGTGGCACAGCGCTCGGTGCTTTTTGAGCCAATTTATGGTCATTCTGGGCTTTACCCTCAGTGCACTGAGAAAATTCCAGGGACGCCACCCTGCAGTGGTCCACTTCCTCCCTTTCCGTAGTGCCCCCCGAGGCAGGGCCCGTGAATGTCACCCCACCACGCATGGAGATTCCTGCCCCTGTTTCCTCCACCTTGACAGGCAACAATAACCCAGTGGTACTTCTCAACCAACACCTGTATACCCAGCAGAGAGGCCTGCTTCTCAGGAGAGCTGTGCCCCTTGAGAGCAGGCATTTTCAGCTGTTCATTCAAGCCTGGAAGGCCGGGGTCACTAACAACACGCTGAGCCTCTGTCTCCTCCCTGCCGGGCCCGCCTCCTGCTCAAATCCTCCGGTGCTCAGCAGGGACACGTGTCCTGGGTCCTCACCAGGGTCAGAAGCACGAGCCACGCCTGTGGGCCGGCTCGCTGGCATTTCCTGTACACCAGCATTACAGACATAGCAGGGCCTAAGTGGATATTACTAAAGGGAAAATATAATTTACAGCTCCTTAAAACGGTTTGAAGTTCAGAGAGAGAGAGAGAGACAGAAAAAAAATTAATAAAAGCAGCAGCCACAGCACTAATTTTACCAGAACCTCTATGGCCTGAATTTTTTAAACTTGAATTTCAAAGGGATTTGGAACTTTTTCTCAATTCATTGAGCTGCTACTTTGCAAACTCCACTTGATTCCTGTGCTTATAATGAGTTTTATGAACTTTGTATTTTTACACCAAGGTTCTTTTAAGTTGTATCCTTAAAAAGCAAAAACAAAGCCTAAGTGCGAATTTCTTTTTTTTTTAATAGAAAAGTGTGTGCAGCTGCTACAGAGTTCACACTCAACAATCACTGAAGGGTTGAAACAGAAACTTGAAAGTAAACAGCTCTGTGGAAATTCACATTGTGGAGCTGCACGCAGTCATTCAGAAGAGTACGTTCAAGCCCTGCCGGGGGATGTGGGAGGATTTTGACAAGGCATTGCTGAGCTCCTAAAGCAAGATGCTCGAGGTGTGGGTAATGCAATTTATTTTTGCAATACAATGACAAAATGTAAAGCCTGCACATTCATGTGTGGGTGTCTATGTATGTATGCATTTGCATCTATATTCACTGTGCATTTGGGTGTGTGACAGGCTTGTGATGCGTGTGAGCGTGGAGTTTATATGTGTGTGTGTGTGTGTGTGTGTGTGTGTGTGGAGAGTAGTGGAGAGTATGGGTTTTCCCGTGCTGGAGTTGGGGGTGGGGAGTGGAGGATGTGGGTGAAGGGAGGCCCAGTAAAAGAAAGAATCACAAACTTATGCATTTAGAAAAATAGAAGGTGCACTTTCATGCATTTTTGTACAGTATGCATATGAGTGTGCACATAACAAATCAAACTTAAAATAAAAAGGAAATGAGGGTCAGATAACCCTCAGAGGATGAAACAAAATGAGATAATGTCTAAGAAAGGGCTTCGTAAAGTGGCATCCCGGCTGAAATTATCAGGGCTGCTGACAAAGCTGCTATTTCTGATATCAAGACAGCAGAACGTGGGCCACACTCGCTGCCTCTAAGTGAACATGTCCCTTGAACCTCTCCCTGCTCTGATTCCAACTGAGTCTGGCTTCCTAGACAGGCCAACCTCAGGGCCAGAGTCAGGGCCGTATGTTCTGTTGGGGAGGCCCAGGCACTCATTCAGTGCCTCTTTGGGGGTGTTGCCCAGCCCGGTAATTTGCCCATTCAGTGTAGAGTCCATTATCCTCTTCTTATCGTCTGTATCCCCCTGTGCTGGAGTTGGCTGTTAGCTCTCAAGTACGTGCAAAGCTGGAGGGACACTGAACGTCTGTGCTGCAGGGACCGTGGGGCTCACTATGGAGGCAGAGGGGAGAGGCCATCCTCACTGGCAAGGCAAGTGGGTGGGAAAATTACCCATGTTTTCCTGGAGGCCCCAAATCAGGAAGCCCCTAGGGATTTGGGGAAAGCATTTCAAGAAGGCAATGGAAAGGAAGATTGAGACAGGCTTTTAAGGGCAAAAATAAGACCAGACTCATGTTTTGGGAAAATAGGAGCCAGCAAGTATTTCAGAGCAGGGAGTGGTCACATAGATCCTCTGTCCCCAGCCGTGGGGAAGGGGACTCAGGGCTAATGCTGCAGAGGACAGTGAGACACATCTTAACCAGCCACGGAGAGGCTGTTCAGACCCAGGTTCTTGGTCGTGTGGTAACAAGGTTTCTCCCAGGAACTTCTCTGACCCCAAGATGATGTTGTCACCACTGTCATTAGGCAGAAAATTAAAGGCTCGGTTAGGCGAAAGCTAAACCTTTGCCCTCAGCCCAGTGCTGACTTGCTGAGATTCCGTCCACCACCCAGGCCTGCCCTGTGTCAGCTGTAGCCTTTTCAAAATGAGTCTCAAGGGTGGATTTATTTAGTTTCTGAGTGAAGAACACTAGATCACAAGGCCCACGAGGCTCCAGGGGTGGGTCCCGCATTACCCGGGCTTGGGAAAGCCAGGAAAGGACTGAGAGCATTGATAGAAAAATAGCAATGGTGAGGAATTTCTGATGTGCCCAGGACAGAGGAGCAAGGAGCAAATTAACCTTCCCACATCAAACAACTGGAAAGCAGGATGAAACGTGGTTGTCCAGACCTTGAGTTTCAGGCAGCCTGGGGCAGCTATTCCCATGAGATGGGAAATGACTGTAGTCAGCCTACCCAGAGGAGACTCCAGGCCGTAGCATGGCCCTCCTGGAGCTGAGGAGACTGGACTGCCCATCCAGGAGGGCCCAGGCAGCTGGTCTGCTGGGACAGTGTCAGAGACACAGCTTAGGAGAAGAAAAGAAATCCCCACTGCAGGCTGAGTACTGATCCACACACGCACACGAGGAAGTCAGCCAATACCAGGGGAATAAACTAGAGGGATGGGCAGGAACAGCCCCAGACGTTCCCACAGGGCTGGGAATATCTTACCCCCATCAGACAGAGCAGGAGACCACATGACTATGGGGCAACCAGTTCAGAACTCAGAAGAACTTGGGCTTAGTAGTGAGAAGATACAGACAGAGCTGGAGTTCACAAGGATGAGAACATTAGTGGACAAGTATTTTAAAATAGCAGTTATAACTAGAGTCTGTATGTCCGAGGATCTAGAGGAAAGACTGTGTTTAACAGAAACACACAAGACATAAAAATTCCCAAATAAAATCAAACCCAAATGAGATTAAAAACTACAATCTCTGATATGAAAACCATTCTGTGAAGGATTAACAGCAGACTAGAGGCTGTGGAAAAAGTGGTTCAGAGACTGAGGACATAAGTACAGAAGCAACCTAAAATCTACCAGAGCATCAGGTGGCTGTGAGCAACTTTAAGAAAACAAATATATGCATGATTGGAGGCTCCCATAGAGAGAAAGTGTAGAAAAAATACTTAAAGAAGAAATAGCTGAGAACAATTTAAATTTGAAGAAGACCCCGACCTGTAGATTCAAGAGACTTGAAGAATCCCCAGCCTAATGAACATGAGAGAAATCACACTAAGGAATATCAACATCAAATAGCTTCAAAATAGAAATTAAGATAAATCTGAACAGAAGCCAGAAAGAAGGAGACTTTGCTACTTCATGGGGGGAGACATGATTTTCCTTAGTCCACCTGTAAGAACTCCTAGAAATCGTGGCTGTTAAATATGAAGCAAACAGTACAATTCTGAATGGTGCACAGAAGACAGGCTGGCTAGTGACCTCAGGACTGACCAGAAAAAACTATCGGGAGTCCCTGGGCTTTCATTTTGCTACATATCCCAGACTGCGGCTGCAGAAGCCGGCAATACTTGAAGCATTGACAGGTCCAAGAAGTCTCATCAGAAGCTCTCTCACCAAAGAGCCAGGACACAGTGGCCTAGCGAGACAGAGAGCTTTAGACAGTAACTGCTCTGCTCCAGCAAAACTCAACAGAAAAACCGATGGCTCCTGCTCCACCTATGCCCGCAAAGGATGAGAGGAAATCCTAGACCTCCACTTTTGCCAGGTTATAACAAGGTCTTCCAACACTCCCTCCACCCCACTGGGGTCGAGTACCAGAAGTCTGGGTAGGGAAACCCCTGCCTTCCACCCCCAGTGTCAGTGGGGAAGCCCACACCCACCCCTTAGTGAGAAACCTCTCCCCTTCCCCTTGGGGTGATGCAGGGAAGGCTTGGTGCAGAGTGAGGACTCTCACCACCAAGCAGTGGCCTAAGGGCCACCTTCCACCACCACGTCAGTGGAGCCACATGCAGATCTTGGGCTTCCTCCCAGTAATGAGGTGGGGTCCACCTTCTCCCACCAGAGAACTTTCAGAGGCCTGCTAAAATGCAAAGTTTAAATAACAAGATTCAGAATCTCATGGAAGAGTCAAAATGCCCAGTTTTCAATCAAAAACCACAAAAATTACCAAGAACCATTAAGACCTCAACTCAAATGAGCAAAGATGATCGACAGCTGCCAACATCAAGACAACACAGATGTTAGAATTGTCTGAAAAGGGTATTTTAAAAGCCATTGTCAAAAATGCTTCCCAGAGCGATTTCAATCATCTAAGACACAAATGAAAAAATACAAAGTCTTAGCAAAGTAACAGTAAAAGCTCAGAATGGAATATTTCAAGACAGAAAATGGAAATTTTAGAACTGAAATTAAGATAACAAATACATTTCCTCAGTGAGCTCAGCAGCGGAATGAAGTGGGCGGAGCCCAGCGTCAGTGAGCTGGACGGGGAACAAGGGAAGTCACCCCATCCCAACAGCAAAAGTGACTTAAAAAGAAAACTCAAAAAGAAAATTAAATAATTAAATAAACAAATAGCAACAGAATCCCAGGGGCAGGCAGGACTGTGACAAACAACATGTATGTCACAGGAGTCCTGGGAAGAGAGGGAAAGAGGATAGGGTTGAAAAATATTCAAAGAAACGATGGCTGGAGATTTCTCAGATTTGGCAAAACACACAGACATTCAGTTTCAGGAAGACGAGCAAGTCACAGAAGGCAGACGGACAGCATCTCCAGGCCTAGATGTTTCCACTAGAGAATTCTACTAAGCGCTTACAGAATGAATACCAATTTTAGACAATCTCTTCCAGGAAATTGAAGAGGTTGAAGAGGATGGAACATTTCTTGACTCATTTTCTGAAGCCAGTACTATTGATACCATAGCAAAAGATGGTAAAAAAAAAAATCTCAGGTTAATATCCTAATCTGAACACAGATGCAAAAATTCTTGACAAAATGCCATCAAGAATTCTTAACAAAATTATGACAATTATATACAAAAGATTTATATAGCTTAACCACCTGGGGTTTGTTTCAGAGATCAAGACTATTTTGATATTTCAGTGTCAAGAAATGCAATACACTGAATCAGTAGGATTAAGAAAAAAAAATAACAATCATATCAAATGATGCAGGAAAAATATTTGACAAAATTCAACATCAATTTGAGATTTTAAAAAAACCAAGCTCTTAGAAAACTAGGAATGGAGGAGACCATCTTCAACTCAATAAAGAACATCTTCAAAATACCCTCCAGATAAGGTCAGACATAATGGTGAAAGGCTGATGCTTCTCTGCTAAGAGTGGGAACAAGGGCAGGATATTTTCTTTTTCATCAACCCTATTCAGCATGGTGCTGGAGGTGTGAGCCACTGCAAAATATGCCAACAAAAGAAAACAAAGACCGTACAAGTTGGGAAGAAATAAACAGAATGGCTTCTATTTACAGATGACATGGTGGTCTACATAGAAATTCTCTAGGAATCCATACACATGAATTTTCTCCTGCTGCTGCTGATTGAGCCCAGCAATGTCACATAATATAAGTCAATATGTTAAAATCAATTGTATTTTTCTGTATGCTAGCAATGTGAATGTGAAAACTGAAATCCAAAAATCCAACACCATTTATAATTGTTCAAGAATGAAATGTTTAGATGCACATGTAGCAAAACATGTGCAGGACATGTATGCTGAAATCTACAAAATGCTGGTGAAGAAAATAAAATCAGAGCTAAGTGAACAGAGAGGCATACCATGATCATGGATGGAAGCTTCGACTCTGCAAACATGTCAGTGCTCCCCTAACTTGATACGCTAGCTTGATCAAATTCCGATCAAAATCCCTGCAAGATATTTGGTAGATATACACAAGTGTAGTCAAAGGTTTATATGGAAAGGAAAAAAGAGTTAGAAAACAAAACAATTTCAGAAATGAAAGATAAGGTGGGTGAATCCCTCTGCCTAATGGGAAGATGTATCATACAGCGAGTCATCAGGACGGCAGGGCTGACAGAAAGATATAGACACATAGATTAAAGGAACAGAAGAGAGGAGAAGCTAGAAGCAGCTCCATACGTGAACAGCTGATGGAAATGTGTACAGGGGGAACAGTGCTGGAGCAGCTGGCAGTCCACAAAAGGGAAAACAGCAAAGCCACCTCAGCCATAACTTTCTAGCTTGCAGCAAATTAACTGAAAATGGATTATAGATTAAAATGTAAAATGTGGAACCATAAAACTTTTGGAAGATTGTATAGCAGAAAATATTTGAGATCTACGTCATGGTAAAGGGTTCCTAGAAATGACACTGAACACATGGTTTAAAAAAGAAATTTAAAAATATGATAAATTGGTTTTCATGCAACTGAAAACTTTTGTTTTGCAAAGACCACGTGAAGGGGATGAAGATAGAAGCTACAGACTGGGGAAAATATTTACAAAGCACATAACTGACAAAAGACAGGTATCTAGAATTTAGAAAGAACTCTCAAAACACAACATTAAAAAAGTCTATTAGAAAATGGACATAAGACATGAGGAGACATTTCACTGAAGAAGACACACAGATGGAAATTAAGCACACAAAGAGGTTATTTAAAATCACCATTCAGGAAATATAAATCAAGACCATGATGAGATATGACTAAACACTCATTAGAACAGTTAAAATTTAAAAAATAGTGAAAATAGCAAAATCTGACAAAGATGGGAGAAACCCCATCCCTCATGCATGGCTGGTACTATGAAAAATGGTACAGCCATTCTGCAAACTATTAGGCAGTTTCCTTAAGCATCAAACACGCACATCATTTGACCCAGTGATTACACTCCTTGGTATTTATTCCAGAAGAATGCAAACTTGTGTCTGCACAAAACTTAAACACAATTATTCATAGCAATTATGTTTATAATCTGAAACATAAAGGACCAAAATGTTTCTCAACGGGTGAATGATTTAAAACACTGTGGTACAGTCACACCATGGAATACCACTCAATAATAAAACTAGATCAAACTTTGAAGGACGCAAATCTTGTATGAATCTTGAACCTCAAGAGCATTGTGATGTATGGAAACAGCAGGTCTCAAAAGATAACATACTGTGTGAGCCCATTTATATAACATTCTACAAATTACAAAAATATAGGTTAAGAAAGTGATTAGTGACTCACAGGGATTAGGGATGGTATAGGGAAAGGAAGTGGGCTGATGATAAGGTGTAGTGCGAGAAACATCTCTGTGGTGATGAATACCTTTGTGCCTGGAGTTGGTGGTCACAACGATCCCCTCGTGTGATGAAGTGGCGATGTGGAACAATACACATACATCTTACCAGTGTCAGTTCCCTCGTATTGAGGTTGTACTGTAATTGCATAAGATGTAACCATTAGGGGATTCTGGGTATGTGGGACTGGGTATGCGGGACCTCTCTAATATTTTTACAACTTCTTGTGAGTCTATGATTATTTAAAAATGAAAGGTTTACAAAAGAGTAGCCAGATTAAAGTAACACAATGCACACAGAGGAACAAAGATAAGGATGATGGCTGACGTCAACTCAGAAACAATGCAAGTCACCAGGTGGTAAAGCAACATTTTTTAAGTACTGAATGAAAGGAAAAAAATCTAATGTTTAGCAAGTTTAAATATCATTAAAAAACCAGACTTTTACACACATAAAACTGAAATAATTCAGCACCAACAGATCCATGATACAAGAAATGTTAAAAGAAGTCTTTCAGGCAGATGGAAAATGATACAGATGGCAATAAAGATGCCAGAAATGGAAATTGCATTGGGGAAATATTAAAGGCATGTTTTTCTTATTATTTGAATCTCTTTTAGAAAGTTGCCTGTTTGAAGCAAAAAATAGTAACGCTGTATTATGAGGTTTTTAGCATTTGCAGAAGTGGAATACATACCACAGCAGTGCCAAATCTGGAAGGAACAAGATAAAAGTGTGTTGTTGTGAAGTCCTTGTGTTCTGGGGAAGAGCTGGAGGTGGACCCTGGGAAGGAAGAGATCTATTCTCTGAGCATAAAGCAGCTCCCGAAGTAATACGACAGTGATAATAGGGAATTCTTACCTATAACAAGAAGAGAGAAATGGAATCATAAAAATAATTAATCCAAATGAAGGTAGTAAAAGAGAAAAAAGGACAAATAGGAAACAAAAAAATGGCAAGTTAAATCCCAACCATACCATCATCCCATTAAAAACAAATGATCTGGGCAGAGACAAGATGGCGGCATGAGTAGAGCAGCGGAAATCTCCTCCCAAAACCACATATATCTATGAAAATATAACAAACAACTCTTCCTAGAATAAAGACCAGAGGACACAGGACAACATCCAGACCACATCCGCACCTGAGAGAACCCAGCGCCTCGCGAAGGGGGTGAGATACAAGCCCCGGCCCCGCGGGAGCCGAGCGCCCCTCCCCCCAGCTCCCGGCGGGAGAAGAGCAGGCAGAGCGGGAGGGAGACGGAGCCCAGGGCTGCCGAGCACCCAGCCCCCGCCATCCGGGCCAGAGCGCAGACACAGTGCGTGCGTGGGGGGCCCTGGATGCTAGGGAAACAGGGCAGCAGGACCAGTGAGCAGGCACCGGAGGCCGGGTGCCAGAGGACATAAGAAAAGCGAGCGACCATTTTTTTTTTTCTGTTTTGGTTTGGCGAGCGCTTTTTGGAAGTCTTAAAGGGACAGGGACCCCAATACTAGGGAAACAGGGCAGCAAGACCGGTGAGTAGATGCCTGAGGCTGGCGCTGGAGAATAAAGAAAAACGAGCGGCCACTTTTTTTTTTTATAATTAAAAAAATTTTTTTTTTTTTATGGTCATTGTTTTGTTTTGGCGGGTGCTTTTTGGAAGTCTTAAAGGGGCAGGGTGGGTCACTTAATCCAGAGGTAGGGAATCCGGGATCTCTGGGCACCCTAACCCCTGGGCTGCAGGGAGCAGGGAGGCCCCTTATGGAGATAAATAGCCTCCCAGCAGCTCCTGCTCCTACGCGACTCCACCACTTTGGAGCAGCTGCCCGAGCCAGGCCACGCCCACAGCAACAGCGGAGATTAACTCCATAGCAGCCGGGCAGGAAGCAGAAACCCTGTCTGCGCGCAGCTGCGCAGCACAAGCCACTAGAGGCCGCTGTTCTCCCAGGAGAGGAGGGCCACAAACCAACAAGAAAGGAAGTCCTTCCAGCTGTCACTCGTCCCAGTTCTGCAAACTATTCCTATCACCATGAAAAGGCAAAGCTACAGGCAGACAAAGATCACAGAGACAACACCAGAGAAGGAGACAGACCTAACCAGTCTCCCTGAAAAAGAATTCAAAATAAGAATCATAAACAATGCTGACAGAGATGCAGAGAAATACGCAAGAGAAATGGGATGAAGTCCGGAAGGAGATCACAGATGCCAGAAAGGAGATCGCAGAAATGAAACAAACTCTGGAAGGGTTTATAAGCAGAATGGATAGGATGCAAGAGGCCATTGATGGAATTGAAATCAAAGAACAGGAACGCATAGAAGCTGACACAGAGAGAGACAAAAGGATCTCCAGGAATGAAACAATATTAAAAGAACTGTGTGACCAATCCAAAAGGAACAATATCCGTATTATAGGGGTCCCAGAAGAAGAAGAGAGAGGAAAAGGGATAGAAAGCATCTTGGAAGAAATAATTGCTGAAAACTTCCCCAAACTGGGGGAGGAAATAATCAAGCAGACCACGGAAATACACAGAACCCCCAACAGAAAGGATCCAAGGAGGACAACACCAAGACACATAATAAGTAATGGCAAAGATCAAGGACAAGGAAAGAGTTTTAAAGGCAGCTAGAGAGAAAAAGGTCACCTATAAAGGAAAACCTATCAGGCTATCATCAGACTTCTCGACAGAAACCCTACAGGCCAGAAGAGAATGTCATGATATATTTAATACAATGAAACAGAAGGGCCTTGAACCAAGGATACTGTATCAAGCATGACTATCATTCAAATATGATGGTGGGATTAAACAATTCCCAGACAAACAAAAGCTGAGGGAATTTGCTTCCCACAAACCACCTCTACAGAACATCTTACAGGGACTGCTCTAGATGGGAGCACTCCTAGAAAGAGCACAGAACAAAACACCCAACATATGAAGAATCGAGGAGGAGGAACAAGAAGGGAGAGAAGAAAAGAATCTCCAGACAGTGTATATAACAGCTCAATAAGCGAGCTAAGTTAGGCAGTAAGATACTAAAGAGGCTAACCTTGAACCTTTGGTAACCACGAATTTAAAGCCTGCAATGGCAATAAGTACATATCTTTCAATAGTCACCCTAAATGTTAATGGACTGAATGCACCAATCAAAAGACACAGAGTAACAGAATGGATAAAAAAGCAAGACCCATCTATATGGTGCTTAGAAGAAACTCACCTCAAACCCAAAGACATGTACAGACTAAAAGTCAAGGGATGGAAAAACATATTTCAGGCAAACAACAGCAAGAAGAAAGCAGGGGTTGCAGTACTAATATCAGACAAAATACACTTCAAAACAAAGAAAATAACAAGAGATAAAGAAGGACACTGCAGAATGATAAAGGGCTCAGTCCAACAAAAGGGACATAACCATTCTAAATATATATGCACCCAACACAGGAGCACCAGCATATGTGAAACAAATACTAACAGAACTAAAGGGGGGAATAGACTGCAATGCATTCATTCTAGGAGACTTCAACACGCCACTCACCCCAAAGGATAGATCCACTGGGCAGAAAATAAGTAAGGACACAGGCACTGAACAACACAGTAGAGCAGATGGACCTAATAGACATCTATAGAACTCTACATCCAAAAGCAACAGGATACACATTCTTCTCAAGTGCACATGGAACATTCTCCAGAATAGACCACATACTAGGCCACAAAAAGAGCCTCAGAAAATTCCAAAATACTGAAATTCTACCAACCAACTTTTCAGACCACAAAGGTATAAAACTAGAAATAAATTCTACAAAGAAAACAAAAAGGCTCACAAACACATGGAGGCTTAACAACATGCTCCTAAATAATCAATGGATCAATGAACAAATTAAAATAGAGATCAAGGAATATATGGAAACAAATGACAACAACAACACAAAGCCCCAACTTCTGTGGGACACAGCAAAAGCAGTCTTAAGAGGAAAGTATGTAGCGTTCCAGGCACACTTGAAGAAGGAAGAACAATCCCAAATGAATAGTCTAACATCACAATTATCGAAACTGGAAAAAGAAGAACAAATGAGGCCTAAAGTCAGCAGAAGGAGGGACATAATAAAGATGAGAGAAGAAATAAACAAAATTGAGAAGAATAAAACAATAGCAAAAATCAATGAAACCAAAAGCTGGTTCTTTGAGAAAATAAAAAAAATAGATAAGCCTCTAGCCAAACTTATTAAGAGGAAAAGAGAATCAACACAAATCAACAGAATCAGAAATGAGAACAGAAAAATCACAATAGACTCCACAGAAATACAAAGAATTATTAAAGACTACTATGAAAACCTATATGACAACAAGCTGGAAAACCTAGAAGAAATGGACAACTTCCTAGAAAAATACAACCTTCCAAGACTGACCAAGGAAGAAACACAAAAGTTAAACAAACCAATTACAAGCAAAGAAATTGAAATGGTAATCAAGAAACTACCCAAGAACAAAATCCCTGGGCTGGACGGATTTACCTCGGAATTTTATCAGACACACAGAGAAGACATAATACCCATTCTCCTTAAAGTTTTCTAAAAAACAGAAGAGGAGGGAATACTCCCAAACTCATTCTATGAAGCCAACATCACCCTAATACCAAAACCAGGCAAAGATCCCACCAAAAAAGAAAATTACAGACCAATATCCCTGATGAATGTAGATGCAACAATACTCAATAAAATATTAGCAAACCGAATTCAAAAGTATATCAAAAGGATCATACACCATGACCAAGTGGGATTCATCCCAGGGATGCAAGGATGGTACAACATTCGAAAGTCCATCAACATCATCCACCACATCAACAAAAAGAAAGACAAAAACCACATGATCATCTCCATAGATGCTGAAAAAGCATTTGACAAAATTCAACATCCATTCATGATAAAAACTCTCAGTAAAATGGGTATAGAGGGCAAGTACCTCAACATAATAAAGGCCATATATCATAAACCCACAGCCAACATCATACTGAACAGCAAGAAGCTGAAAACTTTTCCTCTGAGATCGGGAACTAGACAGGGATGCCCACTCTCCCCACTGTTATTTAACATAGTACTGGAGGTCCTAGCCACGGCAATCAGACAAAACAAAGAAATACAAGGAATCCAGATTGGTAAAGAAGAAGTTAAACTGTCACTATTTGCAGATGACATGATATTGTACATAAAAAACCCTAAAGACTCCACTCCAATACTACTAGAACTGATATCGGAATACAGCAAAGTTGCAGGATACAAAATTAACACACCAAAATCTGTGGCTTTCCTATATACTGACAATGAATCAATAGAAAGAGAAATCAGGAAAACAATTCCATTCACAATTGCATCAAAAAGAATAAAATACTTAGGAATAAACCTAACCAAAGAAGTGAAAGACCTATTCCCTGAAAACTACAAGTCACTCTTAAGAGAAATTAAAGGGGACATTAACAAATGGAAACTCATCCCATGCTCGTGGCTAGGAAGAATTAATATCATCAAAATGGCCATCCTGCCCAAAGCAATATACAGATTTGATGCAATCCCTATCAAATTACCAGCAACATTCTTCAATGAACTAGAAAAAATAATTCAAAAATTCATATGGAAACACCAAAGACCCCGAATAGCCAGAGCAATCCTGAGAAAGAAGAATAAAGTAGGGGGGATCACACTCCCCAACTTCAAGCTCTACTATAAAGCCATAGGAATCAAGACAATTTGCTACTGGCACAAGAACAGAGCCACAGACCAGTGGAACAGATTAGAGACTCCAGACATTAACCCAAACATATATGGTCAATTAATATTTGATAAAGGAGCCATAGACATACAATGGCGAAATGACAGTCTCTTCAACAGATGGTGCTGGCAAAACTGGACAGCTACATGTAGGAGAATGAAACTGGACCATTGTCTAACCCCAAACACGAAAGTAAATTCAAAATGGATCAAAGACCTGAATGTAAGTCATGAAACTATAAAACTCTTAGAAAAAAACATAGGCAAAAACCTCTTAGACATAAACATGAGTGACCTCTTCTTGAACATATCTCCCTGGGCAAGAAAAACAACAGCAAAAATGAACAAGTGGGACTATATTAAACTGAAAAGCTTCTGTACAGCAAAAGACACCATCAATAGAACAAAAAGGAACCCTACAGTATGGGAGAATATATTTGAAAATGACACATCCGATAAAGGCTTGACGTCCAGAATATATAAAGAGCTCACACGCCTCAACAAACAAAAAACAAATAATCCAATTAAAAAATGGGCAGAGGAACTTAACAGACAGTTCTCCAAAAAAGAAATACAGATGGCCAACAGACACATGAAAAGATGCTCCACATTGCTAATTATCAGAGAAATGCAAATTAAAACTACAATGAGGTATCATCTCACACCAGTAAGGATGGCTGCCATCCAAAAGACAGACAACAACAAATGTTGGCGAGGCTGTGGAGAAAGGGGAACCCTCCTACACTGCTGGTGGGAATGTAAATTAGTTCAACCATTGTGGAAAGCAGTATGGAGGTTCCTCAAAATGCTCATAATAGACTTACCATTTGACCCAGGATTTCCACGCCTAGGAATTTACCCTAAGAATGCAGCAATCAAGTTTGAGAAAGACAGATGCACCCCTATGTTTATCACAGCACTATTTACAATAGCCAAGAATTGGAAGCAACCTAAATGTCCATCGATAGATGAATGGATAAAGAAGATGTGGTACATATACACAATGGAATATTACTCAGCCATAAGAAGAGGGCAAATCCTACCATTTGCAGCAACATGGATGGAGCTGGAGGGTATTATGCTCAGTGAAACAAGCCAAGTGGGGAAAGAGAGATACCAAATGATTTCACTCATCTGTGGAGTATAAGAACAAAGGAAAAACTGAAGGAACAAAACAGCAGCTGAATCACAGAACCCAAGAATGAACTAACAGGTACCAAAGGGAAAGGGACTGGGGAGGATGGGTGGGTAGGGAGGGATAAGGGAGGGGAGAAAAAGGGGGGTATTAAGATCAGCATGCATGGGGGGTGGGAGAAAGGGGAGGGCTGTACAACACAGAGAAGACAAGTAGTGATTATGCAACATTTAGCTATGCTGATGGACAGTGACTGTAAAGGGGTTTATAGGGGGGACCTGGTATAGGGGAGAGCCTAGCAAACATAATATTCTTCATGTAAGTGTAGATTAAAGATAACAAAAAAAAAAATAAGAAAGAAAGAAAAGGGGGATTACTCCCTGATAGGATAAAACTAAATGCATGCTTTAAATATCCTTAATTTTGATCACTTAAATATTGTCAGATGATTGGCTATGGAGGTACATTTTTCTGATAATATTCCTTTCTCTTGAAAAAAAAAAAGCAGTTCCTGTGTGGTGACCTCCAATGAGTTCTACACAATGGTATAAAGGGCAGATCAAAGTGTGGGCAAAGGGTCTGTTTGTGTTTATACAGAGGATCAAAGCCTAGTTTCGCTACCCAGAAAATGAACTAAGATACAATATGAAGAAGAACTTCCAACATCTGCACTCTCTGGAAGACTCATGCCAGAAGATGATCATCAAAAAACCCCAACAAAGATCCACGCACTGCTACAGCTGTAGATGCACTCATCCCACCAGCTCCTGGACTTGCCATGGGAATGAGGAAGGAGATATCTAAGCTGGCCTGTGCATACAGGAAAACAACAAATTTGACTGGATCTATACTGTTGGAACTCAACCAAGAATTAGGAGAAGTGCAAATTGTAGCGCTCCAAAATCTTACAACTACAGACTATCTACTGTTAAAAGAACATATGGGATGTGAAAAGTCCCCAAGAATGGGTTGTTTTAATTTGTCTGATTTCTCTCAGACTGTTCAAGTTCAGTTGGACAATATCCACCATATCATAGATAAGTTTTCACAAATGCCTAGGGTGTCTAACTGGTTTTCTTGGTTTCACTGGAGATGGCTGGTAATTACAGATATGCTTTGGTTATGTAACTGTATTCCTATTATGTTAATGTGTGCACGCAATTTAATTAGTAGTTTAAAACCTATACATGCTGAAGTTACTCTGCAAGAAGATATGTCAAAGAAATAATCAATCTTCCCATGTTTTCTTCCGTTTGCTACTTCTATAGCTTTTCTTCTTCCTTCCTAATTACAGCCCTTAAATAGAATTCGTGCCTCAAATCGAATTTACCGAGTATCATAATTCCTCCAAGTGGTAAAGACACCTCAAGACAAATGCTGGGCATAGAAGCCACAGGGCATAAATCTGCAAAGAAGTAAAAGGCTAACCTTTTCAAACAATATTGCCTCTCTTTTACTTACCAACTTTACATTTCCCTGTATGGCCCCGGAAGATGACTGGTTAGCCAGAGACGGGTAAGATTCCTCAAGGGAGGAACAACCTAAGACAGGCACAGTCACAGGGGGGCCATCAGGTGAGAAATTGGGAATCAACAGAGGTGAGGCTTAGAACCTCACCCCCCCCCCCTGTTTTGAGAGAAATCTGCATCCGTGGATGTTTTGTTGCCCTGGTCTAGCTTGGATTAACACTTAGTCTACAGGCACAGACCTGATCATCTACATTTGCCCTCTTACAGCACTAAACTATGTTTTCTACCTTTATCTTGCATCTACCTACCACTCCAGCATTTTATTAATAATAATAATAATAATAATAATAATAATAATAATAATAATAAGGGAGAAATGTGGGATTCACAAATAAATCAAGTATAAAAATCAAACAAATATTCATATTTGTCCTGATTGTTTATAGTTCATAATGCATGAGCAAAACCAAAAGTTTCTGTGATGACTGCCCTTGTACTGTTCACCATGTAACTTATTCACTATGTAAGAATTTGTTCACCATGTAAGAACTTGTTCATTATGCTTCAGAAGATTGGAGACTGACGAGAATTAGGCTTGGGGTGGATTAATGATTGTGCATTGAGCATTGAGTCCCCTATACAGAATTTTATTGTTGTTAACAACCATTTGATCAATAAATATGAGAGACGCCCTATCAAAAAAAAAAAAAAGGAGAATTAGAAAAATCCACCAATATAGTCAGAAATTTTAACATCGTTTTGTCAAGAATTGATAAAGCAAGAAGACAGAATATCTGTAAAGAGAGAGAAGACTGAACACCATCAACCAACTTGATCCTATGGCATTTGTAGTGCCAACCACCAAACAATGCCGAACACATTCTTTTCTATGTGTATATGGAAAATTCACAATGACAGGCTGTGGTTGGGCCATAAAACAAGTTCCAGTTATTGTAAAAGATTCAAATCATACAAAGTCTGTTCTCTGTTCAGAGCAGATCTCTGGCCACAGAAATCCAGAGCAGGAGCTTCAGAAAATCCCGTGTGATTCCCTATCTGGAGATGGGTGTACAGCTGTGGTGCATGGCACTTGGCTCTGCATCCTGCCCTCCCTGGGCCGCATTTTACTCCAGTGACCATTGCAGCAGATCAGGGGTGAGGCTGACCCAGCGGGAGGGGCGTGTGTGTGCGTGTGTGTGTGTGTGTGTGTGCATGTGCATGCAGGCACATAGATGTGCTGGGGTGGTGACAGCCGTGCTTCTGCATGGCTTTGCTCCCAGGGACCCTGGTGCACATTGCTGAGAAACTCTGTCTAGGGCAGGTGTCACTTCAGGAGAGCTCATATTCCAGGATCTCTGCCCCTGCAGAAACTCGCGTATGTCAGAGCCAGCTTTTCTACCTGAGGGCCTGGGGCGGGCCCCTGAGAACTCCCCCTGCTTAGTTGGGAAGACACAGTTGCTGCCTCTGGACTTTTCCTTGGACAGCCTTACTCAGCATCTGTGGCCCCCCTGACCTCACCACTGTGCTTTCTGTCCACCAGCCCAGGCTCCATGGGCCCTGTGAGCTTGAAATAAATAGCAGATGAATTGATTTGATTATCAGACTGATTTTATTCTCTGTGCTCTAATGAAGAGCCCATATTATGCAAATGTGGGTGATGATGACAGCAAGAGTTTTAATTGCAAATTCATTCCCTAAGCCCAAAATAAATTTTTGCCATGCCAGGGGGCTGTTATAACACTGGGCAGATAGGAAAACTCATTTCAGAAATAATGCATCCAGGACAAGGAAAATAATTAAGCTCCTTAGAATTAATTTGAGGCCTTTCATATTTATCTTTTCTGACTCATTATTGAAAGCTAGAGGAACAAATCAACCTATGCCTTTTTATTCTGTCAAAGTAAGACAAAGAAAGAAGAAAGAAAGAGAGAAAGAAAGAAAAAGAGAGAGAGAGAGAGAGACAGTGGGAGTGAAATGCCATTTGTACCCAGGGTTTGTGGACATAGTGGGATCTGGGCAGGTGGCAAGGGCCAGCCTCCTGCTTGAACCCATCCTTGTCCATCCCAGCTGGAGACTGGGCAGCAGCAGCCCCTCTGCTGGGGAGCAGCCTCCTGAAGGGCTTCCCCTGAGTGGAGAAGCATCCCCTCAGTGTGGACAGACGGCCCCTTGCACCTGTCCACGAGGGAGGCAGGCAAAACCTTGTTATTACTTGTGAGACCAATTTAATATCTGACTGGTCAGTTAGGTAGTTTCCTCCCCTGGGGAGGAACAAGGTAAAGGCGGAGCTGGGAGGCATTGCCAGTCATCCAGCACCGGGAGGGGTGCAGGGGGCCCCAGGAGTGGTCCGGGGCCGGGCTGGCACACCTGGGGCGCTGCATTGTTCTCCACACACACACAGCTTGTCCCTCACCTTCCGCCAGGTTGAGGCAAGGCCTCCCCTTGCTGGGTCACACTTTATCTTGGTTCTTGCGACCCGTAGGACCTTGGGCTCTGATACTTAAGTGGGACCCCTGCTCAGTCTGTGCCAAGTCCCCACACGTCTGAGGCTGGCGGGTGGTTCTTCCTCCTATACAGGCTCCGAGCCTCTTCCCCTCCTCCTGCCCTCACCTGGCCCTCCTGCCACTGTGTCTGGGACCCTGGTCCTCCGGTGGCAGCGAGCAGGCTGGCCATGGCCTAACCAGGAAGAGCAGGGCCTGAGGGGTCAGGTGCCAGGTCGTCCTGTGGTCGTGGCGGGTGGGGACGTTTTCCGGTGGCGGTGCACAGACCCTTTCGCCCTGGTCTCCACGGGGCCCTGGTGAACAGCGCCGCATGGCACTTTTGGGGACTGCCTCCTTGGTGGGAGGGCTCAGCCCCCAGGAGTCAGAGCCTGTCTTCCGTTGCCTCTGTTTCTGCGGGTGCTTCTCTTTTTATTTATATTTATTTGGGAGTATAGTTGATATACAACCTCATATTGGTTTCAAGTACACAACACAGTGGGTCATCAGCGGTCCCCACTGAGTCCTCACCCCAACTGGTGCAGCCGCTGTCTGCCAGCACCGGAGGCTGTACTCGCCATGTGCACTTGCATCCGGCAACAAATTTGTATTATGATCTAGATTTTGTGCTTTTTCTGACTTAAATCTGGAAAGTTCTCCCCTAACAATGAAACTCACCTGCCCAAAGCGGTCAGGGTGGCTGCGCGGCCTTTTTCCCCCACTGAGGTTGCCTGGCAGTTAAGAAGCGTATTTGAGATGCAGATGAAGGTAACTCCTGTGCCCCTGGAAGCTTCTATTTGTGTCTTTGAAGGTTGCTATTTCCCTCTAAGCCTGATGCCTGTGCAACCACAATGGAATCCTGCCCTGTCCTGGGCCAGGCTTCCCTCAGCCGGGCTGGGCTGGGGTTGGGTGGGGGACTCAGACTCCAGCCCTGAAGCCCCTGGGCCCGCTGTTGGGGACCCCTCACTGCACCCCGAGGCCTTGCACTGGGCCGTCCAGGAGGCCGCAGCCCAGTTCTCTCTGCCGGGATGTTCTTCCCACACCGCGCAGCCGCCTCCTCCTGCTGTTCAGGCCCCTCAGAACTTTCCGGAGCATCCTAGCTGCAGGCAGGCTAGCGGACCCCCCAGCCTGGCCACGCTGCCTCGTGCTGGCTTCTCTTACAGTGGTTCCCGCGTGTTTGGCAGCCCTGCCCCTGTCCTGGGGCCGGGGCTCCATCCTGCCCCTGAGCAGCCCCAGGAGCAGGTGGCCTCAGGCTGACTCTGCCGGGTGTCAGCTCCTGATACCCAGGACAGGTGTCTGCCGTGTCCCCCTCGGCCTCGCAGGCAGCTGGCAGAATTGGGGATTCTTCTGAAACGGGCACCCATGTTCTTGTGGGGTTTTCTGGAAGCTGAGTCTGCTCACCACCGTGTCGTGGGTCTTACATCCTCATACCACGGGCTTGTCAAGAATAACTCTTCCTGTTCCCAGGGAGCCCCTGGGTGTTTTCTGGCCCCTGTACCTGCCTTCCGCATCCCCTTATAACTCCAGGGAGAGGAAATTCCAGAGAAGAATACCTCTAGAACCAAAATTAGTCAAAGGGCGAAATAAAGTTTAAAACCTGTTTATTGCTTACAAACTCCAGTCAGGGCCCGTCTCTTTCCTGCTCAGGCAGAAGCAAGTAAGACCTCCCCCTAACCTCTCAGGTTCAGACAAGCCCTCAATTGCCCAGGTAATTACCCAATGACATGGAGATGAACTGCTCTCCACCCCTGAGGAATGCCTGTTGATATGCAGAAGCACTAAAGCCAGGTGAGATATTCTGGAAATATTACAATTTTACCCACACCCGTCCATCAGAGCACTGGAGTGCTCAGGGCTGCTTTCTTGCAAGCAGTCTCCCCTCCGGCAGGGGTGTCATTTTCGGTGTGTATCATGTAGTTGGGTGGTTTCCAGGTTACTCTAATCTACAGAATCTTTCCTGCTGGGAGCTCCTCCTCCGGGGCACTAATTCCCACCTCACACCAAGTTTTACATTTATTTTACATCTTCATCCCCAGCCACCTGTGGGCTATAAGCTCTGGGAAGGGGCCTGCATCCTCTGCGGTAGCTGCCACGGAGTGGGCACCCAGGAGTGGTCGCTGATTGACTCAGTGAGTGAGGGGGTACCTGGGCAGTGGGTCACTGCTGTCGTGCCATACCAGAAGCGTCCCCATGGCCCTACGACTGGCGTCCCCTCAGAAGCTCTGCTTGACATGAGTGGCTGGACTGTCCCTCCAGGGAGCCACACTGTACCCCCCAGGCAGCCTCTAATAAAGAGCGAATCAGCAAATTAATGAGTTATAAATTAATCATTCATAATTATTCGGACTCAGACCTTTATTGACTCCCAGGCTGTTAGAGGTTCGCTGGCTGAGCCTGATCTTGTGGCCCTGTGACCCCCTCCCAGCGCGGTCCTTCCCCTACAGGGTGGTGGGCCTCCGACTCGCTTTTAACCAATCGGCAGAGGTTTTGGGGTGCCACTCCCATGATTCCGTTAGGTAAGGTTGTGGGGGGGCCTCTCCTCGCTCACTTGGAAGCTGCCATGTGTGGGCTGCCCACAGGAGAGGGCCACGCTGCAGGCCCTGGGGTGGCCCCTGAGACAGCGGTGAGACCAGGGCCCTGGGTCGGCAGCACACAGCAGGCCCGATGCAGCCCACACACGCGAGCTCGGCACCCGTCCCCCCCCAGCCTCGGCTCCCCGCCCCCCCGCCTGTCACCTCACCACAGCCTTGTAAGGGCCCAGCTCCGCGCCCTGAGTCCCAGCCTGCAGGAGCCAGGACATGAGGAATGTGTGCTCTTCTTAGGTGCTACGTCTGTGTGATTTCGTTAAGCAGCCGTAGATGCCCACCAATTTGTGCAGTGCCCAGGGCCGGCCTCCCCAGCCAGCACCCCCAGGCCGGTGCTCAGCCGTGGTGGCCAGTGGCTGGGAGGCTGGCCCTCAGCCACAGTGGCCCCTGGCCAGCCTCCTGGCCAGGTTCCCAGCATCACTTCCTCCCTTGCCAGCAGCCACGTCGGCACCATGCCCTGGGCCACGGCAGAGGGGCATGTGCCCATTTCCGTGGCTTCAGGGTGGGGCTCTCGGCAGGTGCTCACGGCTGCTTCTCTGGAGCCCGCTCGGGGCAGTCAAAGCTGCCAGCTGCTCCGACGGGCAGCGCCCATGCTGTGGCCTCAGGCGCCGTCCCTCCCTGCCCGGACCTCCTGCCATCCTCAGGGGCCCAGAGGAGCCTTCCTCCAAAGCAGCCCCTCCTCTCAGCACCTCTTTCCTCTCCAGGCCTGGGGTGTCAGGGGTCCAGGCCCCCCACATGTTCAGGCCTTACAAGAGAAGATTTGTTAGGCTTGTCTGTACTCAGTAAAGTGCTTTAATATTTCAGTCACTGAGATTACACAGGTTTTCACATGCTGGTATATTTCCTGTGTAACATTTCCTTTTTATAACTGTGCAGAGGAGAAAAGGATCAAATATGTGTGTTCCAATGTTTTCCCAGAACTTTAGAAAATCTGTATTGTGTCTAGTCTGGAGACAGACAGATAAATCTGAAATTAAATACTCAGAGAATCAGATTCAACAAGAACCACCCCAAAATGGGTGGAGCCAAGCCTTTCATTATTGATTCCATCTTTATTTGCATATTCTAGTTGGGAAGACAATAATTATCATGACAACTATGTGGACAGAATTTCCTCTATGACAGATTCTCTATGTGGATAGATAGATCAGAGGATGGATTCTTTTTTAAATCCCGGTAACAATTTGGCACAATTCTGTAAATACGCACTTCATGGACTTCCTCAAGCGGCCTGGCCCTCTGCGGATTCATTGCCCTCCACGGACCTCATCGTGTGTAACGGGAAATCACGCCTGCTGTCAGCCGACTCGGAGCAGAGGGCCCACCTGTCCCCGCCACCCAGCCCCGAGAACAGAGGCATTTGTCCTTGACTCAGAACAGCCCAGACTTATCGATCTTAGAACCGAATGTCAAATGCCCCACTTTCCACAATAAATGTCTCTCTTGAAAGTTCTGTGTAAATTGAATTTTTATAAATCAAATCGCATTGTAGAGCCAGTAAGTGCTGTTTATGGGAACTTGTTTGCCTCCCTTTTACAAATGGAAGAAAACCGTGCCACGGGTAAGGGACTTGAGTTAATTTTATTTTAAAAGTCTTTTAAATCGTTTTTACTTTTTATTTACAACATCAGGTTTTTTTTTAAAAAAGGGATGACTGGTTCTTTGATTTAATGTTCTGAACATTAAGAGAAAGTGAACTTGAGTATATCTGGAGACAGAAAATTCAGGGAACAGTCTGGAATGGTGGAGATCCCTCTTCAATCACTCATTACACGTCTATCGAGCATTACTGATGCAGAGGTGGCTGGGTCTGGGCCACGTTTCGAGAATGGCTGCGTTGGTGAATAAATCAACACCTTCTCTTCCTGGCAGTTTATGTTCTCCACAGAGCTGCACGTTCTTTCTCTGGCCCCTGATTATTAATTGGCAATAGCAGGGAGCCAGCCTCCTCTCTGCTCAGCGTGCCAAGTCAGAGAGAGGGGAGCACATGGCTTCTTATGGTGCCACAGGAATCTGGTGCTCTGCACCGTGGAAGCGTGTCTGTAAGGTGATATTTATTATCTCTGATTTTGGACAAGGCGACGGACAGACTCTTCTGGGGAAACAGTCGGGGAGGAACCTGAGAGGGGCTCTGCGTCCTGATTCTGGCAGATCCATCCGTCTCGGTCTTCATTCCCCTACTTGGGCGTTTATTTCCTTTTCTATGAAATTCATTTATTTATTCACTCATTTCAACAGATAATTATAGAGCACCTACTGTGTGCCATGAACTTTGGGAGCTACTGGGAATACGGAGGACACCCTAACGGGTGGCATCTCCGTCTCATGGAATTAAAATGGAACAGAAAAATCCACTCTGAACAAATAATCAGATAGCTGGTTCTAGAGGCCGTCGGGGCTGAGGCAGACGATCCACTGCAGGCGCGAGTCCCTTGGGGATCAAAGGGCAGCTTGCTTTCTCTCCCTCACTGTCCCTTTCTCTCCTCCCCCAAAAAAACACAGCTCTCGTGACTTTCTGCCCCATAGAGACAGACCTTACACGGGCTTTAAGTCACAAAACATGATGTTGATCTAGAGACTGACACAGCCATCCTTTAGAGTATTATTTAATCCCTGTTTCGAAGTGAATGCTCCCATGCCAGCCCGCACCCCCATGCTCAGGCTGCCAGCCATGGGGCTGCAGGGAGCGGGGGCACATGGCAGGGCCCAGGGGGCCCCAGAAGCCACCCAGCTGCCCCAGGCTGAGGAGGTGAGGGTCTGCGTGCTGATTTACGTCAGCACAGATCCCACCTCCGGCTCCGTGGTGAGATGATCTGACTGTCGTCCGAGATCCCTCCACCTCTGGCCAGGGCAAACCGGTGTGGCACCTGGAGACGTGGCACCCCAGGCCCTGCATTTCCAGGCCTTGGTAGTGGCCGGTCTCGGTGGTTCTCGGGCACAGTTGCCCTGCTGGTGTTCACGGAGGGGCAGCCTGTGCTCTCACTTAGCTGTCTCCTCCCGCAAGGCCCCAGCTGGGCAGCCCAGGGGGCTGGGCGGGATTCTGCCACTTTCTGGGAATGTCTCCTCTAATGTGAGGAGCGAGGGAAAAGGTGGCGGGGCATTGCCCGGGTCCCCCAGGCCGTTCGCCCACTGGCGGCCGCAGTTGGGGGCTGCAGTCGCATGTGTGTTCCAGGAGCTGCCGTCGTTGAGAGGCAGAGTCCAGGTCATGGAGGAGAGCCGCCCAGCCCTGCGTGGCCCACCTCTACTGTCGGTGGCTGCAGGGCCCTTGCAGGAAGGCTTGGAGGAGGACCTGCCCTGGTGTCTCTCTGGTTCTCTGGCTATGGCTTCCACTAAGCCTTTACAGCCCTGAATTTATCATGTTTTTCTGCAAGCTCTCCAGAGTAATAAGGGACGTTCTTACCCCAGGATCCATGTACCATCTTTGCCATGGTAATGGCTAAACAAAGCAGCCACCTGGTGCCCAGCAACCTGGGGCTCAACAGGCGCCACACTGTGACCAGCAGCAGGTGATGGGCGCTTTCCCTGTGACCGCGCCCCAGCACACCCCAGGGTAATGGTATCTGCCCGAGGCCGTGAGCTCAGCCTTGCATCACGGCCAAGGGTGGGACCAAAGCCATCCCAGAATCCCATCTGTAAGGGTCAGTTTCCTGGGCTGGACCCACTTCTGGTACTAAATGCAGTAACGACCAGCAACAAAACCATCAGGGAAGGGACCCCTGCAGAGGCATTTCAGCAGATGGGATTTAATATGAGGAATGGGCCGCATGAGTTTTAGAGGCTCAAAGAGCATAAAGAGAACACTGGGGCAAAAGTCATAAATACTAGCTTAAGTCAGATGGCACTTCTGGAGCTGGGGAGCAGCAGGGAAGAGGCTGTGTTGTCGGATCGCAGAGCACTGGGGAGCCTGTGGGGCTGGGGACCATGCACAGAGGATGCAGGATGGGCCGGTTGCTGCTGTGCCTCTCAGGGGGGGCGCCACACCCTCCCCTCCACCCGCCACCCCAGAGTAGAAGGCATCATTTGCATACCCTACCCGGTTCCTGGGCTTGTGGGTGTGTGGGATTTGCCTGAGCGTTAGCAAGGAGAACATAACCGGGCAGGCAGGAGGGGGCGACTGGCCAAGGAGGAGACATTCTCTCTCCAGACAGAAGAAAGGCAAGAGCTCAGGGAATTGGGTGGTTTGCAGTGGGAAGCTGAGGATGAGGGGAGAGTGGGTTTCGAAGGTAACAGCCCATCGGGACAAGAACACCGGGGGGAGCAGGAGGGAAGAGTGCATTTTGAAGGCACTCTGCTGTGAATTAAGGGCACACTTCCATCTCTCTGATGGCCTTGGAGAAATAACACAAGGATTTGGAAAGAATTGAGATTGCCATTCATTTTTCTTTTTGGATTTTGGTGCAGACAGGATCATCACGCCCTCGGCCCACAGGCAGCCCTGACATCCTGGGTTCAGGCAGGACCCCACGCCTTCATTCACCCAGCCCTTTGCTCTTCCACTGCCGGGTCTCACAGCCGCCCTTGCCTCTCGCCTTAGCATAGGCACTGACATGTTTGATGAATGCAATTAGATGCGTCAGTGCAAGAAACAGGCAGTGTGTGCACAGATGCATACACACAGACACGTTAACAGTTCATGTACAATGGTGTGCTATAAATCTGACTTGGATCCTTGTGCTTTGCACAGAGCGCCATGCCTTTAAGCTTTTTCTTTGTTGCTCTGTAGCTCATGACCACGGGCTCTACTTGCTGCATAGAATATCCGGTCGTAGATGCTGCAGCATTAGTCAGTCAGACCCCACGTACAGACATCCAGCCTCCCACACTCCCCTGATACTACCAACGGCCCAACTGCACATGAGGATTTCTCCAGGGTTTGTATCTGGGAGGGTTGGTCATAGAACACATTATTTCCTCCCTTTTACTAAATTGAGACGTAATTTACATGCCATAAAATTTACCCTTATAAAATGTACAATTCAGTGGTTTTTAGTATATTCACAAATACATGCATATCACCACAATCTAACTCCAGAACGTCTTTATTACCCCATAAAGAACGCTGTGCCCATTAGCAGTCACTTCCCTTCTCCTCCTGCCAACCACTGATCTACTCTCAGTATGGATTTGCCTATATTTCTTTGCTTTTAAGAATGTTGTTTATTAACTTACTGACCTTCAGGTGACAGAGTTAAATTAATTATATCATCTCAGTCCATAAAACATGAGCTTCTTTCTCTTTCTTTCTGTCTTCCTTGCCCTCTTCCTCCCTTCTCTCTTTCCTTTTGAAAAAACAGCCCCTTTCTCTCTCGCCCTACCCTCCCGTTTCCTGGTACTTCTTGATGTTTTGGGTTCACTGGTGTTAGCTATGATATCTAATCATACTAATGAAATAGATTATTTTTTTGCACTGTTTAGAAAATGGCCACAGTGTCGTCCGTTACTTTCTCGCTCGACTCCGCAGTTGGGCGCTCAGAGTGGCGGTGCAGGGCCGTGGTGGCGGCGAGCTCTGTCTCGATCCTAATGGGAAGGAATCCGAGGCTGCTGGGGACACCGCCGAGTCGGAAGCCGGGGCAGGGAATGTTTAAGAAGAGCTTGGGAGCCTCACACCCAACAGCAGGAAGCCTGCCAGGCTCACGTGAGACACACTCAGGAAACAAATTTGATATCAATAAAGATACTAACTGGCACGCACTGGCGGACATCAGATAGATTTAGATGTTCATAATGATACTGAAAAAATAACCCGTAGATCTCCTGTGGAGGGTGCTAGGGAGTAAATGCACTTAAGCCGAGAACTGGAAGGTACTGTGCCAGCATCAGCATTTCTTGGCTTTTCCTGTTTGAATTCACCTCAAGGTAACCAAATGTGAGGGGGAGTTTCTCTTAGAAAACTATCCCAGCTAAAGGATACATAGGAAATTATGAAATCAGAATATCCCAGTTTTCACTGTAATGGATTCATGGATGTAGGCGATGATCGGCAATAGCTGCTGCTACCATAAGATGGGAGACAACTAGATATTGTGCAACTTCTGGAAATACAAAATAACATCTACAAAATTCACAAAACAAACCAAAACCAAACCCTGAATCTGATCAAGCTTCTAGACCTGTCAACTTCCAGAAAACACATCTGAACATCCTAAATGACGTCAGTGGGATGCAATCAGCAAAACTCAGACTATGGGAAATCCTACAGGAAAAAAATCCTGGTTTCTTCAACAAATCAAGTCCACAGGTGTGAGGGAGGACCCCTTAAAGGAGGTAGAGACTTAAAGACAGAGAAGCCGGTCACGATATGTGACTGCCCATGTATATACGTGCACAAATAGACAAACACACATGAGAAAATAAATTGCCAAGAATCATTTACAGAACAACCAGTGGAAGGTGGACACCGGCAGTAAATTTGATGAGAGTGAAAACTGATTGTTGACAACTGTGGAGTGGGGTCCTAATATTGTGATATCTTCAGAAAGGGGAAAACTTATATTTCTGAATTATTTACCACAATGGTTAAAGATGAAATGATCTTCCCTTTGGAGTTTGCTTCAAAAATCATATGAGACAGGACGGGGGGAGGCTTTGGAGGCAGAGCAGAAGCATGTTTGACTGTGAATTGATTACGGTGAAATCTGGGGACTGAGGCAGAGTGCGTTACACTGTTCTATTTTTGTACATATTTGACATTTCTACAATAAAATTAAAACTAAGGGGAGTACAACTTCAGGAGAAAATCTTGGCCTCAATTCGGACCTGCCCTTTCCTCACCATGACGTGGACAGGCCCTTCATTCTCAGCCCTCAGTTTCTTCCTGTGTGAGAAAGATGCGTGTCTGGACTCCCATGGGCCGGTCTGAGTGCACTCACCCCGCGGGGCATGTGCCAGTCTGTGCCACGGTACACACCCAGCATGGCACTCCTGACTCCTGCGCAGGATGTCCTGATGGTTGTCTGTGCTTCCATAACCACACTGCCCCACAATCACACACAGCCTCGCGTCTCCGGGAGCATGGGGGAGCCCCTGAGGG
This sequence comes from Manis pentadactyla, assembly GCF_030020395.1. Classification (NCBI taxonomy): domain Eukaryota; kingdom Metazoa; phylum Chordata; class Mammalia; order Pholidota; family Manidae; genus Manis; species Manis pentadactyla. The sequence continues at coordinate 2,230,350 of NC_080028.1, read as the reverse complement.
GGAGACAGGGGTGTGAAATGAGTTTTCTGGATTGTGGGGCATTTGTGTGACCACTGTCCCCCAAATCCCCACATTGTTCACCACCTGGTCTAGATCTCTGCAGAGCCCCGTCTCCCCACATCCTCACTGTCTGCTGGAGTGACCTCCCTTATTTCACCATTCTGAGGGCTTGTTTAGCTAATTTTAGTGTCTTCTCCCCTGTTTGTTACCCAGTCAGGCTCTCTGTCCTAGGAGCCGCCTACCATATTCTTTGCCAATATTTCTATTCACTGTCTCACATTTTTATTGTGAATTTGCAGGAACACCTTCGATATTCAAGGAGGCATTCCATTGTCAACTTGAGATGTTATAAACAGCTTCTCTCAGTGTTTCATTTGTCTGCATTCTTTGTCTGGAGTGTCATTTTTTTTAAAAAAAGCCCCATTTTGATGTCCTCCCCATCTGTCACTTTTTACCTGGACTGATGCTTTCCAAGTCTTTGTTAAGAAGCTGTCCTCGACAAAAGATTACAAATAGGTTCCCACCATTGTCTCCTATCAGTTACGTATTTTACATCTAGAGTTTTCAAAATCTATCTAGAGTTTATAGTATGAAATAGATATCCAGCTGTGTTTTTTACCATATTGTAATTTTTTTCAAACAATCTGTGAAACGACCCATTCTTTCCCCACTGGTTTGTGGTGATATGAACATGGGCACATGCATGCATTTATGACGACCGTGTGGTCTGTGTGAAAGGTCACCTCTGGCACACGGGGTGGCTGGGTCGCCATCTTTATTACATCCCCTCCTTCCATACGTTCTCACAAATATGTTTCCGAATTCTCTCGTTTTGAGGCTTCTCTGCCCGTCCAGCGCCAACCTGTCGGGGTTTATGAGCTGGGTTTGGAGACTGTCACTCTACCTACTACTATAATCAGCCCTCTTGTTTCTTTTTCAATCTACCTACCTATTTAGAGACTTTTGTTCTCCCATGCAGATTTTAGAATGAATGCGTCAACTTTATTTAAAAAATGTATAATTTTGGTTGGGATTGCATTAAAGTTTTAGTGTAAGTTAGGAAAAAAATTAAGCTTTATAATGACACATTACCCCATCCTTGATCAAGTTTTTTCTCTCCATTTATTGAAGTCTTACTTTATTGAATTGAGTTTCGTTTTTTTTAACAAAAGTCATATGCATTCTTTTTAGAATAATTTTAGTTCTCTATAATGATAATTGGAACTGTGAGTAAAATTCCTTTTCTGTTATATTATTAGGTAATTCTTTCTGATGTAGAAGAATATTACTCATGTAAGTAAATTCATCTGCAAACCTGTTGAATTCTCTTAATAATTCCAACAGTGTTAAATTATTCTGCATTTCCAGTAGAGGATCGATTTATTTGCTATTTTATGCTTTTGGAGTGAGTTTGTAAAATAAATTTAGGTTGAATTTTATCAAATTGTTTTCAAATATTTATTGAAAGAAACATATTTTTTGCTCTTATTAATTATTGTATTACCTAAGATTTTTCTGTTATCAGGATAAGCCCTATTAATTATGTTGTATTCTTTTGACATACTTTTGGAGTTGGTCAGCTAACATATGTGCATGTGTCTGAGGAAATACATTCAACTGCATTAATCTACTTATGAAAACCTCCTAAAGTTTTACCTTTTTTCTTTTAATACTTTATCTTTTTCTTGAACATTAGTATTAAAATATTCAAGTACAATTGTTGATAAATCTATTTTTCCAAATTTTTCTATTGTTTTCTTATATTCTGAGGTTACATTATTAGATTCATGTGTGTTTATGACTGTTAACTTAATTTTTACTGTTACCATATATAGTATCTCTGTTCCTGGAATATCTTTATTCTTAAGTGCACTTTACCTCATATTACCCTGGCTTTTTTCAGATTTAAATATTTCTGTACTATTTGTTTTTATGTGTATTTCTGTTAGACACATTATTATATCATGTTTATTCTCTCCATTTTGATAGTCCTTTATTTCCAGAAATTTTGGTTCCATTTACATTTATTATAATGACAGTTCTATTTGCACTTATTTTTTGCAATATTATTTCATACTTAAACATTTTACTATATTATCACTCAAATTTTTATATTTTAACATTCTTTTTTATTGTTGATTAAAATTTCATAGTTTGCATATGTGGCTGTTGTTAACCCATTCCTTAGGACGAACACTTCTGTTCTTTCTAGTTTACTCTGTTATGAATAAACACACAGGAAACTTTCATATACAATTTGCTCTGCATGTTTTTATCTACAAATTATCTTCTAGAAGTTTGGATTTGTTCTTTTCTAGAGTTGCTTGGCTAATCTTTGTCATTTGTGTTTCCATTAATTTTAGAGTTGGCTTAGAGTTGGTTTCTAAAGGAAAAAAGCCTGATTTTGATTGTAATTACATTGAATCTATAGATCAACTTGGGGGTGATTCACATCTTTGTTTTAAAATGTAGTTTTTGAAATTATTCAAGTATGGTGAGGCCAGAAGATCAAGAGACAATTGCCATTGAGAAGGCAGCTTGTTACTCAGTTTCCAAGAGACAGGTGCATGCCCTGCCAAGGGGTGGACAAGTCAGGGACAGTCAGGAGGCAGAGGAGTGAGGGCAGGGTGGCCAGGAGCCCGTGCCGTGCTCTCCATGGGATGGCAAGGCTGGGCAAGCAGGCTGACGACTGGCTGGGTAGTAATTCCACTGAGTTCTCAGCTGTACTGTTCCCAGTTGCTGGCATTCGGCCTGGGTATCTAGTTAGGGAACATTGTCGCGTAGAGTGAAAGGGCAGACAGAGGGGACAGACCAGAATCTGCACTCTGCACTGGTTCGTTTTCATAAGAAAGGCACTCTCTGAGGTGACGTGCTTGCCATCTCCAAGACGGGACCAGTCTCTCTCCAGTCAGGGGGTCCTCAGAGCTTCAAAAATACAGAAAACAAGAAAACACAGTCAATGCAATCTTTAAAATATTGAGTCTTTCAGTTCATGCATATATGATTTCTTCATTTTTTATTTCTGCCATCGGGGCTTTGTTGCTTTTAACACACATATCTTGCACATATTTTGTTAGACTTACCTATGAGAATTTTATGGCTTTTGGCACTATTTTAAATGTTTTTATAAATTTCAACACTGCTTTTTACTCATATATAAAAATACAATAGCTTTTTGTATCTTAACCTTGTATCCTAATCACTTAATAATTTTAATTATTAGTAAGAGCAGCTTTAATTTTTAATCACATCAATGTTTTCCTCTACTTTTTTATACCCATGAAGTATTTTTATAATAGTTTTTAAAAGTATGCTATATCATTGATTCTGTTATAAGTTATTTCTGGTTCTGTTTGCATCAGCTTGTAGGTTTTTCTCTCACTTTGGGCTCATATTTTCCTGCTTCTTTCCATGGCTAGAAATTTTTGATTGGGTTCTAGACACTGTGATTTTAAGTGGTTGGGTGTCAGATTTTGTTGTGCTTCTTTAAATATTGTTGTTTTGTTCTGGAATGTAGTCAAGCTCCTTGCTATCCATTTGATTTCTTTTTTTTATGTTTGATTTTAAGCTTTACTGGGATATGGATAGATAATTGTGATGGAATCCTCCCAATAAATATGATGCTATGAAAGTCGCCACCTCAGGACTATTAAATGGATTGGGAACATGCTCACTGTATAATGTTATGTGGAAAGTCATGAAGGACACATAATTGTATACAAGATGGTCCCAGTGCTACTGATTTTAAATTAAGATCCTGTACCTATAGATAACAAAGTTTAGGAAAATATAGGGCTTTTGTCATGAGACATATCTTTAAACTTTTTCTGTTTTTTACATTTTTCTTCAATGAATGGGTATTATAGATTTTAGAGAAAAGTTAATATCAATAATAATAAAAAACTGTAATGCCTAAAATGTAAATGACAGACAGAACTAAGTGTTGACAAAGATGTGGGAAAATCAGAACCCTCCTGCAGGGTTGATGGGAATGTAAATTGGTGCAAACTTTTTTGAACCTCTTAGGACTCTTCACTCAAAATGCGTGAGCCAGCAATTACATGAGCTAGGAAGACATTCAAAGGAAAATACGTGCAGCCATGCACCAAAGCCATGAGCAACAATGTGTGTGGCAGCACGTTTCACAATGTCCCCAAGCTGCTAACAATAACAACCCAAAGGTCATCAACAGTAGAATGGAAAAATAAGTTATGGGTGTGTCTGTGCAATGGAATATCACACAGACACAGGAGTAACTGAAACTCCAGTCTGCAAAACGGGTGAATCTCACAAGCATAGTGTGGAAGAGAATCCAGACACAAAAGAATGCACACAGACTATGACTCAGGACAAGACAAACCCATCATGTTTGAAGTCTGGATTGTGGTGCCCCTTGGTGACCGGGGTCAGGCAGGAGAGGAGCCTGGGGTGTGCTGATCGTGCTTGGTGCTCATCTTGGTCACTTCTGCAAGCACAGGGATGGCAAAAACGTGCTTAATAGATATTTGTCAAATGAATGACTGGGTGGGTGGTGGATGGCTGGATAGAATGGCCTTGTCATTCAAAACAATAGTTTTCTGCCTCTGATTTACTCTCTGCTTTTGCCTCTACTACAGAGATAGCGTCAGGATCTCCACGTCTCCCTGGCTTTACCAGAATAACTAAGACAGGAGAACCCAATCTCATGCAGCTCTGATCCCCATCTTGCACCAGCCTGGACTCAGGAACAAGCTCCCCAGATGAGACCAGCAATAATCATCTGCCCCCCTAGGCTAGAGGTTTTACTGTTTAACTATGTCTTATACCTTTATGTAAAATATGCCAAGGTGAACACCAGACAAATGAGTCACCATGGAAGGTAATTCAGAAGGCAGCAGTCTTCTCTGCAGCAGAACGCAGAAGGGGCAGATGAAGGGAGCAAATGGGGCCGCCCAGCGCGTGCTTGAGCTCGCCAACAGCAAAGACGATTTTGCTGAAAAGTTCACTAACAGCTCAGTGTGGCTCTGGGTGACACAGGAGACCTCCGGGGAAGTCAGCACCTGCGTATTCAGGAACAGGTCTCATCTGCACAGAGGTGGGGTCCGAGTATAAGTGGGATTGAGAAAGGCATTTAGAGGTGGCATTGATGCCCACAGACGGGCGGTGGCTGGGGTGGGTTTCACCAGCCCCAGTGGGGCTGCGTCTGGGTAGTCACCTGTCATGACGGGGGTCGGGTCTGGGATGGGACACTTGTAAAAAAAATCAGAGGCTGTGGAGTTATAGGAGGGTAGGGCTGTGAGGTGCCTTTACCAAGTCATTTAACAGAATGGGACACTGAGGCCTGGGCTGGGGGGTGGCTTACCCAGTTCCTGCAGTAAATTGCTACAGAACTCATGTTTTAGCTCAGGAATCCTGATCCCAGGCCAGTGCCACCCCTCACACTGAGCTGAAAAGTCTTCCTGGGCTCTAGCACTTTCTGTGAGTTCATGTCTCCTCCTCAACAGGCCCCTGGGGGAGCAGGGATGCACAGGACCCGAAATCGGGAGCCCTGGGCCTTTGTCCTCCATCCATGTGACCCCTGACACGTCCACTTTGTCCGCCTCCAGGCAGAGCCTCTGCTGCCTGGGTTCTCCTCTCCTTGGCCTGACAACCTGTCCATCTTGGGATCTACAGCCACTCATTTGCAGACAGGCAATGCCGGCTGGCAGTTTTTGAGCGACCTCACCATGGCCTGATAGCGAAGGAGAAATGTCAGATGGCAAAGAAGCAATTAGGTTCCCAGACAACTTCAGTGATTTGTGTTTTAAACGTTTGATTTATCCACACCTCGATTTGAGTCCATTTCCACCAACTCCCGCAACTGCCCGAGATGCAGCGACCAGGAAGGCCTGTGGGAACCCGTGAGGGCAGCAGGTGGCCGCCTGGGCGAGAGTGGTCTGTGTTTGCTCCATCCACCTGTCACCAACAATGGCAAAGGGCCCTTGAACACGCTCTTCAGGATCCAGCTTATAGTGATTGACGGCAGCGTCACGGGAGGTGTCGAGCCTTGAGAGTACGAACCTCAGAGCGGGCCCGGTGGGTTTTCCTGATGGGTTATTAGAGAAAGAACTGTCGTGATACAATTTTCCAGACAGTTGGCTCAGTGGTGTCAGCACCACCCCACATTTTGAACGATGACTCAGACTGGGGAGCTCTGGGTGAATGGATGGGGCACACAGTCACATGCCTCTAACGGATGGCATGCAAACACCCAAAGTGACCCAAAGGAAACGGTTGGCCACACACTCCCGGAGGCAGAGCGGAGGCCGTGTTCTCTGCCTGAGACCCGCCCTCTGTCTCCGAGTGCCAGCGCACCGTCAGAAGCTCGTTTCATGCAGCGGAGGGCAGCCGTGCTGAGGCCGTCTGAGGGACGCCTTCATCCAGGAGGTGTCAGCAAGAAGGAGCCTGGGTGAGGCCAGAGGGAAGCTCGTGCGTCAGAAGGCGCCACGTGGAGGCGGCTGGCCTGTGAACATGCCTCTCACTCTCTTCTCCAAGCCCAAACCCGACCCTCAGCTCTAACCTGCACGGCTGCTGTGGCCCGAAACCCACCTCTGTGCCCCAGTATTGCCCCTCCAAGCCTTCCTCACCCAGGCGGCAGGTTGCTGTCCCCCGTGGAGGCCTGGCCGCTCCGCCTTTGCTGGGATCTTGGCAGTGACCCAGCACCTGACTCTCTCCTTGCTCGTGGTAGAGCCCAAGATACATTTACCCCACACATGGATAGACCTCTGTTTTCTGAAGGACAGAGCGTGAGCCCCCAGCATGGCAGGCCTGTGTGTCCGCAGGGCTGCTGCCCTCTGAGAGCTTTCTGCCTCATTCCCGCCAGCTCGGCTCCAGGCCACGCTGCTCCCTGACCTGTGCTCCCAGCCTGGGGAGTACCCCCTGGGCTCTGCACGGAAGCCTTGAATCCTGTGTACTCAGGGGACCCACTGGCAGGAGTCCTGCTGGACGCGATCAGGTGACAGCATGTCTCACCATGCAGCGCCATCTCACCACCCGCGCTCTGGAAACGCCTTCAGGAGGCCTGCAAGGCAAGGAGCACGACCGGAACCTGTGTGTGGCCCGGTAAAAACAGGCCAGAGCCTCGGGCCCTCCAGCCGACTTTCTGAAAACCCAAGATCTGCTCCCGGCTTAGGAACATGACCCTTCCAGCCTCAGGTGCAGCTCCCTGCCCCACCCCTCAGCCCTCCAAACGGGCCTCAGACCCTCCCAGGGCCGACTGGCCCTGCCAGCCATTCAAATCCCAGCAGGCGCCTGCTTTGTGGGGTCAGAGCGAGCCCTCTGCAAGTCAGGCGACAGATGAGCAGAGGTCTTTGTGTCCTTCGTCTGATCCCGTCTGGCTCTCCTGGCCCTGTTCCCACGGGTAGGAGAGAGGGGCAGAGGTCAAAGAGGGGGGATTCCTCTGCAACGAGAGACCTGTTTCCCTGGGTGTCACACTTGGATTCTTCGGAGTTACTTCTGAGTTCAAAACTAGAATTTCAATCAGGCCGCCTCCCTGATCTGTCTCCTCTTTGTCCCATCACCCCCCTTCCCTGGGAGCAGGGGCAGACAGGGCAGGTGCTGGGATGCTGCAGGCCATGCCAGTGGGGTAGCGACACAGGTAAAGCAGGTGGTGCAGGAGGCACAGGGGCTCTGGGTGATTAGGTGGTACAGGAGATCCAGGTGGTACTAGGGAGGTTGGGGGGCAGGTGGTACCGGTGGTACGGGCGCTGCAGGTGCCACAGGTGGGGCAGGTGCTCTAGGGGATGGGGGGCTGCCTCCCACTGTGTGGAAGCCCTCTGCTCCAGCAGCAGCTCCTGGCTGAGGTGTCTCACCTTGTTTTCCCTGGCACAGCCTTCAGTCTCGTCACCCCACCTGCTGGGGTGCCCATAGCTGTTACTGCCCTGACCTGTGGCCTTGGCATGGACAGTGCAGGGGGAGCTTCCTGGCGCAGCCTCACTGTGCACAGACCCACTGAGGTCTGGCTCTGACCTGCTGAGGTCCCCCGGGTGGGCATCCACCCTGCGCCTGTGGCTGTGGGGTCACTGTGCCCTTTACCTTGGCTGGCGACCACCTGGTAAGGTCACCTCCCTCCTCCCACAGGGACAGGGGAGGCTCTGGCTGGCGCTTACTACCTGTGTCCTGGGGGAGACACGCTCCCCGCCCATGCCCTGGCTTCTCCAGCTGGGAATCAGGACGGGGCAATCCCTGCCTCGCAGGGTCATGCAGGGGACTGAATGAGTGGCTGCCCGGGAAAGGCTGGGAGCCAAGCCAGACCCGGGGTCAGTGCCTGGTCAGCTCCGGGAACTGCCTCCCCTCCTGCTGTAGCCCACCATCCGTGGTCCAGCGTCACCTCTGGAGCAGTAGCAGTATATACACTTACATGCAGCTGTAGTTGAATCATGTCCCCACAAAAATTCAACTGTTGAAGTCCTCGGTCTTGGCGCTCTGATGCAGCAGCAAAGTCACACGCACTCACCAACCCACACCCACACACGGGTGCTACCTTCACCGACACCTGAGGCAGGTGGAATACGTGTTGGTTTATGATCTTGCTGTTCCCTGAACCCACCCTTCTGTGGGCTTTTAGCTGTGTGGTCACTCCTGCTGAGAGAGCCCCCGGGTGCCTCTGCAGTCACCCAGCGCCTATGTGCCATTCATTGCTTGTGTCCAATCAGTGCATGCCTGTTGCCTGTCACCTTAGGCTCAGCCCAGGCTTAAGTGCCAGGGAGCTGCTACAAATCGAACCCCGGCCGCCCTGTTGCACCTTCACACGGGAATCCACATCTCCCCCAAGGGAGCCCATATTTCTGCCTGGGCCACCTTCATCCCAGCCTGGACTGGGGTCTCCTTAAATTGCAGCTGGTAACCATCTCTCCAACCAGACCATTAGCCATGGATGGCAGCCTCTGTGCCAGTCAGACCACCGTCTCCTCTGCTGTCCCTGGTGGAGGACTGATGGAGAGAAAGGATCCAACAAATGCCCATCGCCGTGACCCAAGTTTCCACTGGAAGTCTTGTGTCTTGACTAATGAATACTCTAGTTTGAAAAATAATCCTGAAGAGCTGCTGCATATCAAAATGATAGGCAGTTACAGGCATTCAATGGGTATTTGCTACATTTAATGGAATTGAATTTCCGAAGAGCCGAACATTTCCTCTATCAAATATCCCATATATCCTGACCACGCACAATAGATAATGCAGCATCTACCCCTGTGGGTTTGGGGCCAAAGACAGAGCCAGTTGTCTAATGAACAAAGGCAAACCGGGAAAGGGGCTTTCCTGAGAGACCGCGCAGAGGTTTGCATCGGCGTAGCCCGCGTGAAAGGATCTGGCTAATGTCAGGAACGGAAGAAGCCGAGTCTTCAGCACCTCTTAAGTCATCTTGACGGAGGGGCTTCATGCTGGTGGCAGGGTGACACGTGTTTGTGGCACGGGGCACCGCAGGTGAGGGGGGGATGCACCGGCCCACCAGGAGGAGCCCCTGGGGCTCAGCTGGGCCCCACCTAGACTGAGGCTTCTGTTTCTCTTGAAGGGCTTCCCCTGGGAGAGGATTCATGACAATGTAAAGAACTCATGGTGGGCAGGGGACCCTCACGTGCCGGTACCAGGGGTAAAGCGTCCAAGTCTCTTTGCCCAGCGCCCTCTGCTCTCGGTCTCCGGCTCAGCGAAGTCACTGTGACAGCCACCGGGTCAGAGAGTGAGTAGAGAGACAGGCCGCTGCAGGTCCGCGGTGGTTCCCAGGCACAGAAGGGTTTCTGGTTGAATTTGAATCCCAGAAAAGCAACAAATGATTTTCTAGTGTAAGTCTATTCCCAAATATTGGAATTTTCTTTCGCCAGTTCTGAGAACCCTCGCGGGCATAATGTGCTGCATGGATGGGAACACCACCGCTTTGCTGAACCGCTTTGGGAAATGTGGGCACCACTGAGGTCTTCCCTGAGTACCGGACTGGCCGTCCCCACCGGCCCTTTAAACTCACTGTAGGGGTGCAGTCCCTCCAAGCCACCCACAGCACTACTGTGAGGAGTAGTCTGGGCAGGAGGGGTTTTAACGCCTACCTGCCATGCCAGCTCCCAAGTGCATCGTGTGCCCCTGCCCTTCCCTCCCTCTGCCTGGTTCTCCATGCAGGTGCCTGCTCCTGGCTACCCGCTGAGTGATGGGCACTACTTTACGTGCTGCACCAGGCTCACTTCCTTGCATGGAAGGCAGGTAATAACTGCACACACCAACAAAATAATGAAAAACGATCGTCGCACAGCTTGCGGCGCCCTGCCCGGACTCTCTTTATTGGTGGATGACAGCTGCCAAGTGTCCCTTCTCTGAAGGGTTTCCTTCCAAACAGGAGAGCAGGTAACCTCACCTCTTCACCCCATCCCATTGGCAGACCTCTGCCCACGCCTGGTGGACATGGGGTCTGAAGTCCTAGGGTTCCGCCTCACAGAGGGGTGAACTCAGGAGGCAAACCGCTCTCCTCAGCTCGCCTGTGGGCTGGGATCTTGCTCCTGCTCCTGCCCTGCTCCCCCGCCCCACCAGGCCCCACCCAGCCCCCTGGCCCAGCCCTGCTCCCGGGCCCACCCAGCCCCCAGTCCCACCCGACCGCCTGGGCCCCACTATCCCCTTCTCCTTTCTCTCAGCTAGTCCTGGGCTCTGCTTCTGGGGAACAGCCCCCAAGATCACTCTTCATTTCCTTGGTTTACAAAGTATCATTTCTTTCATCCTATTTGCATTCAAGAGGTAGGCGAGAAAGATACTGTGCTCCAGCCATCCACGTAAGAAAACTGCCCTCGGAGATGTTAGGGCATTCGCGCAGGGCCGCCGCCGGGGCTGAAGCCAGAGCAAGCGCCCGATGAGCCTCTGACCTCTGGACAGTATTTCTCAGCCCAGTGAAAATCCTCCACGGTAGGCAGGGGGAAGCCTGCTCTCAGTGTCTTTGGCAGCCCAGCCGGGAGCTTAATATGGGAAGGAACCCCGTCTGACTTGCAGCCAATGCCTCCTTGCAAAGAATGGCTTCCCACTTATCTCCCAGGCCTGGGTGGCTTGGGAGCCCAACAGCAGGCATGCATTCTGGGCGCAGTAAAACGAGCCGCTGGAACACAAGCTTTACTCAGCTAATGTACTGGAGACATAAATTGTTCGTATCTCAAACCATCCTCCACAAGATTCACAAAATCTTCATTTCTCTGTGGGACAGAGGATGGGTGCTCAGAGGAGGGTTAGAGCCGCACGGTGGGGGTGGGGACAGCCGAAGGGTGCAGGCCTGAGCCGCCAGCCCCGGGGAGTTGTGGGGGTGTCCAGGCCACGGCAGAGGCGTCCCTCTGGCCCCAGGGAGCTGACCAGCAAAAGGGCTTTGCACCAGCCTGTTCTGCTCTGTCCTGGGCACCTGCCTCCCGACTCTGGGCAGCAGAGTCCGCCTCTGAGAGGCAGCAGGCCTCCCCCAGGACAGGCCTGGGGGCATCACAGCCAGGCCACCGCTCAGCTGGGGCTGGATCAGGACATCTCATCCCCCCAGGCCTCAGTGTCCCCACGACATTTGCATTCACCCATAGAAAGCCACTAGTCCAATGCGGCTATTTTTTAATTAAGTGTAAGAAGATAAAATAGAGTCTCACCACCCGCATTGCAAGTGATCATTAGCCATGTAGCCATGTGTAGCTGACGTCCAGTGAAAACTGAATCTAGACTTGGTGAGATGCTTTATTTAAAGGGGTATTGGCTGTGCGGTGGGGGGCAGGCAGGAACTATTGCATTGTGGGGGGGTTGCTCAACACAGGGTGTGCAACCCCTCAAGAGTTAACAGATGGGTTTTTCTTTTGTAGAGGGGAGTACGCAGGCTAGAAGAGGCTGGTGTGGAAAGGGGTTGGGGGGCGGCCTGAATGCGAGGCCAGCCTGTTCTCAGGGGGCAGCGTGTGCTGGCTGCGCTGAGGGTGGGCCGGAGGTCGGGGGCCCTGGAGGAGGCAAAAGTCTCACCAAAGCTGGGGTAACAGGTGTTTTATTTCATTTGATCAAGGAGGACAAAATAGCGAATGGTTTATGAGGCACAGAACAGGAACTGGTGGGGTCCTGGGTGAACAGTGGGGCACAGCCAGGCCTGCCTCAGTCACATGAGCCGGGGGGCTTCTGTAGGAATCTCTCCCAGACACAAACGTGGGAGGGTTTCTGCACCTGCATGTGTACAGGACCATGGGGCTTGGGTAAAATTCAACATCGTCACCCCCCTCCCCGCTCTGCCGCCCCCCGAGTCAGAGCTAAAGCGCCCCACACAAGCCTCTGGCTCCTGCTTACAGTGGTGGCATCTGGGTGCTCCTGTCCGCTCGCGCCCCAGGGCTTCCTAGCGCGTGTTGGCGGCAGACGTCAGACAGCTGTGGTCAGAGCCTCGTCCTTTACATTGTTTCTCTAATTTCATTTCAGAAAATGACTTATGGGGAGAAAGATGTGGAGCAGAGACTAATTCATAGCTGATTCTTTAAAACAGCCATGATTGGCTAAGCAAAATGCTTACCTTTTATTTAATTCCCAACTTTGCAATTAAATCGAAGAGCAGGAATTGGTGGGCCTTTCTGCTGATTCTCAGTTTGCAGGACGACTTGGCACAGCACAGGGCCGTGGAGCTAGGAAGCCCGGCAGGCGTGGAAGGCAGGCCAGGCGGTCAGCTGGCGGGAAGGACTCGGACAAGCTGGCGGCGCACGGAGGCGCGCTCCACCACTGCTGTTTTCCATATATGAGTTCCCACCCAGGACGCCCCGGGTGCTGACGTGGTTCCAGCAGGGTGGGGAGCAGAAGGAAATTCCCCAGAGTCCTCGTACCAGGCTTGTCTGTTCAGGGAGGTGCTCACACTGGCCACACCCACTGTCCTCAGGGTGGGTACAATGTCAACAAGACACACAGACTATTACAAAAACAAGCTGATGTGATTTCTTTGGCTGTAATGAAAGAAAACAAAGAGGATGTTGATAGTGACAGATAGGAGGTAAGGGCAGAGTGGCTGTTCAGACATGCTGTTCAGGGTCTGCAGTGAGTTAGTTCATGTGTCACTTGGCTAGCCTAGAGTCTCCAGTCAATCAAATCTAGTCCAGGTGTCTCTGCAGAGGCTTCGGTGCACGTGCTGAACACTGACCATCAGGTCACTTTAAGTGGAGCAGCGCCTAGAGTGTGGGTGGCCACCCAGCCAGCTGAAGGCTGCAGGAACATAACCATGGCTGTTCCTGTTCTGAGGACGGAGGTGCTGCCTGGGGGAGGCAGTCCCCCTTCTGCCCACAAGCTCCAGCCGGCCTGCCTGCCCCGGCAAGGATTGCACTTGCCAGACCCCACAGTCCTGGGAGTCCATCCCTTGTGCAACAAATCTCTTTGATTTCTTTATACTTCCACTTCTATCACTTCTATTAAATCGATCTTTTATTTATTTTTATTTTACTACATAATAGGTGCACGCACACACACACAGACACACATACACACAAAATTTCCTACTCGTTCTGTTTCTCTGGTGAATCATGACTGACATGAAATGCAGGGTCCAAAACTGTGTGTCATCTATCTGGACTTCCTAGTAAACTGTAGAATTCCGTACATATAAAATCACTGAATTCTTAGTTTTTAATTATAATGTAATATACACAAACAGGATAAGGGCACAGATCCTAAGAGCGCTGTGTATCGAGTTCAACGAATTCTCACCAAGTAAACACGCCCACGAAATCACCCGCATGACCAGGAATCTCACGGGCCCCCGGCCCTGGAGCCCCCGGGCCCTTTCCAGCCACACCGCCTGCCTCTTTGCAATGGTAGCCAACTGCCAAGCCCTCGGCTGGTTAGCTTTGCATTTTTTGGAAACTGAATCATGTAGTATATTTTCTTTTGTGTCTGTTTCTTTCACTCAATATTATGTTTGTGGGATTCTTCTGTGTGGTTTTGTAGATGAATAATTCACTCATTTTTCTTAGTGAGAGGACCGTGCTGTGTAATTGTACCACAGTTCATTTAAACATTGAACATTCTGCTGTTCATGGACATTGGTGGCGTCTCCAGCTTGGGACCCTCAGGTGTGATCATTCTATACAAACCTTTGGTGCACGTAGATGTGCAGCTCTGTCGGGTGTGTCTCTATGAGTACAGTTACTGGGTTCTACCTTTTTGTGTGTTTTTAATGTTAGCAGACACTGTCCAATGGTTTCCCAAACTAGCTGTAAAATGTAGCCCTCCTGCCAGCATAGTTTGAGGATTCCAGTTATCCCATATCCCTGCCAACACTTGGTGTTGTCTGACCTTTCACATTTTATCCTTTTAGGGGATATGTAACGGTATCACATTGACTTTCTTATTTGCATTTTCCTGATTACTAATGTGTGTGAACACTGTTTCACATGTGTTTTAGAATTTAGAACATCTTTTGTGATGTGTTAGCTCAGATTTCTTGACAATATTTTCATTGAGCACTTTTTTCCTTGTTGATGTTATCTTTCGTTATAGGTTCTGTAAACACCCTTTCTCACACAATGGGTTGTGCATTTCTTCTTCTTAGTCTTGATGAACACAAGTTACTAATTTTCACATATCAGTCTTCTTCTGTAAGGTCAGTACATTTTGTGTCTCTCTTAAGAAATCTTTGCCACCTAAAGAGCATGAAGATATTCTCCTTAGTTGTCCTTCAAATTCAGATTCACAACATCTCTTGAAATGAATTTTGTATGTGATCTGCAAAATACAAGATTTATTTTTTCCATGTGAATATCCAATTGACTCAGCATCATTTATTGAAAAGACATTTTCCTACTGCTCTGGACCCCATTATTATAAATTATGTGTCTATGAAGTATGTGTGCATTTCTGGATTCTATTCTCTTCCACTGGTCTCCTTGTCTGTCCTTGCATTATAACACTACCTTAATAATTATAGCTTTACAATAAATCTTGATTTATATTAAATCATAATTCCTCCAGCTGCATTCTTTAAGATTATCCTTAGCATTTTATTTTTTTATTTTTTATTTTTTTATTGAAGGGTAATTGACAACAGTATTACATTACATTAGTTTCAGGTGTACAACACAGTGATTCAACATTTATATACATGATAATTCTAGGTACCAGCTATCACCATACCAAGTTGTTGCAATATTTTGACTATATTCCTTATGCTATACGTTACATCCCAGTTACTTATTTATTTTACAATTGGAAGTGTGTTTATATATATATTTTGTGAGGGCATCTCTCATATTTATTGATCAAATAGTTGTTAACCACAATAAATTTCTGTATAGGGGGGTCAATACTCAATGCACAATCATTAATCCACCCCAAGCCTAATTTTCGTCAGTCTCCAATCTTCTGATGCATAACGAACAAATTCTTACATGGAGTACAAATTCTTACATAGTGAATAAGTTACATGGTGAACAGTACAAGGGCAGTCATCACAGAAGCTTTCGGTTTTGTTCATGCATTATTATGAACTATACACAGTCAGTTCAAATATGAATCTGCATTTGATTTTTAAACTTGATTTATATGTGGATACCACATTTCTCTATTATTATTATTTTTAATAAAATGCTGAAGTGGTAGGTAGATACGAGATAAAGGTAGAAAACAGAGTTTAGTGTTGTAAGAGAGCAAATGTAGATGATCAGGTGTGTGCCTGTAGACTATGTGTTAATCCAAGCTAGACGAGGGCAATAAAACATCCATGTATGCAGAAGATTTCTCTCAGAACGGGGGGGGTGAGGTCCTAAGCCTCACCTCTGTTGATCCCCAATTTCTCACCTGATGGCCCCCCTGCGACTGTGCCTGTTAGGTTGTTCCTCCCTTGAGGAATCTTACCCGTCTCTGGCTAACCAGTCATCTTCCAGGGCCATACAGGGAAATGTTAAGTTGGTAAGTGAGAGAGAAGCCTTATTGTTTGAAAAGGTTAGCTTTTTACTTCTTTGCATATTTATGCCCTGTGGCTTCTATGCCCAGCATTTGTCTTGAGGTGTCTTTACCACTTGGAAGAATTATGATACTCGGTAAATTCGACATTAAATTCTATTTAAAGGTTGTGATTAGGTAGAAAGAAGAAAAGCTATAGAAGTAGCAGGCAGAAGAAAACCTGGGAAGATTGATTATTTCTTTGACATATCTTCTTGTAGAGTAACTTCAGCATGGATAGGTTTTAAACTACTAATTAAATTGTGCACACACATTAACTTAATAGGAATATAGTTACCTAACCAAAGCATACCTGTAATTACCAGCCATCTCCAGTGAAACCAAGAAAACCAGTTAGGCACCTTAGGCATTTGTGAAAACTTATCTATGATATGGTGGATATTGTCTGACTGAACTTAAACAGTCTGAGAGAATTCAGATAAACTAGAACAACCCATTCCTGGGGACTGTTCATATCCCATATGTTCTTTTAACAGTAAATAGTCTGTAGTTGTAAGATTTTGGAGCACTACAATTTGCACTTCTCCTAATTCTTGGTTGAGTTCCAACAGTATAGATCCAGTCCAATTTGTTGTTTTACTGTATGCACAGGCCAGCTTAGATATCTCCTTCCTCATTCCCATGGCAAGTCCAGGAACTGGTGGGATGAGTGCATCTACAGCTGTAGCAGTGCGTGGATCTTTGTTGGGGTTTTTTTTTTGCTGATCATCTTCTGTCATGAGTCTTCCCGAGAGTGCTAATGTTGGAAGTTCTTTTTCATATCGTATCTTAGTTCATTTTTGGGGTAGCCAAATTAGGCTTTGATCCTCTGTATAAACACAAACAGACCCTTTGCCTACACTTTTATATGGCCTTTATATCATTGTGTAGAACTCATTAGAGGTCACCACATAGGAACTGCTTTTTTTTTTTTTTAATCATTAATCTACACTTACATGACGAATACTTTGTTTACTAGGCTCTCCCCTATACCAGGTCCCCCTTATATACTCCTTTACAGTCACTGTCCATCAGCGTAGCAAACTGTTGTAGAATCACTACTTGCCTTCTCTGTGTTGTACAGCCCTCCCCTTTCTCCCACCCCGCTATGGATGCTAATCTTAATACCCCTCTTTTTCTGCCCCCCCTTATCCCTCCCTACCCACCCATCCTCCCCAGTCCCTTTCCCTTTGGTACCTGTTAGTCCATTCTTGAGATCTGTGATTCTGTTTCTGTTTTGTTCCCTCAGTTTTTCCTTTGTTCTTATATTCCACAGATGAGTGAAATCATTTGGTATTTCTCTTTCTCTGCTTGGCTTGTTTCACTGAGCATAATACCCTCCAGCTCCATCCATGTTGCTGCAAATGGTTGGATTTGCCCTTTTCTTATGGCTGAGTAGTATTCCATTGTGTATATGTACCACATCTTCTTTATCCATTCATCTATCGATGGACATTTAGGTTGCTTCCAATTCTTGGCTATTTTAAATAGTGCTGCAATAAACATAGGGGTACATTGGTCTTTCTCATACTTGATTGCTGCATTCTTAGGGTAAATTCCTAGGAGTGCAATTCCTGGGTCAAATGGTAGGTCTGTTTTGAGCATTTTGATGTACCTCCATACTGCTTTCCACAATGGTTGAACAAGTTTACATTCCCACCAGCAGTGTAGGAGGGTTCCCCTTTCTCCACAGCCTTGCCAACATTTGTTGTTGTTTGTCTTTTGGATGGCAGCCATCCTCACTGGTGTGAGGTGATACCTCATTGTAGTTTTAATTTGCATTTCTCTGATAATTAGCGATGTGGAGCATCTTTTCATGTGTCTGTTGGCCATCTGTATTTCTTTTTTGGAGAACTGTCTGTTCAGTTCCTCTGCCCATTTTTTAATTGGGTTATTTGTTTTTTGTTTGTTGAGGCATGTGAGCTCTTTATATATTCTGGACGTCAAGCCTTTATCAGATGTGTCATTTTCAAATATATTCTCCCATACTGTAGGGTTCCTTTTTGTTCTATTGATGGTGTCTTTTGCTGTACAGAAGCTTTTCAGCTTAATATAGTCCCACTTATTCATTTTTGCTGTTGTTTTCCTTGCCCGGGGAGATATGTTCAAGAAGAGGTCACTCATGTTTATGTCTAAGAGGTTTGTGCCTATGTTTTCTTCCAAGAGTTTAATGGTTTCGTGACTTATATTCAGGTCTTTGATCCATTTTGAGTTTACTTTTGTATATGGGGTTAGACAATGGTCCAGTTTCATTCTCCTACATGTAGCTGTCCAGTTTTGCCAGCACCATCTGTTGAAGAGACTGTCATTTCGCCATTGTATGTCCATGGCTCCTTTATCAAATATTAATTGACCATATATGTCTGGGTTAATATCTGGATTCTCTAGTCTGTTCCATTGGTCTGTGGCTCTGTTCTTGTGCCAGTACCAAATTGTTTTGATTACTATGGCTTTATAATAGAGCTTGAAGTTGGGGAGTGAGATCCCCCCTACTTTATTCTTCTTTCTCAGGATTGCTTTGGCTATTCGGGGTCTTTGGTGTTTCCATATGAATTTTTGAATTATTTGTTCCAGTTCATTGAAGAATGTTGCTGGTAGTTTCATAGGGATTGCATCAAATCTGTATATTGCTTTGGGCAGGATGGCCATTTTGATGATATTAAATCTTCCTATCCACGAGCATGGGATGCATTTCCATCTGTTAGTGTCCCCTTTAATTTCTTTTAAGAGTGACTTGTAGTTTTCAGAATATAAGTCTTTCACTTCTTTGGTTAGGTTTATTCCTAGGTATTTTATTTTTTTGATGCAATTGTGAATGGAGTTGTTTTCCTGATTTCTCTTTCTGTTGGTTCATTGTTGGTATATAGGAAAGCCACAGATTTCTGTGTGTTGATTTTGTATCCTGCAACTTTGCTGTATTCCGATATCAGTTCTAGTAGTTCTGGAGTATCCTTAGCATTTTCATATACATTTTAGAATCAGTTTAGAATGATTTTTAGAATCACTACCTTCAAAAATAAACTGGCAAAGAGAGGGGCGGAAGATGGCGGCGTGAGTAGAGCAGCGGAAATCTCCTCCCAAAACCACATATATCTATGAAAATATAACAAAGACAACCCTTCCAAGAATAAAGACCAGAGGACACAGGACAATATCCAGACCACATCCGCACCTGAGAGAACCCAGTGCCTCTCGAAGGGGGTAAGATACAAGCCCCGACCCCGCGGGAGCCGAGCGCCCCTCCCCCCAGCTCCCGGCGGGAGAAGAGCAGGCAGAGCGGGAGGGAGACGGAGCCCAGGACTGCCGAGCACCCAGCCCCCGCCATCAGGGGCAGAGCACAGACACAGTACATGCCCAGGGGGCCCTGGATGCTAGGAAAACAGGGCAGCAAGAACAGTGAGCGGGCACCGGAGGCCTGGCACCGGAGGACATAAGAAAAGCATGCGGCCATTTTTTTTTTTTTTTTTTTTTGCTGTTTTGTTTTGGCGAGTGCTTTTTGGAAGTCTTAAAGGGATAGGGCCCCCAAAACTAGGGAAACAGGGCAGCATGACCAGTGAGCAGATGCCTGAGGCTGGCGCCAGAGAATAAAGAAAAACGAGGGTCCACTTTTTTTTTTTTTAATTAAAAAAAAAATTTTTTTTTTTAATTTAAATTTTTTTTTTTTTTGTGGTCGTCGTTTTGTTTTGGCGGGTGCTTTTTGGAAGTCTTAAAGGGGCAGGGCGGGACACTTAATCCAGAGGTAGGGAATCCGGGATCTCTGGGCACCCTAACCCCTGGGCTGCAGGGAGCAGGGAGGCCCCTTACGGAGATAAATAGCCTCCCAGCAGCTCCTGCTCCAACGCGACTCCACCATTTTGGAGGCAGCTGCCCGAGC
Organism: Manis pentadactyla; assembly: GCF_030020395.1. Classification (NCBI taxonomy): domain Eukaryota; kingdom Metazoa; phylum Chordata; class Mammalia; order Pholidota; family Manidae; genus Manis; species Manis pentadactyla. The sequence goes on along the minus strand of NC_080028.1, from coordinate 2,210,570 downwards.
CAGGCCACGCCCACAGCAACAGCGGAGATTAACTCCATAGCAGCCGGGCAGGAAGCAGGAACCCTGTCTGCGCGCAGCTGCGCAGCACAAGCCACTAGAGGCCGCTGTTCTCCCAGGAGAGGAGGGCCACAAACCAACAAGAAAGGAAGTCCTTCCAGCCGTCACTCGTCCCAGCTCTGCAAACTATTCCTATCACCATGAAAAGGCAAAGCTACAGGCAGACAAAGATCACAGAGACAACACCAGAGAAGGAGACAGACCTAACCAGTCTTCCTGACAAAGAATTCAAAATAAGAATCATAAACATGCTGACAGAGATGCAGAGAAATACGCAAGAGAAATGGGATGAAGTCCGGAAAGAGATCACAGATGCCAGAAAGGAGATCGCAGAAATGAAACAAACTCTGGAAGGGTTTATAAGCAGAATGGATAGAATGCAAGAGGCCATTGATGGAATTGAAACCAGAGAACAGGAACGCATAGAAGCTGACATAGAGAGAGACAAAAGGATCTCCAGGAATGAAACAATATTAAGAGAACTGTGTGACCAATCTAAAAGGAGCAATATCCGTATTATAGGGGTCCCAGAAGAAGAAGAGAGAGACAAAGAGATGGAAAGTATCTTAGAAGAAATAATTGCTGACAACTTCCCCAAACTGGGGAGGAAATAATCGAACAGACCACGGAAATACACAGAACCCCCAACAGAAAGGATCCAAGGAGGACAACACCAAGACACATAATAATTAAAATGGCAAAGATCAAGGACAAAGAAAGAGTGTTAAAGGCAGCTAGAGAGAAAAAGGTCACCTATAAAGGGAAACCCATCAGGCTAACATCAGATTTCTCAACAGTAACCCTACAGGCCAGAAGAGAATGGCAGGATATATTTAATACAATGAAACAGAAGGGCCTTGAACCAAGGATACTGTATCCAGCACGACTATCATTCAAATATGACGGTGGGATTAAACAATTCCCAGACAAACAAAAGCTGAGGGAATTTGCTTCCCACAAACCACCTCTACAGAACATCTTACAGGGACTGCTCTAGATGGGAGCACTCCTAGAAAGAGCACAGCACAAAACACCCAACATATGAAGAATTGAGGAGGAGGAATAAGAAGGGAGAGAAGAAAAGAATCTCCAGACAGTGTATATAACAGCTCAATAAGCGAGCTAAGTTAGGAAGTAAGATACTAAAGAGGCTAACCTTGAACCTTTGGTAACCATGAATTTAAAGCCTGCAATGGCAATAAGTACATATCTTTCAATAGTCACCCTAAATATTAATGGGCTGAATGCACCAATCAAGAGACATAGAGTAATAGAATGGATAAAAAAGCAAGATCCATCTATATGCTGCTTACAAGAAACTCACCTCAAACTCAAAGACATGTAAAGACTAAAAGTCAAGGGATGGAAAAACATATTTCAAGCAAACAACAGCAAGAAGAAAGCAGGGGTTGCAGTACTAATATCAGACAAAATAGACTTCAAAACAAAGAAAGTAACAAGAGATAAAGAAGGACACTACATAATGATAAAGGGCTCAGCCCAACAAGAGGATATAACCATTCTAAATATATATGCACCCAACACAGGAGCACCAGCATATGTGAAACAAATACTAACAGAACTAAAGGGGGAAATAGACTGCAATGCATTCATTCTAGGAGACTTCAACACACCACTCACCCCAAAGGATAGATCCACTGGGCAGAAAATAAGTAAGGACACGGAAGCACTGAACAACACAGTAGAGCAGATGGACCTAATAGACATCTATAGAACTCTACATCCAAAAGCAACAGGATATACATTCTTCTCAAGTGCACATGGAACATTCTCCAGAATAGACCACATACTAGGCCACAAAAAGAGCCTGAGAAAATTCCAAAAGATTGAAATCCTACAAACCAACTTTTCAGACCACAAAGGCATAAAACTAGAAATAAACTGTACAAAGAAAGCAAAGAGGCTCAAAAACACATGGAGGCTTAACAACACGCTCCTAAATAATCAATGGATCAATGACCAAATCAAAATGGAGATCCAGCAATATATGGAAACAAATGACAGCAACAACACTAAGCCCCAACTTCTGTGGGACACAGCAAAAGCAGTCTTAAGAGGAAAGTATATAGCAATCCAGGCATATTTAAAAAAGGGAGAACAATCCCAAATGAATGATCTAATGTCACAATTATCGAAATTGGAAAAAGAAGAACAAATGAGGTCTTAGGTCAGCAGAAGGAGGGACATAATAAAGATCAGAGAAGAAATAAATAAAATTGAGAAGAATAAAACAATAGCAAAAATCAATGAAACCAAGAGCTGGTTCTTTGAGAAAATAAACAAAATAGATAAGCCTCTAGCCAGACTTATTAAGAAGAAAAGAGAGTCAACACAAATCAACAGTATCAGAAACGAGAAAGGAAAAATCATGACGGACACCACAGAAATACAAAGAATTATTAGAGAATACTATGAAAACCTATATGCTAACAAGCTGAGAAACCTAGGAGAAATGGACAACTTCCTAGACAAATACAACCTTCCAAGATTGACCCAGAAAGAAACAGAAAATCTAAACAGACCAATTACCAGCAACGAAATTGAAGCGGTAATCAAAAAACTACCAAAGAACAAAACCCCCGGGCCAGATGGATTTACCTCGGAATTTTATCAGACATACAGGGAAGACAGAATACCCATTCTCCTTAGAGTTTTCCAAAAAATAGAGGAGGAGGGGATACTCCCAAACTCATTCTATGAAGCTAACATCACCCTAATACCAAAACCAGGCAAAGACCCCACCAAAAAAGAAAACTACAGACCAATATCCCTGATGAACGTAGATGCAAAAATACTCAACAAAATATTAGCAAACCGAATTCAAAAATACATCAAAAGGATCATACACCATGACCAAGTGGGATTCATCCCAGGGATGCAAGGATGGTACAACATTCGAAAGTCCATCAACATCATCCACCACATCAACAAAAAGAAAGACGAAAACCACATGATCATCTCCATAGATGCTGAAAAAGCATTTGACAAAGTTCAACATCCATTCATGATAAAAACTCTCAGCCAAATGGGAATAGAGGGCAAGTACCTCAACATAATAAAGGCCATCTATGATAAACCCACAGCCAACATTATATTGAACAGCAAGAAGCTGAAAGCATTTCCTCTGAGATCGGGAACTAGACAGGGATGCCCACTCTCCCCACTGTTATTTAACATAGTACTGGAGGTCCTAGCCACAGCAATCAGACAAAACAAAGAAATACAAGGAATCCAGATTGGTAAAGAAGAAGTTAAACTGTCACTATTTGCAGATGACATGATACTGTACATAAAAAACCCTAAAGACTCCACCCCAAAACTACTAGAACTGATATCGGAATACAGCAAAGTTGCAGGATACAAAATCAACACACAGAAATCTGTGGCTTTCCTATACACTAACAATGAACCAACAGAAAGAGAAATCAGGAAAACAACTCCATTCACAATTGCATCAAAAAAAATAAAATACCTAGGAATAAACCTAACCAAGGAAGTGAAAGACTTATACTCTGAAGACTACAAGTCACTCTTAAGAGAAATTAAAGGGGACACTAACAGATGGAAACTCATCCCATGCTCATGGATAGGAAGAATTAATATCGTCAACATGGCCATCCTGCCCAAAGCAATATACAGATTTGATGCAATCCCTATGAAACTACCAGCAACATTCTTCAATGAACTGGAACAAATAATTCAAAAATTCATATGGAAACACCAAAGACCCCGAATAGCCAAAGCAATCCTGAGAAAGAAGAATAAAGTAGGGGGGATCTCACTCCCCAACTTCAAGCTCTACTATAAAGCCATAGTACTCAAGACAATTTGGTACTGGCACAAGAACAGAGCCACAGACCAATGGAACAGACTACAGAATCCAGACATTAACCCAGACATATATGGTCAATTAATATTTGATAAAGGAGCCATGGACATACAATGGCGAAATGACAGTCTCTTCAACAGATGGTGCTGGCAAAACTGGACAGCTACATGTAGGAGAATGAAACTGGACCATTGTCTAACCCCATATACAAAAGTAAACTCAAAATGGATCAAAGACCTGAATGTAAGTCATGAAACCATTAAACTCTTGGAAGAATACATAGGCACAAACCTCTTAGACATAAACATGAGTGACCTCTTCTTGAACATATCTCCCCGGGCAAGGAAAACAACAGCAAAAATGAATAAGTGGGACTATATTAAGCTGAAAAGCTTCTGTACAGCAAAAGACACCATCAATAGAACAAAAAGGAACCCTACAGTATGGGAGAATATATTTGAAAATGACACATCCGATAAAGGCTTGACGTCCAGAATACATAAAGAGCTCACACACCTCAACAAGCATAAAACAAATAACCCAATTAAAAAATGGGCAGAGGAACTGAACAGACAGTTCTCCAAAAAAGAAATACAGATGGCGAACAGACACATGAAAAGATGCTCCACATCACTAATTATCAGAGAAATGCAAATTAAAACCACAATGAGGTATCACCTCACACCAGTAAGGATGGCTGCCATCCAAAAGACAAACAACAACAAATGTTGGCGAGGCTGTGGAGAAAGGGGAACCCTCCTACACTGCTGGTGGGAATGTAAACTTGTTCAACCATTGTGGAAAGCAGTATGGAGGTACATCAAAATGCTCAAAACAGACCTACCATTTGACCCAGGAATTGCACTCCTAGGAATTTACCCTAAGAATGCAGCAATCAAGTATGAGAAAGACCAATGTACCCCTATGTTTATCACAGCACTATTTACAATAGCCAAGAATTGGAAGCAACCTAAATGTCCATCAATAGATGAATGGATAAAGAAGATGTGGTACATATACACAATGGAATACTACTCAGCCATAAGAAAAGAGCAAATCCAACCATTTGCAGCAACATGGATGGAGCTGGAGGGTATTATGCTCAGTGAAACAAGCCAAGAGGAGAAAGAGAAATACCAAATGATTTCACTTATCTGTGGAATATAAGAACAAAGGAAAAACTGAAGGAACAAAACAGCAGCAGAATCACAGAACTCAAGAATGGACTAACAGTTACCAAAGGGAAAGGGACTGGGGAGGATGGGTGGGTAGGGAGGGATAAGGGGGGGAGAAGTAGGGGGGTATTAAGATTAGCATGCATGGGGGGGTAGGAGAAAAGGGAGGGCTGTACAACACAGAGAAGGCAAGTAGGGATTCTACAACATTTTGCTATGCTGATGGACAGTGACTGTAAAGGGGTTTATAGGGGGGACCTGGTATAGGGGAGAGCCTAGTAAACATAATATTCATCATGTAAGTGTAGATTAGTGATACCAAAAAAAAAAAAAAAGGACAGTTCCTGTGTGGTAACCTCCAATGAGTTCTACACAAGGGTATAAAGGGCATATAAAAGTGTAGGCAAAGGGTCTGTTTGTGTTTATTCAGAGGATCAAAGCCTAATTGGGCTACCCCGAAATGAACTAAGATATGATATGAAAAAGAACTTCCAACATCAGCACTCTCTGGAAGACTCATGCCAGAAGATGATCATCAAAAAACCCCAACAAAGATCCACGCACTGCTACAGCTGTAGATGCACTCATCCCACCAGCTCCTGGACTTGCCATGGGAATGAGGAAGGAGATATCTAAGCTGGCCTGTGCATACAGTAAAACAACAAATTTGACTGGATCTCTACTGTTGGAACTCAATCAAGAATTAGGAGAAGTGCAAATTGTAGCGCTTCAAAATCTTACAACTACAGACTATTTACTGTTAAAAGAACATAAGGGATGTGAACATTCCCCAGGTATGGGTTGTTTTAATTTGTCTGATTTCTCTGAGACTGTTCAAGTTCAGTTGGACAATATGCGCCATATCATAGATAAGTTTTCACAAATGCCTAAGGTGCCTAACTGGTTTTCTTGGTTTCACTGGAGATGGCTGGTAATTACAGGTATGCTTTGGTTAGGTAACTATACTCCTATTATGTTAATGTGAGTGCGCAATTTAAGTAGTAGCTTAAAACCTATACATGCTGATGTTACTCTACAAGAAGATATGTCAAAGAAATAATCAATCTCCCCATGTTTTCTGCCACCTGCTACTTCTATAGCTTTTCTTCTTCTTTCCTAATTACAACCCTTAAATAGAATTCGTGCCTCATATCAAATTTACCGAGTATCATAATTCTTCCAAGTGGTAAAGATACCTCAAGACAAATGCTGGGCATAGAAGCTACAGGGCATAAATATGCAAAGAAATAAAAAGCTAACCATTTCAAACAATAAGGCTTCTCTCTCACTTACCAACTTTACATTTCCCTGTATGGCCCCGGAAAATGACTGGTTAGCCAGAGACGGGTAAGATTCCTCAAGGGAGGAACAAACTAAGACAGGCACAGTCGCAGGGGGGACATCAGGAGTGAAATTGGGGATCAACAGAGGTGAGGCTTAGAACCTCACCCCCCGTTATGAGAGAAATCTTCTGCATACGTGGATGTTTTATTGCCCTTGTCTAGCTTGGATTAACACATAGTCTACAGGCACACACTTGATCATCTACATTTGCTCTCTTACAACACTAAACTATGTTTTCTACCTTTATCTTGTATCTACCTACCACTTCAGCATTTTATTAAAAATAATAATAATAAAGAGAGAAATGTGGTATCCACATATAAATCAAGTATAAAAATCAAATGAGTATTCATATTTGAACTGACTGTTTATAGTTCATACTGCATGAGCAAAACCAAAAGTTTCTGTGATGGCTGCCCTTGTACTGTTCACTATGTAAGAACTTATTCACTATGTAAGAATTTGTTCTCCATGTAAGAACTTGTTTGTTATGCCTCAGAAGATTGGAGACTGATGAAAATTAGGCTTGGGGTGGATTAATGATTGTGCATTGAGCATTGACTCCCCTATACAGAATTTTATTGTTGTTAACAACCATTTGATCAATAAATATGAGAGATGCCCTCACAAAAAAAAAAGTATACACTTCCAATGGTAAAATAATAAGTAACCGGGATGTAATGAATATAGTCAAGATATTGTAACAGCTTGGTATGGTGATAGCTGGTACCTAGAATTGTCATGTATATAAATGTTGAATCACTATGTTGTACACCTGAAACTAATGTAATGTAATACCGTGTGTCAACTACCCTTCAATAAAAAAATAATTATCTACAAAAAAATAAAATAAAATAAACTGGCGAAGACTTTATTTAGATTACATTAAATTTATAGGTCATTTGGAAAGAATTGCTAATTGACTGTTACATATTCTAATCCATTATTTTTGTTTAATTTTGCCAAAAAAATATTTTGTAGTTTTCTGTGTGGAGATCTTTGCATATACTTAGTTATTTCTAGGCATTTAGAATTTTCAAGTCCTGGTTAACGGTGTCCTTTTTATTTTGTCATTGTTTTCAGTGTACAGAAATAAAACAGATTTGTATATTGGCTTTATAACTGGGTTCAATGGTAAATTAAGTTACTAATTATTCTGGTTTGTTTGTAGAAACCTTAGAATTCTCTACATACAAATTTATGTTATCTGAAAATGACAGTTTTATTAACTTTATCCAATATTACAACCATAATTTCTTTTTCTTGCCTTACTGCATTGGCTAGAACTTCCAGTACATTTTGAAATAGAAGTGATGGTAACTTGTCTTGTTCCCACTATCAGGCAAAATACCATCAATGCTTTGTCATTAACTATGATGCTCATTATGGTTGTTTTTAGATGATTTTTATTAGATAAGAAAGTTCCCATCTATACCTACTTTGCTAAGATTATTATTATTATTATTATTTTTACCATGAATAGGTGTTGATTTTATCAAATACTTTTTGTGTCTTTATTGAGATGATCATACACTTTCTCTTCCTTATTGGTTACTATGGTGATTTACAATGACCGATTTTCAAATGTTACCTTTGCATTTCTGCATACCTGGCATTATTGCAATAAACTGAACTTGATAGTAATGCATTGTCTATTTTTATACATCATGAACTTGATTTTATAAGACTTACTTTGGGAGTTTTTGACTCTATATTCATTAGAGACATTGGTCTCTGTATTAGTTTCCTATTGCTGCTAGAATAATTTTCACAAACTTAATGTTTTAATAAACACTGATCTACTAACTTAAAGTACTGGAGGTCAGAAGCCTGAAATCACCTTGTCAGCAGAGTAGGGTTCTTTCTGGAAGCGTCAGAGGAAAATCTATTTCCTTGCTTTTTTCAGCTTGCAGAGGCCACCTGCATTCTTTGGGTTTTAGACCCTTCTTCTCATCTCTTCAACTTCTTGTTTTGGCCATCACATGTCCTACTCTGACTCTGATCTTCCGTCTTCCTCTTATAAGGCCCCTCATGAGCACATTAAACCCACCAGCATAATCTGGGGTGATCCCCACATCTCAGATGCTTAGCTTCATCATGTCGGCAAAGTCTCTTTACCACAAGGCAACATGTTCGCAGGCCCAGGGATTAAGATGTGTACACATTGGTGGGCGATAGTTGGCCCACTGCTCCCTAAACAATCTTTTTTTGTAAAGTACAGGTAAGGCTTTGTTATCAAGATGCTTCTGGCCTCATCAAGACAACTGAAAAATGTTTCCTCTCTATTCTCTGGAAGAGTATGTGGTACGTAAGAGTCTTATATTTTGTTATTCTGTAAATGTCTAAAAGAACTTAAAGGCATATAGGTTTGGAGGATTTTTCTTTTCAGTATGGAGAATTTTTATTAATAGATTTAATTATCAATAGAACTTTTTAGATTTTTAAAAATTTCTTGAGTCAGTTTTATTAGTCTATTGTGTTTTCAATCTTTGTAAGCTTTGCTTTTCTCTCTCTATAACTTTATTCAGTGTTGTCAGGTGTTTAATTTATTATTCTTTCTAAAAAACAATATTGGCTGCTGTTGATTTATTTCATTATAATAGTTTTCTTCTCTTTAATATTTGATTTTATCTTTATTTTGTACTTAATTATCAGTTTAAATTTAATTTACTGTTCTTTTACCTAACTTCTTGAAATGGATATTTAGATTGATTTTGAGCCTTCAAACTTTTGAACATATATGAATTAAGTCCACCAATTTTCCTCTCAGCAGAGCTGTAGCCGTATCACCCGCATTTTTCACTGTAGTTTTATATTCATACATGACAAAATATTTCCTAAGTTCCTTTGTAATTTTTTCCTTTGATTCATGGTGTATTTAGAGCTGTGTTGATTGTTTTTCACATATTTGGAAATTATCTACTTGGTAATTTAAAAAATTATTGGCCTCTTGCTCGACTCTATTGGGGTCAGAGACTATGACATACAATTTCAATCATTTCTGGAGACGTGTTATGGTTCGACATATGAGTAATTTTAATAAATGACACATTTACACACAAATGCAAAATCTACTGTTGGATGCAGTTTTCTGCATATATCAATCACATTACATTTGTTAATCATGTCATCAAGATTTTCTATACAATAATTGATCATATTGTTTATTTCTGCTCTTAGTTACAAAGTAAGGTATGTTAGGATATTCCATTAAGATTGTTTCTTTGTGTATTTATACTCTTTATTCTATCAGTTTTGGATATTTATATTTGGAGGATATGTTCATAAGTGTTGGTTTTTCTAGAATTGCTTTATTTCTCAGAGAAGTGACCCCTTAATTGCTATAACATGTTTCTTTTCTAATTAGAAATCTTTCTGCCTCAGCATTTACTTTGCCTGATATTTGATAGCTACATCACTTTGTCATTATTATAATAAGGATTATTATTATTGTTACTATTAGCTAATAGCTGCATGTATATATTTTTTTCTTTCTGCATTTGAATGCCTACAGTAGGAGTCATATTTTTCTACCTGAACAACATCTATAGTATTCTTTAGTGGAAGTTATACTAGTGTCTATTTTGGTACTTGTCTAATTATGTCTTCATTTTGCTTTCATCTTTGAAAACTATTCTTTCAGCTTACAAAATTCTGGGTTGACAGCTATTTTCTTATGGTTCTCTGTGGATGATGTACCGTAATCCATTGGATTCTGATATTTCTATAGAATCCTCTTTCTTATTATTGGTCTTTTTAAGGTAATATATTTCATTTTCTCTGTTTTTAAATTTTTTTCTCATTGCTTTTGTTTTCTAGAAGTTTTTTTAATTGTGTGCGTGTGTGTGTTTGGTCACTTTGGGAAAGATATTGCACGAAGAGTACATGTGTTCCATTGTTCTTTCTGCTTAGTCTGATTCTCCAGTTACTTATGCATTGGACTTTTTCATCCCATCCCCTACGTCTTCTGTAGCCTTTTAAAATCCTTCCCATCCTTTTCTCCTGTTGCTCTAGCCTAGATATTTTCTACTGGGCTGTCTTCTCATTTGATCATATTCTTGGATTTACTTGTGGCATCCGGCATATTTGTTAGTTTGGTTATGCAGGCATATTTATGACAACATATAAAGTGTCTAGTAACTTAGAAATATGCTTTTAAGCATTTTCAGTTTCACATTTCATAAAACCATTTTATTTAAACTCCTCGTGCTACCCTCTGACATCACTATCTCTGTCACACTGAAGTAACAGTCAAGTCATGAAAGACAGACTCCCAAAGTGCATTGACTTACAGCTGAGTTGATTTCAGATTTTTTAAAAACTCAAATAACATACTGTTAATAAAAATGTACCCTGGGTCTCATATACCCACTTGCATTAATAGTAATAAAGTTGATTTTTTGTTCATCATATAGGTGTATTTTTGTGATCTCTACAAAATAATTCCATGGCTATTGGTTTTTGTTAATGTTTTTTCTATTTTAAACTGGGATGTCATTTATATACCACAAAATCCACAATTTTAAAGTGCACAGTTCAGTGGTTTTTAGTATATCCAACTAGTTATTTAGCCATTTCCTCTAATTCCAAGTGTTTTCTATCATCTCCAAAGAAACCATACCATTAGCAGTCACTTTCCACAACCCAGCCTTTGGAAACCACCAATCTGCTTTGTATATCTTTGAATTTGCCTATTCTGGACATTTCATGCCAAAAAAAATAAACAAATAAAGGAAACCATGCTATATGGTCTTTTTTAACTGGGTTCTTCACCCAGGATAATGTTTCCAAGGTTTATTCATGTTGTATTACAGATCAGTACTTCATTCCTTTTATGTCTGAATTTACCATCTATTACACTTTTTATTTACAACATTATGTTTATCCATTCACCTTTTGATGGACATTTGGGCTGTTCTCACCTTCTGGCTATTGTGAATAATGTTGCTGTGAGCATTTTTAGGTAAGTTGTTGTTTGAACACACACCTGTTGGAAATGCTCTCGGGCATATACCTAAGGAGTGGAGTCTCTGGATCGTATTGTAACTCCTTATTTGGCTTTCTGAGCAAGTGCCGAACTGCTTTTCACACCAGCTGCACCAGTTTACATTCCCACCGACAATGTATGGTGATTCCAAATTCCCCACATCCTTGCCCACACTTGTTCCCCATTTTTTGTTAATAGCCATCCTAGAGGGTGTGAAGTAGAATGTCGTCATGGTTTTATTTGCATTTACCTGATGTCTGATGGTCTCGAGCAACTTTTCACGTGAGCAACTTTTCACGTGCTTATTAGCCATTTGTGTATTTTCTTTGGAGAAACATCTATGTAAATCCTTTGCCCAGTTTTAAATTATTTATCTTTTTCTTGTTAAATTATAGCAGTTTTTTAAGCATTCTGGATGTTAAAGCCTTATCAGATAAATGATTTGCAAATATTGTCTTTTATTCTGTAGCATGCTTCTCATTCTCTTGACAGTATCCTTTGATGTACAGATGCTTTTAATTTCAAGGGAGTCCAATTTATGTAATTTTTCTTTAGTTGCTTGTGCTCATGGTGTCATATCTAGGCAATCATTGCCTAATGCAAGATCATTATTACCCTTATCTTTTCTTTTAACAGCTTTTTAGTCTTACATTTTAGTATTTGATCCATTTTGAGTTAATGTTTGTAAACAGCTTGAGGAAGGCTCCAAATACATTCTTTTGCGTGTGGATATTTAATTTTCTTGGTGCCCTGTTGAAAAGATCTGCTCTTTGCCATTGAATGTTCTGGAACCCTTATAGAAAATCAGTGGACCCATAGGTTCACTCATAGACTAATATGTCTGTCCTTATGCCAGTAACACACTGTCCATTACTGGAACTTTGCAGTGGGTTTTGAAATTGGGAAACGTGAGTCTTCCAGGTTTGTTCTTTGTCAAGACTGTTTTGATTATTGTGGTTTCTTTGTGATTCCATATGCATTTTAGGGTCAGCATGTCTATTTTTGTAAAAAAAGAAAAACAAACAGAATTTTTATAGTAATTTTATTGAATCTTTTGATCAATTTGGGGAGTATTTTTAATGTAACAAATATTAAGTCTTCTAATTCCTTAACATAGGATATTTTTCCATTAATGTAGGTCTTCCTTAATTTCTTTCAACAGTGTTTTGTGGTTTTCAGTGTGCAAGTCTTAACACTTATTTTCTTAAATTTATTCCTATGTATTTTATTCTTTTTGTTTTATTATAAATGGAATTGTTCTCTTAATTATGTTTTTGGATTTTTCTTTGACATCACAGAGGACCACAACTGATATTTACATATTGATTTTATATCCTGCAACCTTGCTGAACTCATATTAGCTCTGATTTTTTTTTTTTTGGTGAAATTTTCGTTTTATTTTTCATAAATAAGATTGTCATCTTCATCTAGAGATAAGTTTCCCCTTTTTTCCAAGCCAGATAACTCATTCCTTATTTTAGGAAACCAAATCTTCTCTTTTTTTTGGTCAGTCTAGATAAAGGTTTGCCAAGTTTTATGATTTAAAAAAAACACTGTGTTTAATTGATTTATTAGTTATATTTTTATTATCTATGTTGTTTATATATACTACTATCTTTATTATCTCCTTATTTTACCTCGTTTTGGGTCTAATTTATTCTTATGTACCTAGTTTCTCATAATTAAAGTTTGGGTAACTGATCTGAGATCTTCTTTTTTAATGCAAGCATTTACAGCCATAAATTTTCTTCTCAGCACCACTTGTCCTGCATCCCTACTTTTCGTATGTTGTGTTCTCATCTGCGTCAGTTTTTTCTAACTTCTCTTGCTTTTTCTTCTTTGACCTATTGGTTGTTTAGGAATGTGTTGTTTAATTTCCGCATACTTGTGAATTTTCCAAATTTCTTTCTTTTGTAATTTCTAATTTCATTATATTATGGACTGAGAACATACTTTAATTTCGGTCCTTTCAAATTTATTGAGACTTGTTTTATGGTATTTCTTGGAGAATGTCTTATGTACACATTTGATGCTATTGTAAATGGAATTGTGTATTCTACTGTTGGGCGATCTACAGATATCTGCCTGGCGTAGCTGGTTTATGATGTTCTTTGACTCTCCCATCTCCTTGCTTGCTCTCCAGTTTTCCTGTTCATTATTGAAAATGGGATATTGAAGTCTCCAGCTATAGTTATTGAATGGTCCTTTACTCCTTTCAATTTTGTCATCTTTTTCTTCTGGTATTTTGGGATTTTCTTGTCAAGTAAATGTATGCTTACCATTGTTGTCTTCCTGACCATTCTGTCAATCCTCCTGTAAGTTCTATTTTCCTTAAAACCTTATCTGTTTAGTTCTTAATTTCTATTACTACAGTATTTTAAAGTATTTCATTTTTTTGTGTATTAGGTACTCTTATGAAATTATTCATCTTTTCATCTATAGTCTTAAGTTTTAGCAATTTTAAAGTTTATATGAAACAACTTCTTTCTATAAAAGTTGGATCTGTTTCTAACATTTGTTTCTAACATTTGTTTTTTCTCTTTTCTTTGTTTCTTTGTGGATCTGTTTCTAACGTTTGTTTTTTCTCTTTTCTTTGTTTCTTTGGCTTTGTATTTAAGGCTGGTATGCCTGGTAAATGTTTCATTGTATATAAAAATTGTATAGATGATTTGATGGCACCATTTTCCCTCAAAAAGCATTTGCTGTTGCTTTTCTGGCAGGTTTTTATGCTGGGGCCAGTTCCAAGCTACGAATTCATTTATTTGAAGCTGGGTTTCAGTGTTTGCAAATTATGGTCTAGTTTTGGCTTGCTTTTCCTCTTCTGTAGCACCTCCAGAAATCCTAAATGTTGGCTGGTTTTATAGGGCTTTTCTCCTTTGAGGGCCTGAAAAACATTGTATCACGTGGACACAAAATGGTTCCAAAAATTCTGTTCAACTTCTTAGTCCCTCATTTGCCACTTAAAATTACAACATACAGGTAAAACCAAGACTGGCCAAGATCAGCCTAGACCTGCCGTACTGCTCCCCACCTCCCACCCCCAATACCTTACCTGCCAACCTGAGTGAAAAACAAATAACCTTTTGGGTGGTGTGTTATGCAGAGTGTGGGGTTCATTCCTGACTGCTTCTCCACAGAGGGCCGCTCTTATCTGTGTACCCGGGATTTGCCGGCACCTCTGGACAAGGCTTCTGCCATGAGGCCAGTTATTTATTTTGGAAGTGTGGATTCACTTGTCCCAAGCATTTTCTAGCTGGTGAACTCCTAAGTTTGTTGCCAGATTCAGCTCCAGAAAAGCTCATCTGGATTCCTGAATCCACCCTCTGACCCCTCCTGGCCTTAGGGCACAAGGCTCTTAGGGCAGTTGTCACCTCTCAGTCAGCCAGTATGCTCCCCTGGCCTCCCCTGAAGATATAGGCTAGTCACCTTCTATCTTTGGTATGAGCTTTCTGAGCATGTTGTAGATGAAGAACTTAGACCTCCGAGAGGTTAGGTGACTGGCCTAAGGTTATTATAGGGCTTTGAAGTAGGATTAAAAGAAATTAGACCCCACCCCAAAGTTTTCATTTTGCCATGTGGCATCCGCATGCCATCTGGCCATCGTGCACACTCTGACGGTGATTTTCACCAGGTCTGTGGCACCGAAGCTGGCTTCCCACCAGTGCTGGTAACTCTCTTTGCTCCCACACTCAGGGTACAGAGCCGTAAACACCTTTCAAGTTCAGAATTCGTCCACTGCATACCTGGGATTTCATGTACTGACCCTCATATTCTCTTTAACTGGAACTTTCACAAGTAAAACAAAGTCACAGCTGTTTTTCTTTCATGTGAGGGGTGTTTGTGTTTGTGAAGAATTATGCCAGGAGGCTGCTGGCAGCTTCTGTCAGATGGCACGGCAACGTCTGTCCCCATAAAAATCCTCCTCACAGACTTATTTGCAGGGAACAAGAATCTCCTCCGGCGGTGTGACAGCAGATCTGGTTTTGGTGACCTTAGGTGGAATTTGGTTATTTTCTGGGTCCTCCCCGTTAAGCATAGGGGTCTAGCATTGCAGGTGACCCACGACCTGGAGGCGGTCCATGTGGCTGGTGGTGCAGGTGACCTGCTAAGCACAGGGTGGACTGTCCCAAGGTGCTGGGACCTGATAGGAGCAGGTGAGCATCGCAGGTGGATGCCTGAGGATGTCCCACCTACCATTCCAGGTGCAGAACTGGGATTTTGGATAATGGTGGGAAGGGGCCAGAACACAGAAAGGAAGAGGCTTCCAGTGACTGTGAGTCTCAGAGAAAAACATTCCTCTTTGGAACAAGTGCAAGGGGCTGGACCGGTCAGTCCTCACTTTGACCTGGTTGCTCTGAGAACCCAGGCTGGGGGCGTGGGGCTTCATCCGCATTTACGGGACCCTTAAGGACCCCACTGTTGGGAAGCACTTTGGAACTACTGCCCGATTTTGAATACCCTCAGGTGGGATGGCCCCGTCCTCACCCCACTGAACTTCTCTTGACCTTATGGGTGACAGAGAGGCAATGGCTAGAAGAGCAAAGAGTAGTAATTACTGTTAACGTGGCGAGGATGCAGCCAACTTGCTTGGCGCCCACGCGAAGCAGAGTCTGCAAAGGGACTCACGATCACAAGTCAAGACTGGCGCCCTCTGTTGGTCATGAGCCCCGGGTGCCGGCAGGGTGCTGCCTCTGGGGGCTGCTCCTCGACCAGCACGTATGCACTGGGGCCTGTGTCCACATAAGGCTGTGACTCCAGAGGTTCTTTATTAACAGGTTCTTCAGAGAAACAGAAGCAATGGGAGACATCGCAAGGGTTGGCTCACATGGTGATGGCGGCTGGGGAGCCCCACCTTCTCCTTCTGCCAGCTGGAGCCCCAGGACCAATGGTGCCCATCGCACGCCGAGGCTGGAGACCAAGGTCTCAGCTCACACATTCAAGCAAATTCTCTTTATTCTGCCGTTTTGTTCTTTTCTTCATATGGATACCTGCTCTTCTACATGCTTGCCGATTCAAATAGGTCACCAGACTTTGTGACCGTCACCAGCCTGCAGGTGTAAGTGGTGCTGCACTGTCATCTCACCTCTCTTAGGGTCATGAGGCTGCGGTCTTTTCATTTGTATGAGATCCATGTAGGTTTCCCTTTCTGGGAACTGTCTCTACTTGTCTCCATCCCGTTTTTCTATCATGAGTTGCTCTTCCTGTTCATTTGTAGGAATTCTTTAAGTATATTAAGAAATTAGTCCTCATCTGTCATATAAATTGCTAAACTTTGGGAAACTCAGCGCTCACTGAAGCATCAAACAAGAAGTGTGCCATGTCCATGGCAAGTGCATGAACCTTTGTAAGCCAGTGGGAGGATATGACACATACCATCGGCCTCAGGACAACCTACTTCCAAACTGAGGCCATGGCTGAAGATGATCGTCATGCTTTGCAAAGAACCAGATGTACCTCGTTCTGAAGCACAGATAAAATGTGCACTTCTGTGCAACTGACTATGCATCTTTGAATAACCTACAGGGATTTAAAGTTAATGTTTTGATTTATAGAATATAGCTGATCTTCTCCTTTGATTGACATGTGAATATCCACCAGCTCATGTCAGGCACACAGAGAGATGGAAAGTCACTCTGGAGCCTTCCCGTCACATCTTTCCAAGATCATCCCATCTCACTAAAATGGAGCGTAAGTTCACAGTTTTGGCGACCTACCTCCCGACCGCACACGATGGTCCGCAGGGATATGCACGTCTCAGGATGTGACGGAGAAGAGCTGGCACTTAAGAGAATGCAAAGAGTATTTTATCCTTTACATAGAGAAATAAAATGTGTTGTCAGCCCCAAATGCAGCAGAAGACAGCTTGTGAACTAAAAATGGGGCATGTAAAACTTTACTTGATTTATTTGGGTAAATAAATGGATGGAATATTTAAGAGAGAAACTCCAGGTGGCGGGTAGTGGAGAGACAAGAATGACGCAGCAGGCTTCCCCGCATGCAGAACAGCGGGTACAAGGGTATGATTAGGTTGCCTGTTACCAGCTTGGACCAGATAAGCAGTGGTCACTGGCTTTGATTTTAATTTGCATGTAGATATGACACATTTCATAGGCGTTTTGTTCTATTTAGTCCTCTAGTGGATTGGAGGAGGCCTTCCCATGGTGGGGAGAATGATCTGCTTTATTCCAGCCACCTAGTCAATGTGACTCTCCTCCAGACACCCCCGCACAGGCATGCCCAGAAGGATGATTGACCAGCCATGGGTGCCCCATGGCCACTGGCACCTAAAATGGACCCTGGCAGTGAGGCCACCTGCCGGGTCCTCATCCCGACCGCCGCTCCCCTGCCACGTGATGTGGGCAAGCTGCCAGAGTCTCTGGGGCTTGGTTTTCTCATTTCCAACATGAGGATAAAGACAGACATGACCTTGATGGTCATGATGAGGTTAAACAAGCAGATACATGTAAAGGGCTCGGACCACGCCCGGCACCTAGTGAGCACTGATTAAAGATCCGCTTAGGTCTCATCACCATCTCTCTGGCTCTGCCGCAGGTGTGTGACCTTCCAGACTGTAGCCCATCCTCCCTGCACTGTGGGAGGCATGACAACGTCCCTCCCTCCTGTCCTCAGACTCCCCCATCTGAGCAAAACTTATCCCCTAGGAATACTCTCTGAATTAATGAATGAAGTCTCTGAAAACAAGGTTCCGTCTTCTGCCCCTCGCCATCTGGCAAGCAAAGTCAGCTACAGGAAATAAGAAAATGTATTTCTCTTATCTGGAATGCCCTGTAAACAAGCCTTAATTTAAAAAATAAAAAATAAAAAGTTTAAAGCAGCCAAAATGCAAATACATAAACTCCCTACAGAAAGTACTTAATAGCAACGATTACACATATAAATGAGCATCTGATTTATCTTCCTTCGCCACAAACCAGGGTAAAGCTCTGGCAGCCCCGCGCTGTCGGCTGGGGAGCATGAGGGGCGGAGGGTGGATGTCGTGGTTTAGAGATGTATAGATGTTGACCTACATTTCACTGTTAGTTGGGATTATTAAGATCAGAAATGAAATAACTGTTAATTGACTCTATAAATTTTACATATGAAAAAAAAATTCCTTAACGAGTGCAAGTTTGTAATTTAGCTATGTTTTATTAATGGCTTGCAAAATTAAAAAAAGAAAAAGATTGTTTCAAAGCTGATGACCGTGGCCTTGTGCTCAGGCTGGCCGGGGAGGCTCTGCAGGGGCCCCCCACCAGCCTTGCCTGGAAGCCAGGCCCGCCCAGGGCGCAGGCACACAGACCCTCCCTGCCTCCCCATCTGCTGCTTTCTTGCTCACTAGCTTTCCTTTGTACATAGATGGATCCATTTTTGTAATTATTTTATTCACGATTCGCTTATTCAACAAATGTTGAATAAAATTTCCTGACATGCCAAGTCTTCATTGATCTACTTCACACCTTCTCATATCCTGTGTGCTCCATGGGGCCCTAAGGTTTCCATCATGGATGAGACACCCCCGGTCTGGGCCTCAGCAAGTGGAGAGAGACCGAAGCAAGTGAATGAATGGAACGCTGTGCACTGTGACAAGGGCCTTCAGAGAATGAGCAGAGCCTGGGGCACGCGTGACCCTGGTGGACCCTGAGAGCCACCACCCAGCACCCCGGGGTCCACTCAATGCTGAGTGCAGTGCCGCAGGGCAGAGCCATGGCTCCCACCCGGTGGCCTCAGTGGAAGCGGCTCATGGGAGGTCACGCAGGGACCTGCTCTACTCCTGGCCAGTCCCGGGATCCCTGGCTCCTGGTGGAAGGGGGTGGGTGTTGACATCACCTCCAGGGGCTCCTGCCAGGTGATCTTCTCCAAGGTCCCCATGGCCCTCTGTGCTATGGACAACCCTAGACCACAGTCACCTTTTTATTTATTTCCAAGTCAAGCCTCATACCGCGCTGTGTAGGGCCAGTGCTCAGCAGCTGTTCACACAATGAATCAGGGATCAGATAACTATGTTAGTTACTCCCAAACCCAGAGTGATTGAAGACGCACTCTGCGTCCTTCCTGTGCCCCCAGCGCTGCCCCTGACTTGAAAACACGATTCCGGACGATGCCTGCCTGGAAAGACAAATCACCCCAAATGCTGCAGCATGAGGCTATGGTTTCTCCTTGCAGAGAACCAAGTGACCACGTGCTGAGTGTGAGAGGAGGGATGTTCCCCCACGAGCTCGGCTGGACCATGGCCTCATGGGAGGCCACCACACGGGTGTCCCAGCCATGCCCTCCGGACGCCTGCTCCCTTCTCCCTGCCAGTGATCAGTCGCCCACCTGTCTGCAGAGGAGCGACTTGCCAGGCCTGAAATACTCAGATCCTCAGGGAGATTACCATGACTCCCATCCACTTCCAAGTCTCTCCTAGATGTCAAAATGTTGACTTTGTCCCTGCTAAAATGCAGCTTTGGAAAAAAAAAAAATCACATATTTTCAAATTTTCTGCAATCCCTGTCACTTGCAGCATATGTTCGTGCATAATGATGTTCGTAAGTGAAATGACATTTCAGAGTAATGAGGCTTCAGTGACAATGTGTGAGAGATGTGACAAGTTTTCTGTAATAGGAAAAAGGCGTGTAGACAAGCCCACACCGACGGCGGCCCAGCCTCTGAGCCCCAAGCTGGTGTCCGCACCCCTGCGGGACGGGGGGCCACCCTCCTGGGGGGCACGCAGGAGACACCCACAGGTAGGACCCCCAAGGCCACCTGCCCAGAGGACCAGAGGGATGTGAGGGACATGGAAACGTGGCCCATGGGGGGAAGAGGGCTGGCTTGGGGCAGGAATCCAGACAGCACGTCACCTGGGCCAAGGTACCACGTCTCCCTGAACTCCTAACTCCTCTCCCAAATTAAGGACCATAACAACCACCTCCCAGGAATGAATCAGACAAGCTGCAGAAGCACGTCCTGCTGGGGCTGGCACCTGGGGTGGGAGTGGGGATGGGGGAGATGGTTGCTCCTGTTTTGAAATGTGCCCCACTTTGCGCCAGAGCTGAGTGACCTGGGAGTCTGGGTGGCAGAGGCCCTGCCTCATCTCCTCAGAAGAAGGTGGCCAGGCTCCCCAGTCTGCCTCTACCCGTCTTCAGCCAGCCTGGGTACCATGGGTGGTGTGGTGCAG